>NC_033797.1:99438715-99482459 GCF_001876935.1 Asparagus officinalis | reverse complement strand
CGACATGAAGACCGGCGATGCGTGCGTGCAGTACGATTGCTATGTCATGCACTATTAACTATTTGCTAAGTTGTTCTTGGTTATGGTCCGTAGTGATCTTGTAGGCCACGTATGATTATATATTTATATGTTCTGAGCTTAAGGGGACCTCTCATATGGATCATCTTAATTATATCCGACTGTGGTGCAGTCCGAAATGGGCATTTAAAGATTAACGTGTTGATCCAAAATTTCCTTTTTTTTCTTCCCCGCCCCCCTCCTCAACTACTTGTATAGTGACACTGGATCAGTGGGTAGTACTCACTACCAAATAATGGGTCTATGGGGACGGTTTATAATCGTCTTGCTAGACAATAAAACCGTCCTCATCGGCCTAAGGAANTAAGGAAACGGCTACTCATCTGATACATTTGTTGCCGTAGTCTTTGGTCTAAGGGGACGGTTCATGATCCAAGTGGCACGGTTCTTAAATTGTTCCCGTAGGCAACATTTGGGGATGGTTTAACTATGGGGACGGTTCATATTTTTACAGATGGTGACAGTTATTTGGCAACGGGAACGGTTATATTTTTAAGCTATCATGACGCTTACACATCAAGGGGGACGATTTCGAGTTTGACCTAGGAGGACGGTTTTATTGTCTATGGGAACAGTTTTGTTTGTGATCTATGGAGACGGTTTTTATACCTAAGGAGACGGTTAGCAATGGGGACGGTTTTTAGTAATGGGGACGGTTTTTAGTAATGGGGACGGTTTTTAGCTGTCGAGATAAAGGAACGGTTATATATAGCAAAGGGTATGGTTTTCAATTTTGGCCGTGCAAAAGCAAACCATCCAGATATATCACACATTTTTTTGACCTGCAGTTTCAAAATTTAAAAAAAAACAAATAAAAATGAAAACTCCATGATTTATACCTGCTCATGTCACAAACAAAGAAATGAAACTCCAAATTTTACAAGCAAACAACCAAACATAAGGAATAATTCATTAGTTCATTACAATGACTTTAGTACAAATTTTTTTCTTTTGTCCAAATTACATGACTAAAATTCCTCTTTCATTAAAACAAAAAAGTATCCTCTGTTTAGCTAAAAGGTCTCCATTGATATACATAATTTGTAAATTGTTCGATAATGCCAAACCACAGTAAGTGAAAAGCGCGTGCACCAGATTAACCTGCAGTTTTAGCCACCATCAATTTCCTGCATAAATTTAGATAAAAAGATAAAAATAAGATTATATTCATTTGCAAGATTCTGCTACTTGAATATATGATTTAAAATTTCAATTATCGCGTACGAACATAGCATCTAGTAATTATTTCAAGCAATCAATCATAAACAATTGTAATTTGCATAACACCTCAATCATCCACAATATTTATATTTGAGCCACTACTCAGAATATCTAAACACAAATAAAATAATCTCAGAGTAAAGTAGTGTAGAATCAAATAACAATAGATAGTCTCAAATCATCACAAAAATGTAGATAAATCGGAAAGAGTATGAAATAACGACTATATATACGGGTTTCGGCTCAAAATGGCCATACACTGGACAATAAAACTCCTAACAAATAAGAATCAAAAGATAAATGATAGTAAGGATGCGAACTGATAAGAGAGCATATGTACTGTAGTGTGAATGTCACTTGTGAACTAGTTTGCTTGCATTGAAACAATTAATTGAGTTAAGGTTCTTATTTTGAATTGGATGAGGAAGCATTCTAAGGTATATATGGTATAATTAATTGTGGTTATAGATCCCCGTAGTGCTGGAGTGATCACCTGGCCAAATGTCACCTTAAGTAGGAGTAATAATATCATTCATTTCGCTGATATGCTGATAGTTAGTTTGTACGTGTAATGTTGTTCAATAGTCTTGATATTGTAGGTGTCGGAGTCAACTGCTTTAATTCATACTAAGGTCATCATCACATAGTGGATCAACCTCTATGAAAAGTCATACATTAATCCTATCTAAACTAAGGTCATCATCACATAGTGGATCAACCTCTACGAAAAGTCATACTTTAATCGATCCTATCTAAGAAAAATAAATGTCCTTAGTTTAGGGTGACGAATTCGAATTTATCCATATGTATAGTGTAGACACCGTAGGCATCGGAGTCAACTGCTTAATTAATAATAAGGACAACGTCACATAGTCGATTAGCCTGTATGAAAGTCATACGTTAATCCTATATATATATAAGAAGAAATACTATATCCTTGGCTTAGGATAACAAATTCTAATTCATCTAACCCCGTCTTTCTGCTTCTCATCGAGCAATGATCCGATAGATATCTCGGTGTCGTCATCGAAGAAATTGGTGAGGAACATGGTCTCCATATCGTCCCAGCTGTTCACGCTATCTGGCTTGAGGCGACGATACCTATCGAAGGCGGCTCCACGAAGAGTGCCGACGAATGACCGCACCATCAGAGGCTCATTGCCGGAGATTACCCCCAAGTGTGATTTAAAGTAAATCAAATGTTAAGTGGATGAACCCATCCCATTAAACGGCGTGAAGTTAATTAGGTTGAACTTCGTCGGATATGGGATCGATTCCCACTCTCTTGGGTATGGACAGGGAATGCCTGTTTTCTTCGTCTCTTGAGCGGAGATCAATGTGTTGATTTTGCTCTCGAGGTTCTTGATCTTCAAGTTTTCATCTGTGTTTTCGTTGGCATTCTCGTTACCACCCCCTGCATTGACGGGGGGATTATTTGCATTATGAGTCTCATTTGCATTTGTGTCCTCATCTTCCAGATTAACCTGGTTACGACGACTTGTCTCGGCTTGCTGGTTCGTCAATGCTTGGATTTGTTGGTCGTGCATTTCTCTCATGTTCTGCATGGCCATCTGCATTTCGAACCTGAAGGCCTCCTGTTGTTTAGCCATGGCCTCTTCAAGCATCTTAGCCACTTGTTCTGCACTTATCATAAGTGCCTCGCGGGGTTGCCCCTCGCTGGATACTGTGTTGTCAGATGCGACCGCCGAACCGGCATCCGACTCTTCATCTTCTGAAGGTACCCTTGTCCGAACCCTACCGTAAGTCTTTCGTTTGATGGCTCCAGACTGCAGATGGGTTATACGCTGGGATGCTTTCAGAATTGACTCGAGATTATCCCGTGCTGATGTCCCTCTGGTGGTCATGTTAGTGGTGACCCTCAGAAATCCTCCATCTTCAACCACCGTCCTTCTTTGCCGGAAACGCCTATGCCTTGGTTTTGGCGTTTCGGTACTAAGCCTTTTGAACACTGAAATTTCAGACAGTACCGTCCGAATGAGCTTTGAACAAGGGCACTGAGTTTCTAGCCTTCGAGGACTTCTCTTTCTGGCTTTGCTCGTACCCCCAGCACGATAGTACAGCTCTTCCGTTTGAAAGTCGGAGCAACCTATCGTATGTTGGCACGATTTCTCAGGTATAACGCAATCATCATCAGACGATAACGTTTCCTTCTGAGAGCGAATTACCTTCTTCGGACTTTCGAGAGTCACGCGCCTCGAAACGTGCCTTTGTGGGCGTGAATTCTCAATGGGCTCCTGAACTTCGATGCGCAAAGTAGTGCGCTTGGGTGCTATGATTTCTTTGTCATGTTGAGGGTTGCGGCGACCCCAATCATGTTGATTTGTTCGGGGTTTTCTTAGTGGACCCAAACGTCTTTGGATTGGAGCTTTGCTTCGCTCCTCGGGAAGTGGACCGAGGCGCTCCAAGACTGACTTCCTTTTCTGGGATGGTCCTGCGGATCTCCCGGAGCAGTTGTGGAAATCATCGGCGGTTTGGATTGATTCGCCGGAAGTTGAACTTTCGACGGCTGCAGTTGACGCTCTTTGGTCTGAACCGCCGCTTCAGACTTCGGCCTCCAAACTTTGCTGGTTGATGGCGGCTTCTTGGGCACCTCTTTCTGCAACTTCCTACGGGCTTCTTCAGCTTGAGCCCGTGCTTGCGCTGATAGTGCGCGGCGCTTGCGAATGCGTTCTTCCAGCATCGAACGATTCCGTTTGACACGGATCCATTCCATTGTTGGCGGCTTGGAAGAGGGGCCGTTCATCTGTTGTTGAGGCTGTTTGCCTCTCTTGTTCTTCAGATCCGCGTTGTAGCGGATCCCGTCAACTGACTCCATGGCCTTTGCGAATTATTTCGCAAGGCGTTGACGTTGCCTTTGGCGGGCTCTCTTCGAGAGAGTCACCACGTCCTCTGCAGCAGAAGGGTTGGTTAGATCATATCTGCCTTGGTTGGGAATTGGAGGAATCTCACCCTATGCGACTTTGGCATCAAACGGGGTGAGATCTTCGTTGGTGTTTTCGACGTCTTCATACCAACGAGTTTTTCTCCTAGAGGAGAACTTTTTGGACTTGCGGGGGGAGGTTGATCTGGACGAGGACGACAAGTATTCCTCAAACTTCTGCTGGTCGAACTCGTATTCGACCTCCTCCACGACCGGGATTGAGATCCGCGGCTGCGACGCTCCGATCTCGGCAGCGAGATCGGCGGCTCTCACTGTGGTCGCAAGATTGTTCGCGGGAAAAATTGTTTTCTTCATTGATGATTCCATTGATTACTTTGTTAACAGTTTATCGGTTACAAAGATCCGGTCTTTTTATAAGATCCGGTTACAACGAAAATCAAATAAAAATAAAAAAAGATTACAACTTTTCTCCCTTTGTGTCGAACGAATCGGCCAGATTGTTCGCGGTGAAAATCGTGTCTTTCTTCATTATTGATTCCATTGTCATCTTAGATAACAGCTTTTTGAGTTACAAAGATCCGGTCTTTTTTTTTTAGATCCGATTACAATAAAATCAAAGAAAAATAAAAAAGATTACAACTTTCTCCTTTTATGTCGAACAAATCACGAGCTCCTGTTTTGCGGTCGCTCGCTTGCGTTGGTTCTTCGCCTGCGCCGGGGTTAATCCGTGGACCACTGCGCGATCTAGATCTGGTCGGATCTACGCAGTACGACGGGTATTATTTCACCAACGAAATAATAGCCGGGGGGATTAGTTCACCAAGGAAATAATCGCCCAAACCTCGGGATCAAAGACCAAGCTTTGATCCGGAGTACGCCTGCGTAGATCTGAGATCCAGTCCTCTCGAACTCTTGCCTTATTTGGCGTTGACGATCGCCGAGCACCAGATCTGGAAGAGCAAGTCCTCGAAGTCCCAAAGCTTGGATCTTTTTTAGATCTGAGTCTTGAATCCATCAGGGCTTCGCCTCCAAAAGTTCCAACCTCTTCAACAAATGAACCAAGCCCTCTATTTATAGGCCATCTGAACTGTGCCCGCGCACAAATCTGGGCCGGCCACCTATAGGTGGCCGGCTCTTGGCCGAGCCACCTATAGGTGGCTCGGTTTTGGCCGAGTCCCCTAGGTCTTGTGGTTTTTTTTTTTGCCATTTTGTCCGGTCTCGTGGTTGATTCGGACTCTGATTTGTTGATCTGATTTGGCAGTAAATCTGATTCCTGATTTGACAGTAAATCCACTTCTGAGTTCGAATCCGAAACTGATCTTGATTCGATCGTGATTCGTCCGAGTCCTCTCTTGGTTGGATGACTCGTTGACTCTTCGAACCCTTTAGCTAAATTCCGCACGTGAGTGGATTTATTCCGTTGTTTGCGTACGGTTCGTTAGCCTCGTAGCCTCGTTAATCCGTTTCGTCGCGTATCACTTGGCTTCGGTGTTGTGGACTAACAATTGTGTCTGTATACGTCGCCCGATGGTCGGTTCGTCGAATCGGCATCGTCGAGTTGTGTTAAGGGACCGATAGGCAGTTTTATACGCCTACAACGGAGTGCTAATCAAAACATCTGTATCTCTGCAGCAGAAACTAAATTCTCATCGGGCTAATACTACACCCCAAAATTCACTTATCAGTTCTCATTAATAGAACGATAAGTCTCCAAATCATTGTCAATTTATTAGCTCTCCTCAGCAGAGCAATAAATAACCTGTTTTCAGTGGGGTAACAAACTCCCCCAAAATCTTGTTCAAATTACAAGTATAACAATTCATCGCCCTGACGATAAAACACTTAGCAATTCTTCCAAGTGAGACGCTATAATATTCTTTCCTTACATATGTCATGTTAAAATCACACCTCTGACAAAATCAACTTATCGATTCTCGTCAATAGAACGATAAGTCCTCAAAATTGCTCCGATCACAATATTTTTCTGTCACGTTAAAATCACACCTCTGACAAAATCAACTTATCTATTCTCGTCAATAGAATGACAAGTCCTCAAAATTGCTCCGATCGTAATATTTCTTCTGTCACGTTAAAATCACACCTCTGACAAAATCAACTTATCGATTCTCGTCAATAGAACGATAAGTCCTCAAAATTGCTCTAATCGCAATATTTCTTCGATCACGTTAAAATCACACCTCTGACAAAATCAACTTATCGATTCTCGTCAATAGAACGATAAGTCCTCAAAATTGCTCCAATCGCGATATTTCTTCTGTCACGTTAAAATCACACCTCTGACAAAATCAACTTATCGATTCTCATCAATAGAACGATAAGTCCTTAAAATTGCTTCGATCGCAATATTTCTTCTGCCGAGTTAAAACTATACCTCAGACACCTATAAACTTCTTTCAGTGTTCAAAACAGAAATGACACAGGAAGAATTCTACCAGTCAACCCCATTAGGGGAAAATAATAAAATATCCATCATCAGCAGTTTGAAACTTTCTAGAGTTATTTTAAACGATAATAAAGAAAGTTTTCCGCATCAGAACCGTTGTGAAGACTTATTCTGAGTCAGGAATACATCTCAGGCATTTCTCGTGGCTTGTATTTAAAATCAAAACATGATAGATGCAAGAAACAATGAGAAGTCAATATCACTTTTTATTCAGAAACCAAAAAGAAGTGATACAAAGCTGTTCTTAAGCAAAAGAATAGTACAAGGTCAAGTCAAAAGAGGCAAGTTGAGCTTTGGCATCAGAAAGCTTCTCCTCATGATTGGCCCGTACAACGGCTTCAGCCTTTCTCCGCAGCTCATCCTCGGTGGGTGCTACTTCAGCGGCTGCCTCCTTCTTCGCTCTTTCAAGAGCCTGAGCTTCCGTATGGTAATTCAAAAGAGTGTCTGCACTCTTGGCCCCAAGTATATTAACAACGGCTTCTTCGCGAGAAAGCTGGGCCTTCAATCTCAGCACTTCCGCCTCAGCCTCGACAAGTTTCGTACGGATAAGGTCCAAAGAAGCAGTAGATAGCTCTAGTTCTTTTTGTCTCAGATCGCTCTGTTCTCGCAAATGCGTGACTTGAAGCTCTTTTTCAGCCAGACCTCGCTCAATTGCTTCACGGCGAGTCACTTCTTCAACTTGGAGGTCAGCAAAAGTAGACACGATCTGTGTCTGAATGTCTTCGTGGCTGAGGGCTTCCAAATGTTTGAGCCGGGCTTCTAAGTGGGAAATAGCTTCCGAACAACGTTCAAAGCAATGTGCATTGCCCACACTTTTGACCCCATTTAAGCCTGCTTCTAAGAGATACTTAAAAGAGTCAAAGCGGCCTCGACCAGCTGTGACAACCTCAATTACCTTCCTCATGAGACTGTTTAAGTAGCTCAAGGAAATATGGAGGAAGTCAGGAGCATCCACTGTACTGGAAAAAGCAATGGAGGACGACTCGACGACCCCGGAAGTGGATGTGCCAAAATATGGATTAGCAAGTGATTTGGGTGTAGAATTCGCGGAGGCAACTGAAACATTCAATTGCGAAGGGCTTGAAGTCAAAGCCATCATTGTCCTCGCCGGAGACGTGCTTGGTCCGGCCTCTGTGGGCGCAAGCGAGATCTTCATCAATGCTGTAAGAGAAGCAGCTACAGTGGATGAGGCAGGCAGGGGCTCCTCTTGCATAGGAGTTGACACCTGCACAAGCTGTTGTTCCGGAGGAGGGGTCGCGGCAGTAGTTTCAAGCAATGCTGCAGGAGGAACGATTGTCGTAGGAGAACCAGGTAAATGTTGCTCTTCTAAAGGAGCCGACATCTGCGCAGGTACTTGCTCTGAAGTAGTAGCAGTAGTAGTCCCTGGAGAAGGAGAACCTGCACGAAAAAAGGGTCGGAATGCAGAAAGAACATGCGGAAGAAGTCGAAGAAAACTAGGCTTACCGGAGATGTGAAAAGGAGTATAACCAGATACTTTATCGGATGGGACCTTGGGAGCATCGTCAAAAGTGGTGATGTCATCTATGGAATCATGCTCTTCACCATCTTCACTACCACCTGGCATGTTGCCAACATCAGCATCCTCATCATCTCTATCTTCGTCAGCTACACCACCAATCAAGGAGCATTCATAATCAACTCGCTCCTCATCATCCTGAGCCGCTGAAGGTTCCGGAAGGTCTGTTCTAGCAGCTGGTTTATTCATAAGTCCTGTTGTAGGACTAGGAATTAAATCACAAGCGTGTGACATTAATGCTGAAGGAGGAGGGGATGGATTCTCTTCAAGACCCCCTGGTTCTAATGCCGGAGACTTAGGGAGGTCCATCACTGGAGCAGATTCTGCAACTGCAGCCATTAATTCGTCCTCTTCGCCCTCGGAAGGATGATAAGAAGAAACTTCGCCCGATAGAGCTTGGCCATGAGAACGAAGTCCCTCTCTATGTGACAGGCCTGTAACAGATGATTCCTGTGGTTCTTCATCTTCAGCTGCTTTGATGGCATCAGCCATAAACTTGGATTTTTGTTGGCCTTTAGGGGGAGAATCAACCAGAAGTTTCCGACGGATCTGCTTATCATATTTGCCGGCTTCATCTGCAGAAAGTTTTCTTTTCCCCGCTGCTCTCGTTGTGGGAGGATCAACCACTCGTTGCTCTTCCCCTGGAGCAGGCTCAGTTGTCTGTTCCTCTTCTTACCCGGCAGGCTGATTCTCGATGGATAGAAACTCGTCGATCCCTCTCAAGCGAGATGTCTTGGACCCCTTTCTTGAAGCATACATATGCCTGATGTCTTTCAGGCAAGATGTATTCAAGTTATAATTAGGAGTCTGAGAAGCGGCGTAATACCAATTACAGAAGCTTATGGAGGTGTAGGAGTTGGCAGTTTTGTGGGGAAGCTTAAAGACGGCCTTGGTACAGCCTGCTACAGAATAATACCAAGCCCTGACTCCTTCATATAAATTGCCTATAACTGAGAGTTGAGGACGAGGGTTCCCGACGTACAACTGATCATACCCAAATTGGCGAGCGAACCTATAAGGTTGGTAAGGCTCGATGAAACATTTGGCGCCTTGTCGGAAGATCAGGTAGCCTGGCCTGATAGAGAGAAGCCAATGGAAAACACCCCCGCTCAGCTGAGTGAATCCATTAGGACCTGCTACGTCCTGATATTCTGCACCATAGACGCCACCCTCGAAATCAGGGAAACAGCGGTAGATATGGAAGTGGGTGTCTCGCGCTAGGATTTGGTGAATTTTAACCATGTACCCCCCTTCCCATTTCGCAGACTCTAGTCGCTGCACAAATGGGATAAATGAGTCTTCCGGGGGAGAGGCTGCACTCATCAAAGGAGGGCAGTGAAGCACATACCAAGCCATCAAATAGGTATATGGCATTGGTACCCTGAGATTGGGAGTTTTGAAAGCTTTGTGACCCTCAGACTCCACTTCTGTAATATCAACGAAGTCTGAGGCCAACTCCCGCAGTCCATACTACAAACAACCCACCATAGCGTTGAGGAGGCTCACAGGTCTCCCATGTGCCAAAAGGACAGCTGGGTAGACCACCTCAATAGCAAGGGCATCGATCGGCCTAGTAGGAACGACACAACGTTTGAGCCACAGCATCAAGAATCCAGCCAGCAACGCTGTGTCAGAAATTCGAATCAGAGCTTGATAATGGAAACTCTCAAACTCCGTATGAGCTGGGAAAACATCTTCCTTGGCTTCATTAGTGTAGTGGGAGGTAGCATCGTCAATTCGAGCCTGAACCTCCTCCAAAGTACTTGCAGGCAATCGGGTCACTGAGGCTCCTTTAGTAGTCAAGTTCTGGAATAAATATTCCGCCCAAGACACTTGTTTGATGCCGCTTCCTCGGGCCCCCGCCTGCTGCATACAAATGTGGAAGTGACACATGACTTCCCAGAGAGTTGCATAAATTTTGGGGCTAGTCTTCTTTAAAAGTTGGAGTTCCGCTGATCCTGGAACAAATTCTTCATACAGCAAATCCCCGAGAACAAGACCCGAGACTTCGTGCATTTCGTGAAGAGCGAAGCCCAACTCCCCCACAGGGGTAAAGAAAGTGCAAGTCTCAGGATTATACTTCTCCAATATAGAGAAGAAGTAA
The DNA here is from genome assembly GCF_001876935.1 of Asparagus officinalis. Classification (NCBI taxonomy): domain Eukaryota; kingdom Viridiplantae; phylum Streptophyta; class Magnoliopsida; order Asparagales; family Asparagaceae; genus Asparagus; species Asparagus officinalis. Next base: position 99,472,153 of record NC_033797.1, on the reverse strand, counting down.
AAGTGGCTCTGGATAATCTCGAACTTAGTAGCCCGCACAGGAACCAGCAATCCAGCTCGGGCAAGAGGTACTTCCAATTCATCCAAAACGAACTTGGTCATCCGAGTCCACCACCCTGTCACCGGAGAATGAACCCAGCCAGGAGTTCTAAATCCTTGCGCGGGAAACTCTCCTTTCTTCGCCACAAACCTCTTGACAAAGGTAGTTGCCGGACTGGCCACTTCGCCAAGGGGATACTCCTTAGCGAAGAAACCCGACCGTAAAGCTGTCACCTGCCGGTTATAACCAACTGTGCGCACCCTGTGAAACGTCAGAGTGCCAAGAGTGACCCCGTCCTGATCCGGCCTTAACCAGAGGCCAATCCATACGCCTTGGGACGGAAGCACACTGGAAATAAGATATGGGGAACATCCTCTCCATATTGGGCAAGAAAAGGTTGCGGTCCCCAACTTTCCGCAGCCACTTATAGTCCCCATCATAAGCAGCGCTTGCTTCGAAGTCAACAAAGTCCCCGAAGAGGTATCCAGGTTTGACTATCGGCTTACGGCTTGGGTTTTCAAGTCGAGCATCCGTAACCAATGTCCTAAGGGTCTCAGGAGAAGCTTGGGTGATCAGTTCCACGCGACTCTTTTCCCTAACTCGGAAAACGGGGAGTTCTAAACGCGAACTGAAGGTCATGTTCATGTCCGCACCACCTTCATGCCCAAAATGGTGGCGAAAAAGAAGAGGTTCACTGGTGTGGCGCACTGCAAAATAAAGAAAAATTTAGACAAGGCAAAAACAAAACTCAGACGCGAAGGTCGACTCCTACGTCAGATAAGCTTGGACGCGAAGGACGAACCTAGCGTCAAAAATCTCAGACGCGAAGGTCGAACCTCGCGTCAGAAAATTCAAACGCGTAGGTCGGCCCTCGTGTCAAAAATATGAAACGCGGAGATCGAACCCCTCGTCAAAAAATACCAAACAACGGAGTCCAGCCCCGCGTTATTGAAACGAGTTTCCTCGTTGATCTAAAGACCAGAACTTGCCGAAGTAAGTTTAATGACCACGAAGGTCGTACTCACCGCCGATCAATGGAAGTTCGGGCGGCACATTAGCCTGAGCAGCAGCACCGTCGGTCGGCGCTGACGGTGTCGATCCTTGAGCCGCAGCGGCATCAGATTTGGAAGGACGGTGACCAATTTCTTGGGTGCCATAAGGTTTCGTCGGAGAAGATGTGCAGTTGTCGCCAGAGAAGAAAATGAAATTTTGCATTAAAGTTTCAAGAAGATCGAATGGCTCTTGATTTGACCTCCAGCGGTCTATTTATAGACAGCTGTGAGCTGTTAAATCGTAACGGACGGGATTCAAGGCCAGAATCCCGCCCAAACTCGACCCTGGCATTCTAGTTGTTTGGAATTCCAAACGCGAGGTTCAGCCACGCGTTTAAATCCTCCAACGCTGAGCTCACCCACGCGTTTTAACTCTCAAATGCAGAAATTATCTCTGTATTTGGACCGCTATGATAGCAGCTTCTTGACTATCAAGGCTACAACACAGCCCACCAGATGAATAGAAGAAGAGCTAACAGCAATCATCAAGGTGACCAAAGCCGAGAAGAAACAAATGACTCCACTGGGGAGTCTATTGGAAAAGTACAGATAGATTACAATTAACAACATTGAAATCATCTGGCTCGATCAGACGGAGTGAGCAGTCAATCCACTAAATTTTGGGATCCAAAGTATTCCGAAAATTCGTCCCAGTCAACCGCGAACTTTCGAAAACTTTGGAGGGGGTTCTGTAGGCTGTCTAAAAATCACAATGGATAGCTGATTCCTATCAAGCTCCGACAATGGAAGTCACAATCAGACGACTTTCTAATCACTGTATTCGCAATTCTACAATCGCTACAAACACGGCCTCATTTCTGAGATGATTGATCTTGATGGTTGCGACAACAACATGACTAATATTATATTAGCAACTATTAGAGATGCTGATGAGCAGTGTAATGATTTCAGAAATAAAAGGTTGGACGTAGTTGGCGAGTTGCTTGGTAGAGAGCTGTGGGCAAATATTCATCTAAATACACTATGGATGTTGATTCCCGTCAAGTTCCTACAACGAAAGCTACAATCAAATAGCTTTCGCGCCGACAATCGAAAGCTACAAATGGAGGACTTTTCACATAGATCAAGAAGAGTTACAATTCAACGACACTTCCGACAATTGATGAAAACTCTATTCAGTAGTCTTCACATTTTGCAGTGAAAGTTACAATCTGACGATTTTCACACTCCACAACAGCTAAAGCTAGGATTACTGAACAATGGTCCTTGCAACGCTTTACAGAAGAAGTTACAAGTCAACTAGCTCCTTCTAAAATGCGGATGTCATCCCCGCGTTATAATTCTGGAAGTACAGGCGACCCCCACGTTTCCAAGCACAAGCTAAACGTGAGCGACCCTCGCGTTCGTAGGGGTTCAACCAACACCGACCCCCGCGTTCCCAAATTACAACTAACCAAAACGCGAGCAACCCTCGCGTTCATCAATGTTCAGCCAACACCCAACCTCGCGTCTCAATTCTATGACACGAAGTTGGGTTCTGAACGCCAGATTGGGCGTTTGACTCATTCAAATATGAGTCGAACAGTTCTAGAACTGTTTCCCCACGATCTGAGGAAATCACGCTCACTTAGAAGCGGATTTGGAGGGCAGTTACAACCTCTTATCCACCTATAAAATCTCAACAAACTCAACTAAGTTAAGGGCTGGCTTTTTTGGAACGAAAGAGGAGCAACAGTTCGGATTCTCAGGATCTCAACCACTCGGTTTTGGGTGATTCAATAGCAGCAGCAGTAAAATCCTTGGAGATAGGATTTTTGAATCAAATTTAGAAGATCAAATCTGAGAGGATTCTTCAACAACAGAATATCAGCTTGGTCATTAACCGAATTTTTGGTTCTAACAACTCTATTGACAGAGTTCTAACTCGTTTAGAGTTCTTAAACTCATTCAGAGTTACCCATTAAACTTTCCACAGAAGTTCATAGTTCCCACGAGATAGAAGACGGTCGGATCGTCAACGGAGAGCAAATTCGACGTGAGCAATCGAAGGAGGCATTCCATCGCTACCAAGAAGAACCCAGTTTTAAACAAAGGAGAGAATCAAATTCGTTCTCTTCTCTTTTGTAATCGAATTGTAATCGGAATTAAAGAAATACAAGTCAATTTTCTTTTGTTCTTTTCTTTGCAATTTTCCCTATATACACGCCTCTTCATATTTAGGTGGTCTCTCGTGGACCATGATGGTCTCTTCCAAATTATGAGCATTTAGCGCATCCTGTACGTCGTTCATCCACAAACCAAAGTTGATTTTGCTGTCATACTTCACCACACTAATCTTAGTGTTCTGAAAACTAACTTGTATTGTACTCGCCATCGATTTGCTGCTTTCACCTTCTTTTCCTATTGTAAACTAACTCCAAATTGTAGAGAAAGAATAAATTTGATAGAAATTAGGAACCACCCAACTGAACCCTAGATCGGATTCCAAATAGATCTCTTATCCACACAAGGAAAGAGAAATCTCCAACGGCAACTCCTAATGATATCTCCACCGAAGCCTAGAACTCCAAGAACCAAGCTTCACACAAAATCTTCCTCCACCAAACTCCAAAAAACCTAGATCTGAAATCTGGGCTCTGATACCACTTGTTGCGCACAGCGGGAATTTCGGCAGCACAACAAGAGAGTCAGGTCGCAATAAGAATTCTTGTTTCTCAAAGGGAACAAGAATCTGAAGCCTAATATCCCATCAAAGTGGGATATTAGCTCTTCCTCTCGTCTGCTCTAGGACTGCGCGTCGAGGGAACCTAAAAAGCTATTATAAATCACATAAAAGCGATACAACCAATTTTTACGTGGTTCGGCAAATTGCCTACATCCACGGGGCAAGGAGGGGGGAGATCTACTAATAGAGAGAGAGAATACAACTAGGGTTTACAATCACTCACAATCTAAACCCTCAAACAAACTCTCAAATCCCTCACAATATCTCTCTACAAAAGGTGCACAAAAGTCTTGCGCTCAAAATCAGCCGCCAAAAGAATCTCTGTAGCCGAAACAAATTTTTCTCCTGCTCTTGCTTTCCCCAGCTGAAATCAATTCCTTTGCACGAACTGTAGCCGCAAAACGGGTGGGCCGGCCTTCATCACGCGGAAACAAAACCGCGGAAACAAATTCTCAGCACGTGGGCTCGTGGTCCCCACTCCCCACTCACAAGAGAAACTGATAAGGTTCACTTCCAGTGGTTAAAGACACCAAGGCCTGTTTGGTTGATTTCCTAAAAATCAAGAAAAGGAAATCGGTACAAGGAAACCAATAAAATAATATTTTTATCCATTTCCATCCCTAAAACTCACCCACAACATCCAATAAAATATTATTTTTATCTTCCAACTCATCTCATTTCATCTCCTTTTTTACCTTTAAAAATAAACCAAACACAAGAAATGTGTCACATCATCCAACCCATCACATTTCATCTTATCCCATTTTTAAAAATCACACACATCATCCAATAATATTGTGACAACTCATCTCATCTCATTAAACCTTCCTTTCCATCCATTTCCTCAAAAAAAAATAAGAAATTGATTTCCTTAAATATGTGTCACATCATCCAATAATATACCTCCAACTCATCTCATCTCATCTATTTTCTTATTTTTAAAAATGAACCAAACACAAACAACCTCAAAACATCATCCAATAATATACCTCTAATTCATTTCCTTATTTTTTTAACCAACCAAACAACCTCAAAACAATTTTTTTTAAAAATCACTCACATCATCCAATAATAAAATGACAACTCACCTCATCTTATCTCCTATTTTATAATTTCCTTCTTTTTTAAACCAACCAAACAACCTCAAAACAATTATTATAGGAAATAGGTTTCCTATTCTTTGATTTCCCAAAAAATTTTGCGAAACGAACAGCTCCTATAAGTGAAGCTTACAAACGTAGGATTACGAAATAAAACTCTACAAACTTCTCCATTTAACAGAAGCACCACTACCACATAATTTAATCAAATTCCTTATCATAAAACCATCTTCTTGTCATGTAGAATAGACGGATTACGTCAATGCCATATATGATGTGTATAACTAAGTTGTACAAACCTTTCCTCTCAACAGATGGAATTTTTAGGGCTTTTGATTCATCTTCCTCAACTGTTGTTGCAAATATATCAAGTACCACAAGATCACCAATCTGCAAAATTCCAAAACTGGAATTAAACTCACTCAAAATCCGCTTTCTTTCAACTATATTCTACAGAAATATCAAACTGTATTTACACATTGTCTTTCAAAAGATTATAAATTCTAGTCGGTGTAAGCTTCCTTAGAGGAAAAGCTAGTAGCTAATTGCAGAAAGAGGCACAGGACCATGTATACCACAAAACAGAAGGCTCACTACTGATCTAAATTGTCAAAATTTACCTGCAGGTGTCTATTGGTTACAATATTCAATGCTCCTAGAGACTTATGACGCTGTGTAAACTCTTTCTCAACTGCATTTTGGGCATTAATACTATCGTCTAGCTCAACAACAACCTTCAAATTCTTGTATATACTTTCTGATAGTCATTTGACTTCTGGAGCCACATCCACCATCACATCATATCTGGAAGCCATAAAAAAAGTATAAGAGAACAAAAACCTACTAGAGGCAGATACAACCCAGATAGAACTTAACTATAGGAAGCACAACCAACCTAAGAATACTTGTAGGGAAAAGGTGTCACTCATATCCTGAGAGCTTGGTTATGATGTGGATGGAACCCTATTATGGCTCTTCTTTTAACTAAATAAATGCTAAAGCTGAGTAATGCAAATAACAGGTTTAAGGTATTAAAACTGTGATCACTTATTGGATTAACATAAAAATGATTGATTGATGAACTAGCACATACCGAAGACACTGCATGAGGAAGGGTTTTCTTCAATATTGCTTCTATTGTTGCTCCCTGAACATTTTGCTTGCCAACATAGTTTATAAGTATATTTTCTGGGATTCTCTTCCCAGGGCAAAATTCAGGGACCTGTATATATCAAATTCATATACAATTTGAACAAAGATTCTTAAAACCAATCACACAGCAAAGATGCATAACATGTAGTAGATATAAAATTTAAATAAAATTGCGGAAGAGGAACCAGTCAGAGGAGATGCAGAGGATGAGGTTGGATTCCAAGAGACACGTCGGGCGAGAGGGAGTCATGGAGAGGCGTCAAACGTGAGGGGAGGTAGTGGGCGACAACGAATTGAGGAGAGGTGGTGGACGAGGTTGGGATGGTCGGCGAACAAGCAGAGGTGTCGAACGAGGGGAAGTGAAGGAGAGGCAGCGGACGGAGGGAGGCAAGGAGAGGAGAGAAACGTGAGGTGGAGATCGTCGGAGGACGAGCGTGAGTGAAGGAGAGGTGGCGGGTTTTGTTCCATCGAAGAGAGGTGGCAGACAAAAAAGAGATCGACACGAAAAAAACCCTAGAGACGCAGTGATTTGTTTTGATGGGGTGAACAGCAGTTAACATAAGGCCCATAAGACCGTCCCTTTAGCCCAGTATAAAAGTTTATTACAAGCTTAATTCAAGCCCAACGCTTTCGTTTAAAGTGTTGTCTTAGACGCTTTTTATGACGGTTTAAACCGTCACAAAACCGTTCCCTTAAACATCAAAGGGGACGGTTTTAAACCGCGCCACACAAACCGTCATCATAGACTCATTATATGGTAGTGACTGTAAATTAAAGATAACCCTCCTCATCTATGTCCTCAATTTCCCTTATTCTATGAGCACTCGGTGTTGGATTAAATCTAATTATGGGCATATATGTTACATTAGTGTATAATGTTATCCTTAAGGCTAACCCGCATAAAGTGATCAATAAATTTGGGTTAATGGGTATTTAAATAAATCATGGGCTAAATGTGCAGATATCAGATCATAATTATATTTTGATGAGGGGCCAAATTATAAAAGAACAATAACTATAAATAAGGGGTTATGGTCCTTAATCTAGGGGGTTACATTCTCTAATTCTCTTCACCCCCATCTAGAGAGAAATTCGGCTAGAGAGACCCTCAAGATTAGAAGATCATTAAAAAAACCCTAATTCAAATCCATGCTATGGATTCAGGTATAGCTTCCGCGCTCATTGTTGTTTTAATCTCTTTGAATTAATCATGGTATTATAGGTTAGATCTTAGTTTTAGATCTAAAAAGTGGTATTAGAACCACTGTGATTAGTTCTTAGGGATTTAAGATTAAAATTATATTTTTTGATCTAAATAAGTGATTTTGAGAACTGTTCACGCATGAACAGTAATGGATTTTTTATTCAGATCTTTATTGGTCGTATGAACAGTAAAGTTTATGTTTTTTTGGTTTGATTTTCTCTTTCGGTTGTTGAATCTGGATCAAACTCTTGATCCAGATTGTGGGAAAATCACCAAATCATTGATTCAGTATTTGGTTTTGGTGGTCAATAACCGTGCTCCTTGTCGGCGATCAGTTGCTGGCGACCCCGCTATCAAATGAAGACAGCGGCGGCGGCAATCAGGAACCCTAGGGTTTCAACCCTAGGGTGCAGGAGCTTTAGTGGCGACAGCAGCCATCTGCAGTCAAGAACCTAGGGTTTTCAAAACCCTAGGTTGCAGCAGTCCAAGCAGTGGCGGCGATGGTTTAGGTTTTTGAAACCGTAAGGGGTGAAGAAAAATTAGGGCAGGAGCTTACTTGATTCAAGCGAGCCTCGTCGGCAACTCTGCAGGCGAGCTCGAGCATCACTAAGGTATGCCTCGTCGGCAACTCTGTGGGCAAGGTTGATCTCCTCGATCAGGCGAGCTCGAGTCTCAAATTTCAGGCGAGCTCGAGTCTCAAATTTCAGGCGAGCTCGAACAATCTACTTCAGGCGAGCTCAAACAACTTGTTTCAGGCGATCTTTGTCGAAAGTTTCAGGCGAGCTTCAATGGGTTCTCAGGCAAGCTTCGATTGAACTCGATTACAGGCGAGCTCAATGCTTCAAATCAGGCGAGCATGTTTTTGAAATCAGGCGAGCTCTTAAGCTCAATTCGGGCGTGCTTTTCAAAGCTCAATTTAGGCGAGCTTCTTCGGCTCGATTCAGGCGAGGATCGAAGCTCTCTCAGGTGAGCTTGGTTCTCGATTCACGCGAGCTACGGCTCATTTCAGGCGAACTTGGAGTGTCTGATGCGACATAAACATGTACCAAAAATATTGCAAGTGCACAACCGTGTCAAGTTATAGTATAAATATATTGATCCCACGAGGAAGGTGTTTTGTAGGAGAAAAAATAAAATAGGTTCTTATGTTGTGTGCGTAACAAATAGGAGTGATGAGTGAATGTGATTGTGAAGAGATTGAGAGAGTGAAAATAGTGTGTAAATAGGCGCAAAATGTAAGTGAGAGTGGATGTGACAAAGAATGAATGTGATCAATAAGACAAGAAGGAAAAATCAAGAAACAAATAAAAATCAAGAATAAAAAATAAAATTCAAGAATAAAAGAAAATGCAAGAAATTAAAGATGGTGGATTCAATTATAGATATGGGTAATCTAAAATTGAACCCACTTCTTAGAAAAGGGTGATTCCCTAGAAGGTTCTAGCCTAAAAGCGAATTAAACAAAATAAAAATAAACAAAAAGAAAAACTAAACCCAAGAGGGTTCTAGGCTCAAGGTGAATAGTATAAAAAATTAAAATCTAACTACATAATAAAAATCTAACTACATAATAAATTGCAAAATCTAACTACATAATTAAAATCTAACTACATAATAAATTGCAAAATCTAAACTCACTACAACAAAATACATCATTGCCGACAAAAGAAAAACGTCGGCAAATGTTTAAAAAACGTCGGGAAAAATCTTTCCCGACGCAAAATGCAACGTCGCTAACGCGTCACCAAAAGTGCGTCAAGGAAAATATTTGGCGACGCAAACTCACTGCGTCGGCAAAAGTCAACACTTTATTATGTAGTTTCAGGCCCGTGCGATGCACGGATTTGTCTAATATACAAAAATTGATGTAGCAAAAGAATACAAAATAAAATAGTAATAATATATAAGTAGTCAGAAATGATACACCTTAAGCTGCATATATGTTTGACTTACTATTAAACTGCAAAAAAGAATCAAAATATAATTTCCCTATTATCATAACAAAATAGATAAAATGTCTCATGTCTACATGACTAATGTTATAATTTTTTGCTATACCAAGTAATTAGTATGCAGCATAAAGTTTAGTTCCAACCGAAATATTTAAAGGACATAGAGATACCTGTCAAGTATATATATCTATGAATCAAGATAATAATTATCAATAGATTGATAAACAAAATATCCATCATAATCATATCAAGTAGTTAGGTTTCTCAACACAAAACCACCAAAAAAATATGTAGTGCATACAAAAGTTTACTAAATAATGTTTTAGACCAGAATACTAAATATAAGTTTCAGACATCATGAATCAGATAGAGATTTTTCAAAAAGTAGCTTGAACTCTCTGTAGAATATTATAATTCTCTCTTTCAATTTTGATCTGTTTTTGCTTTTTGTTGCTAGACATTTGTGAAGAAATCAAGTCTACTGAAACGGAGTGCTCGATATCAGATTCCAACAAATTTCTCTTGCAATGAGTAATGTTATCCGAGGAACAGATTTCAACTTCATTGTCACAAGTAATCGATAGTGAGCCTTGTGTTTCAGTATAACATAATAGTTAGCATGTTAATGATGTGGCAGGAAAAGATTGATGTACAATTAATGTGAAGAATCAATAAATCAATAGTAAAGAGAAAAGAAATAGGCAATCCAAAGTGATAATGGTGAAAGTTCTAGCAACAAAAGATACTACTCAAAAAGATATTAAAGAATTTGGTATTGCATTTAGAAGGATTACTATGACAACCTATAACCAGAAATCTTCTCGGTGAATTCCAGTAATTAAGCTAGCTACTTGTATCAATTAATCTATGGTTAAGTTTTTCATGATCAAGTAAATCCATGGTTCAATTAAGTATTTAAATTTTTTTAATTTGTACATCAAGGAGAAGGTGATGGAAGTTTTTGATGCAAAGTGTCAAAATTAATTAGAAGCTTCACGGGATTGATAATGGGTTATTGACAAATAGAACACAAGCCAGAAATAATATTAACTAAACTTCAAGCTTTCATTTGTTTTGAAAAGTTATAAAACAAAAATGGTAAAAAAAAACCTTGTATTATTAAAAGTCATTCTACTCGTATGTTAGATAAGAATCTGACAATATATAATGCATTCTTTTAAAAAATCTCACATTAAAAACATATTCTACATATTCTGGGAAAGTAAAGACATGTTTATTTTATATATTTAGTTAGCATACTAATAAGATATAAAGAAAAGATTTTTGCAAAAGTAAAGACATGTTTATTTTATATATTTAGTTAGCATACTAATAAGATATAAAGAAAAGATTTTTGCATTGTTAATGTGAAGAATCAAGAGTATATTTAGTTAGCATACTAATAAGATATAAAGAAAAGATTTTTGCATTGTTAATGTGAAGAATCAAGAGAACAATAGTAAAATGAAATTCAAAGTGATAAAGGTGAAAGAAGCAGCAACATCAAAAGAGTATTTGAAAAACAAGTATTGTGAAATATACAGCAAAAGAGAATTTGAGAGTTTTGCCTTGTCAGGTTGTCCCCTTGATTATGGAGAAAGGTGTTGAGGTGTTACTATGAGTATTAGTTTTGATAATAGTTATAATTGGATGGAGGTTGTATATATAATGCTTTTGGTATGTCATCTATAATTTCCTTTCATTTCACAAAAATAAATAAATAAATCAATCAATAAAAAATAAATACAAACATGAGAAATTACCAAAACTCCTATCTTTAAATACCAAATGCAACATCTAGTATAATACACTGCCTTGCTCTTTTCCCATTCCTATGATGCTTTACTACCAATGTGACCTACAAGAAAACCATGAAACAGATTTCAAAAGATTCTATATTAGAAAATGAACATTGCATAAATTTGATCAAGGATGTTAATTGAAAAGGTAGTGAGAAATTGTAATTTATATGGTACAAATGGTCTCTAAATCATTTCTGAGATAACATAGTTATAAATGACACTCTGAGACCTCAAACGCCGAATGGAAAGAATTAGAGGAAGTACTATTAACTAACACAAAGTAATGTGGTCAAATATGCATGTGATTAGAAGATATGCTTCGCCATGATTCTACTTGTAATAGTTCACAAAGTCAACTACATTCAAACACTGTTATGATGCTGAAATAAGAAGCAAAAGCTATACTTTAGCTTTGTATTCACATTTTTATTTGTATTTGTATTTTTATTTTTGTTATAGAATTTCAATATAAAATAAGGTTAGAAAGCCCTTTTTTTGGTTTCAGATATTACGAAAAAGCTTTTAACAGGTTAACTAAATTTGAATAGGTCAACTTCAAGTTTTGGTTCATAAAAATTACTAATATGGCCATCTTTTGTTTCCTGAAGATCAAAGTATGGGGTGATTGTTGAATCAAGGGAACTGAACTTCCAACATTCTACCAACTAAAACCAAACCTTAGTCCAAATTATTATGAAAGTCGTCAATTTGAACTTAAATTGAGATCAAAATCAAAGTTTAACTAAAATATATCAAATTTCTCCGACCATTATTCTAATAATTGCAAACAACCCATCTGGGTTTCCATCCTCCTCGATTAAAATTCAAAATTTTCTAACTCTTTGCTCATAAGAACCGAGGAAAAAAATTGGATTAACCCATTAAAATTCTTCACATGAGAATGAGGAAAAGTTAAGAGGACTAACCGATGGAGAGGCGAGAGATGGGATAAAGGGCTGCCCCAAAAACAAAGAAGAAGAAGAGAGAGAAAGTCCCGCCATTGAACTCTGAAGCGCAGTCATTGCTGCCATTTTTCTATTTTTTTTCCTTTCCCTTCGCATTTACTTCAGAGCTCTCTCGATCAAGCTGCACGAGGTTCTTGTATATACTAAATACTAATTAAGATCTAACTACCTTCTTGCTTCTTTCATCATGTATATAAGAATAACTAAAAAAAATAGGAACTATAACAGCTTGATTTGAGTCCATCTACATTTTATAAGAAAGACCATGCATGTATATCAGTTGCGCTCTCGAAATTTATCAGAAATCAGTTTTTCTATGTCAATTTCTCATCCGAGTAAACTAACATTTGTTCTTCATATTCCAAAATCTTTTTCGGTACCATACACATGACGCTTCAAACAAATCGTAGCCTTCACCCAATAAATTCGAAAATATAGAAAAGTAAAACATTACGCAAAATGAGATTGATAGCTTCGTCTGACACCCAAGTTCCACTCAAAATTTTTCCAAAGAAAAAAAGGGAATGTCACAAACCAAGAGGACTCATCGAAATACATGAAAGAACTCAAAAAGGTCTCACCTATGTGATTTCATACAGGAGCAAAGAGAACTCAAAAAAGATCAATTCCAATATGAGCTCACTAACATTAGCTCTTCATGTTCTAAAATCCATTTTTTTAAACTACAAACATTAAGCTTCAAACATTTTTCATAATTCTTGCTATAACTTACAAAATAGAAGAAGGAAAACGTTTACACACCATGATAGTGACAGCTTCATCTCACACAAAATTCTAGAATCTGAAAAAATAGAAAAAAGAAAGAAAATGTCAGAAACCAAAATCACGCATCAAAATACATCCAAATAACTTAAAAAGTTCTGACCTTTGAGATTTTTAATAGGAGCAAAAAGAACTTGAAAAAGTTCTCAACTTTCAGACATTTGATGGAATATCTTAAGTTGGGTCTTTAGGGTTTGAAGAGATTAATGACTAAGGGAGAGGGAATCGCTAGTGGTTCGATTTGCTGCTTATTTCCTCAATGGGTTGAGGGATAAAGTGAAGAAAAGGAGAAAGTGGTAGAGAGGGATCCTTTCGTAGCTGGCTCCATAAGAAAGAGAAAGAACATGGCTGCTTTTTAGGGATTTGGAGAAAGAATGAACATCTGCTTGAAGAGAGAGAATGCTAATTGGAATCCTTGAGAGAGAGAGGGAGAGAGAGGAAGTTGAAACGTTTTCTTGGGAAGTTGGAAATTGGAGAAGTTTTCTTGGGAGAGAAATTTTCTTGGGAGAGAAAATGTCATAAAAAGAAGGTTCTAGCCTCTTGGCTATTTAAACAAGAAAATAAAATCTAATTACAAGCATGAAAATAAATTTAAACTATTTAAACAAGAAAATAAAATCTAATTACAAGCATGAAAATAAATTTAAACTAATAAGCAATAAAAGAGAAATAAGAAAAACAAACCTTCAAATTAATCTACATCTTCATCTTCATCTTCATCATCTAACAAAGAGAAGAAAGAAAAATTTAAAGTGGTAAAAAAATTATTATTATTAATTATAACAAAAGTTATAATTTTGAAAGACCTTCTCAATTAAGAGTAGCCCTCCTCTCCAAATGGAGTTACAAAAATTTTTACCCTCTAACTCCTCATTCTCTAGCCCTATTTATAGTAAACATAGTGAATGAGAGCTATTGGATCAAACTTGAGCCCCAAGACAAGCAAAATCAGCCATTGACTCACGCTACAGTAAGCTGGCATCGATGCTGGTATCGATGCCCACATCGATACCCACTATATCCAAATTCTGATTTCAGGGATAGCTTCTTCTCGTCGAGATAGGTGATTTTCATATATTATATGTTAAATTCCGCCTTCCGGATTAGGAGATATCGTCGTTTCTTTGTGGCAAACCATTTTAAATATGATTTCTTTTCATATTAGATTTTTTATTTTCTCCGGCTTCTACAGGTTACTCGGCTTAATTCTGGGCTTTTGGGTAATTTGGAAATTGATTTTCCAATGGGCTTATTTGCTTCATTTCTTCATTTAATCAATGAGTTTTTGTTGAGAGATGAGAGTTTGGGCTTTATTCTTCATTAACCTGTAATTAAAGATAAAATTAATTATTAGTGATATATTTATTCATTAAAAATAAATAATAAGGGCATAAAATTATAATAAAATATGATTATCAAATACCCCCACACCTAAACTTTTGCTAGTCCTCTAGCAAAGAAATAAAAATAAAAGAAAACATAACTAACTTTCGCAGGAATCGTGGTTGTATTTAGAGCATACAACAATCCTTTAAACCCCTAGGTTACCCTAGTGGACGAGTTGTAGTCTCGTGAGGATTTGCAGTGAATATACCCACAAAATTTGGTCAACTTGCCACATTAAAGAAGCTAGTAAATAACTAAATTTACTTGATAATTGAAGCTAGTTATTACTCAAGAAAATATTTTTATATATAACTCTAAGGTACATTTCCTTGAAAATCTTCTCATTATAGCAATATAAAACCAAGCCAAACTTAGAAATTTAATTTAAAAGTTTTGAAAAGAACATGCTAACTCTTTGTTTAAAATAATATTCAAGTTGCTTGATCTAAAATATTTTCCAAGACCATATATACATATATAAAACATTTATTAGTATTTTTATTTTTATTTTTTATTATTTTATTTTTAACTCTTTCTTCCTTGATGATTTTTTTCTACTTTAATGGGCTTTCTAAGCGACCATTTAACGAGTTTTGGGCTAATGGATCCCAACCCAATTGGGCTTAGGTCATTAAGTATGGAAATACTCATTGGGCTTAATTACTCGATCAGCTTAGGCTTTATAAGATAGAATCACCTTGAATTTAAGAGTTTTTTTTCTTTTGGTGCCTATTTTTCGCACTCTTCTTTTTGTAATTTTTTTTTTGTATATGTGTATATATTCTGAAAAATATGTAAGTCAAGCTACTTTAAAAAATTATTTTTAACTCTAAGCTAAGCATGCATTCCATTATTTTAAATAAAAATCTAAGTTAAGGCTTAAGTAAAGTATACTACTTTGAAAATCATTTCTTAAGAACTTTATTTAGGCTTAAGTAAAGTATACTACTTTGAAAATCATTTCTTAAGAACTTTATTTAGAGTTATCATAAAAGGTGCTTGAGTAAATAACAGATTAGAAAATTTAAAATTTATCAAATAAATTATTTATTACATAACTCTATCAATTTGGCAAGTGACGATATTTTTAAATTTTTTTTAGGAAAAGAAAAAAATGACAAAAATGCAACAAAAAAATATAAAACAAAGAGAAAAATTAACTAATTCCCACCCCCACACTTAAATTTTGCATTGTCCTCAATGCAAACTCTATGATGCACAAAGTAAAGTAGATAAGAAGTGAAGTAGTTACATTTGATCGGCTGATGAAAATCTGCAATTACCTTTCGTCTGAGGATGATGGAATCAAAAATTTATTCTTCTTTTTCTTTTTTTTCTTTTTCTCTTTTTTTTCTTTTTTTTCTTTTTTTTATTTTTACAACTGAAGAAGAAACTCTCAAATGAGAGAAGATTTTATTATGCTAAAATAAACAAAATAAATAATATAGAATAAAATATTCAACATGAAGAGCTCATGTTCTACATTGAATCCTACCTTATTGCTAAAAATTCTTCCCCGGGTCTTAAACAATTTCAAAATGATATAATAAACAATGTGTTAAAATTCTAAGTATTCCGGGGTGTTCAATGATTTTTGTGGAAATGGAAGGTAAGTATTATTGGTGTCATGCATATTGGACTTAGATTCTTGATTTGTGAATGTTTGTTCTCTAACAACCAATTTTTCTTTAACAATTTCCTCAACCCCAAGATTCATAGTTGATGTGTAAAAATTTGGTTGTTGTTTATTTTCAAAAAATCTTAGTTCATCAAGAAAGAGTTCTTTAAAATTTAGTTCAAAGCAATAATTGTTTAACACAGTTTCCTTATTTTGACAAACCTGGTCTGCTTCTCCTAATATTTCAGCTCCTCACCAAAAATTTCCTCAAAACTTGGATCTGACTCTTCTTCTTCTTCCTCTGGTCTTTCCTGGATTGAGTTGTCAAAAGGAGAATGAATTGGAACAAGATTTTGGCTTAAAGGTGTTCTTTCCTGATTATCGGCCTGTTTTACTGACTGTAGTGCATTCATTTGAGTGTCCTTTGGATTGACCACGGGTTGATTCAGAATTTCTCCTTCCTCTTCTTCACTTATGGCACTAGCTAGTTGATCAATATGGGTTTCTAATCTAGCTATGGCTTGAGTGTTAGAGCTAAGCATGAGTTCAGTTGATTGCATAAAGGAGTTCATCGTGTAGGATGTTTGAGTTAACATATAAGTGGCTAGTGTGGAGGCCTTAATTATGATTTCAAAACCCTTTTTCAAAATATTGAGACATTCACCATGATCTGTGTCAAGAGGAGTGTGAGTTACAACTTGATGATGGGGAGACTGATTTTGATGTGACAGATTGAGTTGTTGAAATTGTGGATGAGAATTGAAAGGAACTATGTTTTCCCTAGAAAAATGTTGGGTCGAAGAGGGAGTGAAGTTTTGAGTTTCGGAGTGGTTTCCATTATTCCATGCAATGTTTTGTAATTTGCCCAACCTAGATTGTAGGTTGGAAAAAATAGATCATTCACCGAATACTGAGATGGGCTCCCTACAAACTCCCGATCTTCATTGGGGATTTCAATCCTATTGGGATAACATAAATTTTAAAAAACATGTGGATTAGCCATTCAAAATGAATTTGTCGATGTGTATTGTCCCTAATCCACGTTTTGCATGCACCAACAACAATTTCTTTTTATACTTTTTTATATAAAAGTTAGGTTTTTTTTTAATGAGGAGAGAATGAAAAAAGAGGAAAATCCTAACTAAAACAAATCAAAATCAATCACTCTAACTCTAGGGTTTGGCCTAACTCAACTAGACCAGCTCCTAACCAAAAACCCCTATAGTGAAAAGATTAAAGTTTTACCCAGGTAGTTAGCCATGTAAGGATAGTACTAGAGGGTGATCAGAGATCAATTAAGTACATCGTTCCTTGCAGAGCGCTTTACGCAACCCCTAAACCTTGCCTTAGACACCAACTAATCTGAGAAAACTTAAACCGGTTCACTTATGGATTTTTTGTTCCCATTGAGCTCGAGTCCTTAGGGCCAACGTCTAGTGAGTTTTATTAGGCTTGGGTGGTGTAGTGAGAAATTAGTAATTTTTGGGCTAAAGGAAGAATGATGAAATCCCTCACCTTATCTTTAAAATGGGATTTTACCCTTAAAAATATTTTTAAGTGTGTGCCAAATCAAGATGCTCAAATCACTTGGTGAATTCCTACTAACAATATGAAATGCAACCCTATGAATTAAAAGCAACTAAAAAGGATGGGAAAAAATTATTTATTTATTTATTTAGGGTTAACAATCAAACAAATGAGAATGGGGAAATTGTTTGATTTTATTATCTTGTTAGTAAATGTCAAAGTAGAGGGTGAATTTTATTATGGTCAACAAAAAAAAAAATTAAAGATCCTAATTGTCACTAATTTTGAGAACTAACTAAAGGTGTAGAATTGAAAATATTAGGAAGAAGACTTACCACAAGCGAATCTTCAAATCCTCAATCTTCAATTCTTGATCTTTAATCTCCAAGTAGTTCTTTCACAATAAACACACAAGTTAAAGAACCAAAATAATTAAAACCTACCTAGCACCTTCCCCGGCAACGACGCCAAAAACTTGATGCGGCATAAACATGTACCAAAAATGTTGCAAGTGCACAACATAAACATGTACCAAAAATGTTGCAAGTGCACAACCGTGTCAAGTTATAGTATAAAGATATTGATCCCACGAGGAAGGTGTTTAAGATATTGATCCCACGAGGAAGGTGTTTTGTAGGAGAAAATATAAAATCGGTTCTTATATTGTGTGCGTAACAAATAGGAGTGATGAGTGAATGTGATTGTGAAGAGATTGAGAGAGTGAAAATGGTGTGTAAATAGGCGCAAAATGTAAGTAAGAGTGGATGTGACAAAGAATGAATGTGATCAATAAGGCAAGAAGGAAAAATCAAGAAACAAATAAAAATCAAGAATAAAAAATAAAATTCAAGAATAAAAGAAAATGCAAGAAATTAAAGATGGTGGATTCAATTATAGATATGAGTAATCTAAAATTGAACCCACTTCTTAGAAAAGGGTGATTCCCTAGAGGGTTCTAGCCTAAAGACGAATCAAACAAAATGAAAATAAACAAAAAGAAAAATTAAACCCAAGAGGGTTCTAGTCTCAAGGTGAATAGTACAAAAAATTAAAATCTAACTACATAATAAATTGTAAAATATAAACTACAAAATAAATTACAAGAATTAAATACAAGAAAATAAATCTACTCTTTAAACATGAAATAAATCTAATCTATAAGCATGAAATAAATCTAAGGCAAGAAGGTTCTAACATCTTGGCTATTTAAACAAGAAAATGAAATCTAATTACAAGCATGAAAATAAATCTAAACTAATAAGCAATAAAAGAGAAATAAGAAAAACAAACCTTCAAATTAATCTCCATCTTCATCTTCATCTTCATCATCCAACAAAGAGAAGAAGAGAAAAATTTAAAGTGGTAAAAAAATTATTATTATTAATTGCAACAAAAGTTACAATTTTGGAAGATCTTCTCAATTAAGAGTAGCCATCCTCTCCAAATAGAGTTACAAAAATTTTTACCCTCTAACCCCTCACTCTCTACCCCTATTTATAGTAAACATAGTGAATGAGAGCCATTGGGTCAAACTTGAGCCCCAAGACAAGCAAAATCAGTCATTGACTCGCGCTACAGTAAACTAGCATCGATGCAGGCATCGATGCTGGTATCGATGCCAACATCGATGCTCATATCGATACCCACTATATTCAAATTCTTATTTCACGGATAGCTTCGTCTCGTCGAGATAGGCGATTTTCATATATTATATGTTAAATTCCGCCTTCCGGATTAGGAGATATCGTCGTTTCTTTGTGTCCAACCATTTTGAATACGATTTCTTTTCATATTGGATTTTTGATTTTCTCCGGCTTCTACAGGCTACTCGACTTGATTTTGGGCTTTTGGATAATTTGGAAATTTATTTTCTAATGGGTTTCTTTGCTTCATTTCTTCATTTAATCAATGGGTTTTTGTTGAGAGATGAGAGTTTGGGCTTTATTCTTCATTAACCTGTAATTAAAGATAAAATTAATTATTAGTGATATATTTATTCATTAAAAATAGATAATGAGAACATAAAATTGTAATAAAATGTGATTATCAACGTCCTGAAGGCGAGCTCGCGATTTGGGAATCCTCAAGTGAGCTTTTGCTTGCGGTTGAGGAGAAAAGAGGTTGAACCTCTCTAGGGCACTGAACAAGCTTACATTTTGGTTTTAGGCCTGAAATTTATGATCTCTCTAATTAAACTAAGTATTAATTGAATTTATCTAATAAATTCAAATAATGGGCCTGGATTTATTTGTTTTAGGCCAAGCCCACTTAAGTATCTTGTAATATATTATGGATTATTTGAGTTACTCAAATAATCAATTAAGTTATTAGGCTGATTGGTTACAGGCTAAGCTCACTTAGGCTATGTATTAAGGTTATGGACTTGTAACAACTAAGATATGGATTATTTGATTATTAATCAAATAAATATTTAAGTTAGAAGGCCTTTATTTTTAAGAGCATATCTATGGTTAATTAAAATAGAGAAGTCTATTTTAATTGCTCAAGTAAATTTCAAAATTTTATTTAATTCAAATCTAAATTAAATTTGGTAGTTAATTAATTATTTAATTTAAATAATATGACACTAAGTTATTAAGGTTGTCCTTCATTCTAAATGATTAATTAAAACAAGATGTTGCCAAATCCTCTCTTGTGTAGATTGTTCATGAGGATGTTAGATGGTTGTGTGTATGTTTTCGTATAAATATTTAATCGGTCCAAAGGAAGGTTAATATTTATTTTGACTGCATACACATTTGTAATGATAAACGTGTGAAAATTATAAGGTTTACCTGTGGATAATGAATCGATCCAAAGATAGTTTTATTATTTGACATGAGCTATTGTTAGTGTTTGATCATTGCAACAAGGCATCACTTACAATTAATATTACTGTCCAAAGACTTGATATTATTTTGTACTATATATCTTGAGATGGGGTTTGTCTTTATTTAAATTTTATTTATTACTAATTAAGGTTAAAATCTTTTGTTTATTTCAGCTAATGCATCTACTATAATAATTTCTTCTAATATCAACTCAATTCTCATACTTAATGGGACTAATTTTAAGGTTTGAAAAGAGAACATATTAATTGTTCTTGGCTGTATGGATCTAGACTTTGCATTAAGAACTGAACTATCCTAACTTCTCAATACGGATAGCACTCCTTATGCAAAGAAGGAGTATGAGAAATGGGATCGTTCAAATCGCATGAGTGCCATGATCATTAAGCATGGCGTTTAGGAAGCCTTCAGGGGTATAGAATCCGAAGGGATTACTAAGGCTAAAGATTTCCTTACCGAAATTGAGAAACGTTTTGCAAAAAATGATAAGGTAGAAACAAGCATGTTGTTAGCTCACTTGATTTTGATGAAGTATAAAGGAAAAGGATATTAGGGAGTACATTATGGAAATGTCTCATATTGCTTCAAAACTTAAGGCACTCAAACTCGACATATGTGATGAGTTACTGGTGCATCTAGTTCTGTTGTCTTTTCGTGCATAATTCAATCAATTTAAGGTCAGTTATAACTGCCAAAAGGAGAAATAGACTCTGAATGAGCTCATTTCATATTGTGTGTAAAAAGAAGATAGGTTGAAGTAAGATAATACTGAAAGTATTCATTTAGCTTATGCCTCTAAGGATAAAGGCAAGAAAAGAAAGAATGATTATAAAGTTGTTAAGGGTCCTGTTCAGAAGAAGCAATATAAGGATAATCAGGATTGTTTCTTCTGCAACAAGTCTGGACACGTAAAGAAGGACTGTACCAAATATCACGCCTGGCGTGCTAAGAAGGGTACTCTCCTTACTTTGGTCTGTTCTGAGGTTAATTTAGCTTTAGTACCTAAAAATACTTGGTGGTTAGACTTTGGTACTACTACTCACATAAGTGTTTCTATGCAGAATTGTCTAAACTATCGAAAGCCAAGTGATATTGAAAGACACATCTTTGGGCGATGGACAATCAATAGACATCAAAGCAATTGGGCACTTTAGGTTGCTATTAGGAACTGGTTTATATTTAAACTTAAAAAATACTTTTGTAGTACCATCTTTTAGATAGAATTTGATTTCTGTTTCTATATTGGACAAATTAGGTTATTCTTGTTCATTTGAAAACAATCAATTCAGTTTATCTTTTAATTCAAATATTATGAGAACTGGTTACTGAGTACTTATGACAACCTTGTAGGCTGTCTAAAAATCACAATAGATAGCTTATTCAAACAAGCTCCGACAACGGAGGTCACAATCAGACGACTTCCCAATCGCTGCATCCGCAACTCCACAATCGCCACAAACACGACCTCACTTCTGAGATGATTGATCTTGATGGCTGTGACAACAGCATGGCTAATATCATAGCAACTATTAGAGATGTTGATGAGCAGTGGGATGATTTCAGAAATAAAAGGTTGGACTCAGTTGGTGAGTTGCTTGGTAGAGAGCTGTGGACAAATATTCATCTTTAAGACACTATGGATGTTGATTCCCGTCTAGCTCCTACAATGAAAGCTACAATCAAATAGCTTTCGGGTCGGTGAACGAAAGTTGCGAATAGAGGGCTTTTCACATAGATTGAGAAGAGTTACAATTCAACGACACTTCCGACGACGGATGAAAACTCTATTCAGCAGTCTTCACAATCTGCAGTGAAAGTTACAATCTGACGACTTTCACACTCCCCAACAGCTAAAAGCCAGGATTACTGAACAACGGTCCTTGCAATGCACCACAGAAGAAGCTACAAGTCAAATAGCTCATTCTGAGACGCGGATGTCATCCCCGCGTCACCACTTTAGAAATGAAGGCGACCACCGCGTCGCCAAGCCAAAATCCAAACGCGGGCGACCCTCGCGTTCATAGGGGTTCAATCAGCACTGACCCCCGCGTTTCCAAGCAGACAACAAGCTAAACGCGAGTGACCATCGCGTTCAATGGTGTTCAGCTAACACCCAACTTCGCGTCTCAATTCAAAGAACACGAAGTTGAGTTCTAAACGCCAGAATGGGCGTTTGACTTATTCAAACATAAGTCGAACGGTTCCAAAACCGTTTATCCCAAGTTCTGAGGGATTTTCACCCACGTAGGAGTTACAACCTCTTATCCCCCTATTAAAAGCTTAACGAACCCAACAGAGCAAGGGTTGGATTTTTGGCATCTGAACCACACAGGTTGGATTCAAAAGATCTAAACCATACAGGTTGGAGATTTTCAGTTCTCAAACAAACTCGACAGAGTTAAAGGATCGGATTTTTGATAATCAGATCAGAGGTCGGATTCTTTATCATCAAAAACCACTCGGGTTTGGAGATTCGGCAACGACAGCAACGAAATCCTTGGAGATAGGATTTTTGAATCAACCTCAGAAGATCAAATCTGAGAGGATTCTTCGACAACAGAAAAACAGCTTGATCCTTAACCGAATTTTCGGTTCCAACAACTCTATTCACAGAGTTCAAACTCGTTCAGAGTTCTTAAACTCATTCAGAGTTATTCATAAAACTTTCCACGAAAGTTCATCGTTCCCACGAGATAAAGACGGTCGGATCGTCAACGGAGAGCAAGTTCGACGCAATCAATCGAAGGAAGCACTCCATCGCTGCCAAGAAGAACCCAGTTTTAAACAAAGGGGAAAACGAAATTCGTTTTCCTCTCTTTTGTAATCAAGTTGTAACCGAGATCAAAGGAATCAAAAATCACATTTTCTTTATTCTCTTCTTTGCAATTTCCCAACAAACATGCAAAGGCTTTGAAACAAGCCAAGAAGAACGCCGCTCGCCGACGGAGAAGATCCATCCGACGAGCACACTTACGAGAAAGCCGATTGTTGGCCCAACGCGAAGATCGCGTTTCTAAAGATCCAACCGAACCTGGCGTCCCCAAAGAAGAACGCTCACTGTGTGGCAATGAGCCCAACTATCAGCCTAGGCTGATACAGCTCAAACGCGACCCTGAGTGGCGCGTTGTTCATTCAAAACGCAGCCCTCAGAATGGAGCTGCCAAAACCAAACGCGACCCTCATAGGCGCGTTCCAATTGAACATGACTCTCAGGAGTCTGTTTCACAAATTAAACGCGACCCTCAGGTGCGCGTTCAAACGAAGCATGACTCTCAGGAGTCTGTTTCACCAACCAAACGCGACCCTCAGGGGCGCGTTCAACCAAAACTTGACCCTCAGAGGTCAGGTTCATCATTTAAACGCAGGCCTCGGCCTGGTGTTTACAACTCTCAACGCGACCCTCGCGTTATTTCTCAGGAACGCGATCTTCAAGAGGTCCGTCAGGTTCAGAAAAGTCAGCGTGGCTTTAAAATTCACGTTCGACAAGAACCAATCTCACCTACCCAAGGGCAGGGGGTTCCAACTCCACCTCCAAGCCCGGGGAAAGTTTCCTCCCAAGTTCCTGATCTGCGGGAACTGTTGTCGAGAGGAAAATCAGCAGCACAAACAGCTCACCCATGTCAATGTGAGAGGCTTATCTCGGCAGTCTTGTCAGAATGCCCTTGTTGTGCAACAACACCTCGGCAGTCTGTATTCGACAGGTTGACGAATGTCGTTAGACCTGCCAAACGACAACGCCGCAACAGAAAGAAGACAGTTGAAGCGGAATACCCTCAGGTCACTATCAACATGATCGGCCGAGGGAAGGCCTCGCGTACTGATTCTGACGAGTCACAGGAGAGTCATCCGCCAACTGTCCGAGAAATTTGTGACCAGTTCGAAGGAGTATATCAGAATACTCGGACTCGGACAGGAGCTATTCGCCCGGTTGACTATCAAAAGTTAGCCAAAGGCATTACAACAAGTGAGGAGCATTCGGCAATAGCCGAATCTCAATCTTCAAGCTCTGTTGGAGCACGCGAGGTTGGACAGGAGCTATTCGCCCGGTTGACTATCAAAAGTTAGCCAAAGGCATTACAACAAGTGAGGAGCATTTGGCAATAGCCGAATCTCAATCTTCAAGCTATGTTGGAGCACGCGAGGTCTCCGCTTACATGTCAGGGAACCACGAAGACATCGCCAAAAGAGTGGACGAACATCATGTCATGCTCCAGGCGCAACAGGAGACACTTCTCCAATTGAAGGATATGTTGGCTCAGCTTCTTGCTGAAAAAGGCCACAAACCTGAGTCTTCCCGGAGAACAACTTCAAAGGGAAAACAAAAACTGCATGAATATTCAGACCGTGAGACTCACAACCTGGGATCCTCTTCCGAGGGTGAGAGGGAGATCGAGAAAGAACTGCACCCTCAATCTACTAAGATGGATGAGCTGGAAGCTCGCCTTAACGCAATCGCCAACAGAAGCGAGCTCCGCGAGGAAGGGGTAGTGCGACCTTACCCTGCTGAGTGGGATACAGCTCCCTACCCACCGAAGTTTAAGGCCCCTACCTTACAACCGTTCGATGGTACAGGATCGCCAAATCAGCACATTTACTACTTCAAATCCCAAACTGGGGATGTAGTAGCAAACGACGCCATCCTGACCAGGCTGTTCATCGGTACCCTTAAGGGTGTCGCCTTCGAATGGTTCATGAAATTGCCTGCCGGATCTATTCAGAAATGGGTAGACCTGGAAAGGCTATTCTTGGCCAGATTCTTTGAGGACGACACGGAGGTCTCGGTCCCAACTCTTCTTGCCACTAAGCAAAGGAAAGGAGAGTCCATCAAAACCTATGTGGAGAGATTCCGCAGCATGGCATTGCGATGCCCCTCAGGTATGACCCAATCAACTCTGGTTGAAACTTGCAGGCACAACCTGCAGACCCAGCTCCTTGCTCAAATGGGGGTGGCAGAATGTCGCTCCTGGAGACAACTAGTCTCACAAGGAGAACAAGCTGAAGAAATAGTGGCGCGGGTCAAAGCCGAAGAAGTGCCACAACCCAAGCCGCAGCAGCAAAATCAGCAACGCAACCAGAACAACGCCCAACGGTCTAAGGGGAAGGAGACCTTGGCGGCCGACTACACGCGAGTTCCACCGCCGAACAAGCAGGGCAAAGCGCCAAATCAGCAAAGAGCGCCCAAGCAGTATTCGTTCAAAGAGGAGCACGTGGATACATTATTCCAATTGCTTCGAAAGAACAACAAGCTGCAATTGCCTGAGGTCAGGAAGCCGGATGAAGCAGGGAAAGTAGATGACCCCAGCTATTGTCGTTATCACAGATTCCTTGGACATCCTACCAACTGGTCGGTCATGCACAGGCCTATCGCACGTTTCAACGTGTGTAGGAACCGGTGGCTCACGATCATCGGCTGTCCTACCTAAAGTGACAATAGCCATTTCATTCAATGAATAAGAGCTATCATTTATGGAAAAGGAAAATCAAAGGGGCAGGACAAACCGGTATCAAGATCCCCTCTGCCGGTATCTGCATCCACATACTCTTCCTCGGAGGTCTCATCATCATCATCCGTAGGGAGGAGCTCTTCTTCGTCTGTGAGAAGAGATTTGGCATGCCCTTTTCTCCGCTTCTGAGCAAGCTCAGCCTTGCGACCAGCCATCATAGCAGCCCGGACCGCGTACTCGGACTGTAACTCTGAGAGGCTCTTAACACTGAGGGATTCATAGGCGGAAAGGAACCACTTGTTACGCCTATATGAAGGGAGTGCAAAGTGGGCTCCAGTGCAGCCCACCATCGTCCACAACCACGCTCGTATGCCATCAATCAGTCCTCCCTCAATCTGCAGGCTACGGCTTGGATTTCCGACATACAGTTGGTCATATCCGAATTGGCGAGCAAAGCGGCAAGGGAGATAAGGTTCTATGTGGCATTGGTTCTTCACCCGGAGGACAAGATACCCAACACGGATGTTCACTAGCCACCGGAAGCAACCAGCGTCGAGAACGGTCCGATCACTTCTAGGTTTCTCCTCGTCAATCAGCACGTCGCCGTAGCGACCTAAAAAGTGAGGGAAACACTTAAAGAATTCCCAGCTCTTACGGACTCGAAGCTCTTGCTGAACACCACTAAACTTGTTCCCGAGCCATCTGCTCTTCTCCAACAGCTGCATGAAGGGGACGGGGATGTCAACAATGCTGGGCGCCGACATTAAATCGGGACGGTGAAGAACGAGCCACGCCATCAAATATGCGTAAGGGAGCTCAACCTTCGGACAAACAAGCTCAGCTGATGGTGCAGAGCCCATATGTGTGAAACTACTGACCAGACCCCTGAGCCCGCAATGGATGCTAGCAACCATTGCTGGGAGCAGGGAAAGCTCTCTCCCGTAGGCTAGCTGAACTGCAGGGAAGAGCACCTCGATGGGTAGAGCATCTGAAGGCTGGTGCGGGACAACACACTTCTTCAACCAAAGGGCGAGATAGCCTGCTAATAGAGTCCGGGGCCCAATGGACTTCTGGGCACGGCGGAGAAAAGAGCGAAACTTGGTCCCCGCGGGAAAAGTTCCCTCAGCACTGGCAATAGTGTAAGATTGAGCCTCAGTCTTCTCCAGCAACTCATTAACCGCAGAAGGGGGCAATATATCTAGCTCATGAACGGGCTCATCGGAGTTACCCTCTAAGTTCTGGAACAAATAGCAGGCAAACTGTTTCAAACTGACCTGCCTCTTCCTCTTCGCTTGAGGAGAAGTCTGGACCAAGGAGGTGTGATAATGACAGGTAAGATCCCAGAGAGTGTCATACATGTCGGGAGTATCTTTCTTCATACACTCCAGCTGTTGGTTCGAGGGGAAATACTCCTGATACGGACAATCCCCCATCGGAAGACCCGAAACATAATGCATCTCATGCAAGGCTAGCCCTAGCTCACCACCACTGGTCAGAAAGGTGTTGCTGTCAGGCATGTAGGTCTCCAGCAAAGCCAAGAAATGGCGACAGCTGACTGGGATTCCGTACATAGTGGCTCGTATGGGCGCATACAACCCGCTGCTCTTCAGATCCGTCTCCCAGCGCGATAAGACGAAATCAGTCATGCGCGCCCACCACCCTTTGGCTAGTGAGGAAGCCCAGCCATAGCATCGGTATTCTGGTAGAGGCAACCGTCTCCCCAAAAGAGCCAGACGGTTACTCACAGTAGAGGCAGCTGCTGACACCTCGCCTGGGGGTGCAGTGTCAAGGCCCATAATCCCGGGTCGAAGACCACGAACGTCATGATACCCGTTAGAGCCGGGGGTCTTGTAGTGAGTGGCATATCCACACTGAACTCGCTCAGCATTTTCAGTAAGGTGCCAAGACATCTGTCTTTCCACGGCCTGCCTCTTCAAGTGACTGAAAGAATATTGGCATGGAATCGAGGGGATGTACAAACAAGCTCCACCGTCAAGAGTCAGCCAATGCTCCTCGCCAAGGGTCAGTGCAACAGGATCCTTGACATGATCCCCGAACAAAAAGCTCGGCTTCCGTAAAGCCTGTGTGGAGGTAGAATCGGCGGTGAAAGAGGCATCTGTGATAAGCTGGCGCAAACAATGGCGCCCTCCTTCCCGTATCAAGCGGCAAGAGTCGTCTGAGCGATCTCTATCGAACCGAGGAAGTGGGCTAATAGCCTGCCTAAGGGAAGCTGAAGAGAAGACCTCCCGACTACAACCGGTGTTGGCGTGAGGAGGAAGGCTACCCGTGGGAAATTCCACTGCAATAAAGCGCAAGGGTGGAGTCAGAAAATTCATAAGAAGAATGATAAGCTCATTCACAGAATAATTGGAGCGACGATTTTGAGTGTCCTACACCGGAAGAACGGTATGCATCATCACGTGAATAACGTGGTAACATACACCGACCTATAAGGTGTAGGACGACACAAAATCGCCCCAATATACCGGAAGACTTGAATTGGCTAAGCAAAACAAGTCTAAAACCTTAACCTCCGCGAGAGAGGTATCGGTTCTTCCTTCATGACCCGCAAAGAGGTCAATCAGGGATGCAAGGAGAGAAAATCTGCATAAATTCTCACCCCCGAAGAATGAGGCCACGGGGGAAGATGTCGTGGGAACCTCTTCCTCACTATGCTGAGAATGAGAACGACTCCTACGGGGTCGAGATCGACGCGGAGACATTGCCAATCTGCAACGAAAAGCAACAAGTCAGGTACAATCTAAAATATGAATACACGAAATTTAAAAGGGAAATTGAGAACTTTAATTAAAATCCTATACATAAATAGGATTTCATAATTGAAGTCTAGTTAAACCTACAAATTTCGTGCATGCGAAACAATGATTGTCATTTTCGCGGTGAATTTTGGTGAAATACCCAAAATACCCCCCGTGTTCAAGGCCAGATTCGGGTCAAGGACACGCGTGATCCGGGTCATGATCATCACATTCGATCATATAGCACCCCGGTACTCACCAATTTTGGTTAAAGTTTGCAAATAAACCCTTTTGCAGAATTTAGCCAATTTTGCATAAAAGCCCCTCTACAAAATCTTAGTTTGGTCTCCACATGCCTTTATTAAAATTTTGATCATGAGTTCGCGATCAAAACTCATTAGATGTCAGCCCTAAATTCGCTGCCCTTTTGCAAATAAGCCCCCTAAAACATTTATGGGCTGTTTTGCAAATTAATCCCTCAAATAACTCTTTGATCCTCTTGCATAAAGCACCCCTCACAATGTTTCACCAAATGGACATAAATCCAACCCCAAAATTTCAGTTCCAATTTTGCATAAAAACCCCCACGAATTTCAGTCCCTATTTTGCAAATAAGCCCTCCAAAATTTCGGCCATATTGCCTCTTTTGCACAAAACCCCCAAAAATATGGTGCATACACAATCCATTGCCTATTACAAGTATAAAGATGTAATCTTTATCAAAAAAAAAATAGAGGATGGTGAAGAGGAGCTTACCCAAATCAAGAGGTGTGAGAACCCTAACTCCAAGGGCCAAGACTTGAGCTTGAAGGTGGAGGGAGAAACCCTAGTGAGAGGTGAAGATTTTCGGCCAAGAAGGAGCATACAAATCCGAATTTTCTTGAGGGCTTGAAGCTTTTGAAAGAAATGAAATAATGGTGGAGGGATGGAAGTAGAAGAAGAGGTTTAAGAGGGAGAGAATTCTCTTTTGAAAATTTGAAAAAAAGGGGGAAAACAAAAGAAGTAATGAGACCAAAACAAGGAAAAGGGAAACAAACAAAAGGGGGAAAAAGACAAAAAAAAAGAGAGGGAAGAGGGGGGTGTCTCGGCCCCAAAACCGAGACACCCTAGGGTGTCTCGGCTTTGGCCGGGACACCCCAAGGTGTGCCTTGGCCGAGACACCCCAAGGTGTCTCGGCCAAGGGCAAGACACCCCCGGGTGTTTTGAGTCCCGTTTTGTCCCTATACGCCTGTTTTGGACCCGAATTCGCCCGTTTCCGTCGATTATTGGATGTCTCGATGAAAATCAACACCAATCAATATTCGACGATTCAAACCCTAAGGGTCAAACGCCGATCAACGCGTAACCCTAGGTCAACGCCAGTCAATGCGTTGCAACAAAAGTCAACGTTCGAGAATGAAAATCCACACCAATCGACGTTCGACGATTTGAAACCCTAAGGGTCAACGCCGGTCAACGCGTAACCCTAGGTCAACGCCAGTCAACGCGTTTCGATCCAAGTCAACGTTTGACAATTCAAAACCCTAAGGGTCAACGCCGGTCAACGCGTAACCCTAGGTCAACGCCAGTCAACGCGTTGCGATCAAAGTCAACGTTTGACAATTCAAAACCCTAAGGGTCAACGCCGGTCAACGCGTAACCCTAGGTCAACGCCAGTCAACGCGTTGCGATCAAAGTCAACGTTGACAATTCAAAACCCTAAGGGTCAACGCCGGTCAACGCGTAACCCTAGGTCAACGCCAGTCAGCGCGTTACGATCAAAGTCAACGTTTGACAATTCAAAACCCTAAGGGTCAACGCCGGTCAACGCGTAACTCTAGGTCAACGCCAGTCAACGCGTTGCGACCAAAGTCAACGTTTGACAATTCAAAACCCTAAGGGTCAACGCCGGTCAACGCGTAACCCTAGGTCAACGCCAGTCAACGCGTTGCAATCAAAGTCAACGTTGACAATTCAAAACCCTAAGGGTCAACGCCGGTCAACGCGTAACCCTAGGTCAACGCCAGTCAACGCGTTGCAACAAAAGTCAACGTATGACGATCCAAAACCCTAAGGGCGACGCCGGTCGACGCATAACCCTAGGTCAACCCCAGTCAACGGGTTGCACCAAAAGTCAACGTATGACAATCCAAAACCCTAGGGTGGACGCCGGTCAACGCGTAACCCTAGAATTAGCCTACTGTTTCACAAATCCATTAGCGCAACAATTACACATAACTATTTATCTAATTCAAAATTTGAACTAGATTCATTATATAAGGTCTAATTCAATGTTGGAACTAGATTCATTATATTACGAGAGTTAAAGTGATGATGAAGGATTTGGAACAAGACACCAGGATGAAGAAGAGAGCCCATTAAGTACATCATTGTAGGCATCGAAAATTGCCTATAGGTCTCCACAAACGGTTCAGTGTTAATGAGCGACAATGAACATCACCATCCGACCCACATGAGCCTAATTGACGTCGATGAACGATTGAAGTGAATCGACGAGTTACGTGAGCAGATAGGACTTCGGAATCACGAAGACCCGGACCAATCGGGAAGCCCGGCACTGTTCACAAAAAAAGGACAAAGCCCTTCATGCCTCGACCACTCTACAGATAATCCAATCACCAGAGCGAACCGAACTCTTCGTCAAGCATCCAACACACCCGGAATCAATTAAAACCGAGTTGGAACGACGAATCAACGGCAAACACACCCGGAAGGACCTCGGACTAAACTGAGGCACCCGGGGGTATCTCGGCAAGCTCGAAACACCCGAGGGGTGTCTTGGCAAAACCAAGACACCCCAAGGGTGTCTCGGCCTGGCCGAGACACCAAGGGGTGTCCTCACCCCCTACCTACCTCCTACACACTCCTAAAGCCTATAAATAGCCCCCTTGGGCCTTACTTTTGAGGAGAGGATTTTTGGAGAGCTTTGGCGAAGCCCTACTGCAGAAAAGAGTGATCGAGCGCTTCAACCGAGGAGGAGAGGTCTACATCAGCCTTCATCACCCGTTTCCCCCCCTTTTCCTTAGTATTAGCCTTTAGCGTTAATACTAAGAAGAGCTAATACCTCGCTTTAGCCGAGGTATACGCTTATAGCTTCTAGATCTCACGCGGATCGACGAAGTTCTGTCCGATATTTCTGGATCAGAAGTTTCTAGATCTCACGCGGATCGACGAAACTCTGTCCGGTTTATCCGGACCAGATCTGATTGCCCGGTGGTCCACGGATATCAACATCCCCATCACAGGCCAAAGACCCACGCAAGCGAGACCGCACCAAAACGGGATCTCGTGTTTATTTTTGAAAAGTTGTAATCTTTGTTTTGTTGCACAAGGAGGTCTTATAAAAAGACTGACCTTTTTATCGATTCTTGTTGTAACGTTTAAAGTTGTAACAGATTCAAAGCAATGAAAACAGCAACTTTCCCCGAAAACACATTTCAATTTACTTGAACGGTTACCCACTTAATAGGGTGATTAAGCCCTTACTATGGAGCGAATTAAGGGGTTAGTTATACCCTTTAAACCTTATAAATAGCTAGTTTTACAGCGGAAGAAGGGTTGGCTTTTGGTTGGATCCTTTTTTGGGATCATTTGGGTTGGCTATCTTTGAGACCGGCTATTGCATTGAAGAGAGAAAATCCATTGGCTTATTTCGGCTGAAATGATTGAAATTTCTTTCTAAAATCAACTCTCTTACAGTGTTCTAAACTCATCCAGAGTTCTAAACTTGCCTTGTAAGTTCTTCTAAGACGTTAAGTCAAGAGGCAAAGACAAAGTTCCATGAAGTGAAGTGTTCGGATCGTCAACGGGATACAAGAATCAAACTTCCATCGCCACCAAGAAAACCCAGTATTAAACAAAGGAAAGGATCTTCGCCGATTCTTGTCTCTTTTATAAATCAGGAAACCGATAAGAAAATTATAATTTCTTTTTTTAAGTCTATTAGAGAGAGATTACTTTGAGAGATTGTATTCATTCTTTTCCTAAGTCAGTTAGGAAGATTAATACAAATTGATTTCTCAATTTTCTTGTAATTTTTCCAACAAACATTCTCACAACTCTCTCTCTCCCGATCGCTCTCCCTAAAAAACCCGATTTAGATCAACTCTCTCCTAATCTCTCTCTCCCGATATCTCTCCCTCAGTCTCTCTCCTCCATTACATTGATTCTCTCCCAAACCACCCCTTTCTCCCTCAATTTTCTCTCTCTTATTCTCTCCAAATTCAAAGTGTGATCTTCTCAAAAGTTCACTCCAGCATTGTTGAATTCCGACTTCGTCTAAGCTCATCGACGCCGACGAATTCAATACTTCATCAAGGTATAATTTTCTATTTTTTATTCTCTTTATTTTTTAGTTAAAATTATAGTTTGAAAATAACTCTATATTTAAAATAAATTTTTTCAATTTTCATAATATTAGGATTTGGTTAAAAATTGATAATTTGATATAGAGGGTCTTTCAACTACGGTTTAACAAGAAATAAGATATATAAATGAATAATATAGATAATTTGCATATGATGATATTAATATTTCAGTTTCGATGGTGAATGGAATACTAGTTATCTACTTTTTCAATGGGGAACTGAGCATTGGAATGAATAATATACCTATGTACAAGGGAGGATCTAGAAAATTGTTCATGTTAGTTAGAAATTGCAACTTCAATGGAATGATGGAGCAAATATACAGAGTTACTAGAATTAATCATGGGTATACAACTAAGGCCTTCTGTGATTGTTTGATAAATGAAAAAAAAAATTGCTGTAGAGATCAACAATGATAAAGAAATGAGTGACATGATACAACTTGCGGAAAACCAAATCTCAATTGAGTTGTTTATTGAAAATTTTCCAATATCCGGTGTTGCCCAAGTTTCATATGCTCCTGGAGATTCTCCCGCATGCTTGACTTAGAAAATAAATCGAGCGAATTCATTATAAAACCACAAAAAAATTGAATATTATGTGAAAAATAATAATTAATAAATATGTTATTGTTCGCGGGGAAAATCGTTTTCTTCATTGATGTCATTGTGATCTCAAAATAATAACTTTTTGTGTTTACAAAAGATCCGGTCTTTTTTAGATCCGGTTACAACGAAATCAAAGAAAATAAAG
>NC_033797.1:99433604-99437715 GCF_001876935.1 Asparagus officinalis | reverse complement strand
TGTGTTTGGACCATTATGACAGTAATTTCTTGGTTACCAAGGCGACCAAAGCCAGGAAGAAATAAACGATTCCACTGGGGAGTCTGTTGGAGGAGTACAGATAGATTACAGGCAACAACTGTGAAATCATCTGACTCGATCAGGCGGGAAGAGCAATCAATCCACCAAATTCTGGGATCCAAAGTATTCCGAAAATTCGTCCCAGTCAACCGCGAACTTTCGAAAACTTTGGAGGAGGTTCTGTAGGCTGTCTAAAAATCACAATAGATAGCTTATTCAAACAAGCTCCGACAACGGAGGTCACAATCAGACGACTTCCCAATCACTGCATCCGCAACTCCACAATTGCCACAAACGCGACCTCACTTCTGAGATGATTGATCTTGATGGCTGTGACAACAGCATGGCTAATATCATAGCAACTATTAGAGATGCTGATGAGCAGTGGGACGATTTCAGAAATAAAAAGTTGGACTCAGTTGGTGAGTTGCTTGATAGAGAGCTATGGGCGAATATTCATCTTTAAGACACTATGGATGTTGATTCCCGTCTAGCTCCTACAACGAAAGCTACAATCAAATAGCTTTCGGGTCGATGATCGAAACATACAGTCGAATAGTTGCTTGGTAGAGAGCTATGGGCAAATATTCGTCTTTAAGACACTATGGATGTTGATTCCCGTCTAGCTCCTACAACGAAAGCTACAATCAAATAGTTTTCGGGTCGGCAGTCGAAAGCGGTAAATAGAGGACTTTTACAATTCAACGACACTTCCGACGACGGATGAAAACTCTATTCAGCAGTCTTCACAATCTGCAGTGAAAGTTACAATCTGACGACTTTCACACTCCCCAACAGCTAAAAGCCAGGATTACTGAACAACGGTCCTTGCAATGCACCACAGAAGAAGCTACAAGTCAAATAGCTCATTCTGAGACGCGGATGTCATCCCCACGTCACCACTTTAGAAATGAAGGCGACCCCCGCGTCGCCAAGCCAAAATCCAAACGCGGGCGACCCTCGCGTTCATAGGGGTTCAATCAGCACTGACCCCCGCGTTTCCAAGCAGGCAACAAGCTAAACGCGAGTGACCATCGCGTTCAATGGTGTTCAGCTAACACCCAACTTCGCGTCTCAATTCAAAGAACACGAAGTTGAGTTCTAAACGCCAAGATTGGGCGTTTGACTCACTCAAACATAAGTCGAACGGTTCCAAAACCGTTTATCCCACGTTCTGAGGGATGTTCACCCACGTAGGAGCGGATATAGGGGTCAGTTACAACCTCTTATCCCCCTATAAAAGCTCAACGAACCCAACAGAGCAAGGGTTGGATTTTTGGCATCTGAACCACACAGGTTGGATTCAAAAGATCTAAACCATACAGGTTGGAGATTTTCAGTTCTCAAACAAACTCGACAGAGTTAAAGGATCGGATTTTTGATAATCAGATCAAGGGTTGGATTCTTCATCATCAAAACCACTCAGGTTTGGAGATTCGGCAACAACAGCAACGAAATCCTTGGAGATAGGATTTTTGAACCAACCTCAGAAAATCAAATCTGAGAGAATCCTTCAACAACAGAAAAACAGCTTGATTATTAACCGAATTTTCGGTTCCAACAACTCTATTCACAGAGTTCAAACTCGTTAAACCTATATTTACTTGATACAATTACCTCTTATAATAAATCCTTGCATTTGGAATCATGTGGTACTAACTGTAAATTAAATAAAGAAAATTCGGCGATATTATGGCATAAGCACTTGGGTCATATCTCAAAATGTAGAGTTGAGCGTATTGTGTCTGATGGCATTTTGGATCCCTTAATTTTTCAGAATTCGACGTATGTGTTTAATGTATCTAGGGAAAACAGACCAAAGTTAAGAGATTAGGTGCCAACAGATCTTCGGATGTTTTAGAATTGATACATACAGATATTTGTGGGTCATTCCCTATGGTATCTTAGAATGATCAATAATATTTTATATCATTCATAGACGATTACTCATGTTATGAGTACCTATATCTCATTCATAAGAAATCTGATCCTCTGGACATGTTCAAAGCTTTTAAAGCTAAAGTTGAGAATCAACTCAACTGTAGGCATCTAAAATTGCCTATGAGTTCTAGCACGCAGCTTGAAACGAAGAGTGGACGTCGCCATCCAAGTCAAAAAGGATTATCCAATTGGTCGCCGCCCTCGTCGATTAGCTCGCGCAAGTCAGTCAACTCACGCACGTTAGTCAGCTCACGCACGTCAGTCAGCTCGCGCACGTCAGTCAGGTTGTACACGTCAGTCAGCCACAAGTGACCAGACGCACTTATCAGGTAGCTTCAAGTGGCAGGATGCACTCGTCAGTCAACTCGCGCGCGTTGGTTAACCCCAAGTGACCGACGCGTTCTTCGCTCAGTCCCTCAACGAAATATACAAGTCAACAAGACAACCAAATATGCAGAATGGTAGAAAATACGAGCCCGGGAAAGTCGAGAAACACCAAAAAGCAAAGAGAGGGAGAGAGAGAGAGAGAGAGAGAGAGAGAGGGAGAGAGAGAGAGAGAGAGAGACTCGGAACCCACATGGAGGTGCGGGTCGCTACTTGGTGACTCACACGTGCGGGTCGCTACTTGGTGACTCACGCGCACGTGGGTCACCAAGAGGTGACCTGCGTCCACGCTGGTCACCAGTGTTCGTCGCGTAGCTCCAAGCCCCAACGGTTATTTAAGTGGTTTTCATAGGATTTATCTATTTCAGGGGTTCCTAACTGATATGATATCATCTCTACACGTGGATAGGTTGTTATTAACTAAAGATAAGGCCAAACCTCTCATTCTCATCCAAATACCCGCATTCGAGGCCCTATAAATATAAGCCCAAGGCCTCCATTCTACAAATCTGGAATTTTATCAAGAGGACGAGGCGCTGCTGGATTGAGGAATCAAGGAGCACGAAATTTCAGAGAAGGCTAACTAGATCCTGACGAACTTCAGTAAAAAGAAGGAGTCTTTTGAAGGATCCGAAGTCTCGTACCCCCATTCATTGAGATTAGGCTTGGTCTTAATCTCGAGAAGAGTACTGATTTTTCTTGGTCGATCTTAGTACTTCAGTGAATACTTCCTTTGTGAAGTAGGAGCTCTGGTCAATTCTTCTGCTAACCGGATCTGATTTGTAGGTGGTCCACGGATAAACCCCGGTACTGGCAACGATCCCGCATAAGCAATAGGGGTTAGAACTACTATTGTGTGTAGTTTGAAAGAAAGTTATAATTATTGATTGAAAGTCTTATAAAAAGGCTAATTTCTTGAATTTATTGTAACGTTTAAAGTTGTAATAGATTCTTTAATGAAATCGACTTTCCACCCAAACACGCTGGTGACCACAGTGGGAGCCGACAGCCTTTCTGCGAAGGATGATGTGTCGTAACCTCGGATCCTTATCTTGGTTGAAGAAGAGGTTGAGTATGAGTTCGACCAGCATAAGTATGTGGAGTACTTGTCCTCCTCCTCCAGATCCGCCTCTCCTCGCAGTTGTAGGAAGGCCTCCTCCAAGAAAGCTCGCTGGAATTCGGGTTTGAAGATCCAAGAAGATCTCCTCGCCATTGTTGCACTCGAGCCTCGCAATGCCCCTCCGGCCTCCAACGAGGCTGTAGCCAAAGATCTGGACCCTTCCTCCATTAAGGAGTCAATTCTATCAAAGGGGCACGCCAAACGCAACGCCAACGACTTGCGCGCCAACTTGCTAAGACTTTGGAGTCAGTTAACGGGATTCGCTATGAAGCGGATCTGAAGTCCAGAAAGTTCCAACCATCACAACAGCGGGCGAACAACCCCTCCTCCTCCAAACCAGCAAAGAATGAATGGGTCCGCGTAAAAAGGACCCGCTCGACTCTTCAGGACCGAATTCAGAAACGCCACATATTGCTTGCGCATGCAAGAATCCTTGTGCAAGAAGCCAAAAATTACAAAAGGAAGAAGTGGAAAAGAAGCCACCAAGACTGCACAAAGTATGGAGGCTAAAGTCCAAGACGGCGGCCGAAAAGATCAAAAAATGCGGGACACACCCAGGTGACCCACCCAGCCACGGGTCACTCAAATCTGACCCGCCCAGCCGTG
>NC_033797.1:99412718-99432772 GCF_001876935.1 Asparagus officinalis | reverse complement strand
GACATACCCAGATGACCCGCCCAGCCGCGGGTCACTCATGTCTGACCCGCCCAGTCACAGGTCACTCAAGTCTAACCCACCCAGCCATGGGTCGCTCAAGTCTAACCGGCCCAGTCACGGGTCACTCAAGTCTAACTCGCCCAACTGCAGGACACTCAAGTTTGATCCACCCAGCCGCGGGTCACCAAGTACTGACCTATGCCAGGCTAATATAGGAGACATTCTGCACCTATTTTTCCAATTCCATCGAGTTCTGCCCCTACTTCAATTGATCCTGCACCTCCGGTGGAGCCTCACGTCAACATGGATTTGTCCTGATTTAATATAAAGATCACGGATCGTCTCCGTCCTTCACACGCGGGTCGAGGCAAAGCCCCGGTTAAAGAACGCTTAGGCCCGTTGAATAAATCCCAAGTAGTTTACCAGGCTAGGGGTCGTAATCATCCTCCTAAGTAGTAGAAGAGATCGCATGGTGGGAAAATCCCCATAACCGACCGTATGGGATTACGTGTTGAAGTCCAGGAGCCCGTTGAGTTCCCACGCTCACGAGAGCGTAGATCTAAACGTGTGACTCTTGAACACATTGACAAAGTGTTATGTCCACAGAAGAAAACATACTCTTCTGACGATGATGTTATACCTGGAGAGTCGTGCCAACACACGATGGGTTGCTTCGATCATCAGACCGATGAGTTGTACTATCGGACTGGGGGTATGAACAAGTCTCAAAAAAGGAGTACCCGAGAAACAGACTCTCACTGCTCGTGTGCTAAGATTATCAAGGCGGTACTGTTAGAATGTTCCTTCCCCAAGACTCCTCCAGAGAGAGTTTTAGTGTTTGAAAGGGTCTCCACCGGAACATCCAACTCCAAGCCAAGGCATCTCCATAGGAAGAAATCAGCTGCTCAGGACGATGAATTTCCAGAAGTGTCCGTCAACATGATCGGTAAAGGGAGGTTAACGCGACACTTTAGTCCAGACTAGTTTTCGACAGTATCCCAACGTATGACCCGATTATGATTGGGAACTATTAGACAAAGGGATTAC
Source organism: Asparagus officinalis (assembly GCF_001876935.1). Lineage (NCBI taxonomy): Eukaryota > Viridiplantae > Streptophyta > Magnoliopsida > Asparagales > Asparagaceae > Asparagus > Asparagus officinalis. The sequence goes on along the minus strand of NC_033797.1, from coordinate 99,431,725 downwards.
CAAATAATGTAAAAGGGACTACCCTTAGATGATAAAATGTAAGATGCTTGTTCTACAATAGCTTCTGATGATACAGCGTCAAGAGCAGGATAATCCTATGAGTCATTTATGATCAATGCCAAGCAAATGGTTAAGATTCTCGAGGACGCTCTAACCAAGCAGAAAGAGAATTTAAAATTTGAAATGAAAATGGCTATGCGGGAGATGAGGGAAATGCACAGCCAACAAATCATGACACTGACAAATCAATATGGAGAGTCCAGCCGTTGCAATAATCCCAACCAAGTTGATAGTGATCGGGAAGCAGACGAGAATACCAACATAGATACCCCTCCCGTTAACAACAATGCTGGGGGTGGTCCCTCGGATGATAATAATACGAAGGATGACTATGTTGCTTCTCCTCGGGATCGCTCAAAGAAAGATACGAGCGAGGATGAGAAGATGAGGGACTTAGAGAGTAAAATTAATGCGTTGATGCGTGCTCAAGAAGTAAAGAAATCTGCAATACCATGTCCATACCTAAGAGAGTGTGAATCAATCCCATACTTGACGAAGTTGAATTTGATCAACTTCACACCGTTCGATGGAAAGTGTTCCCCCACTCAACATTTAATATACTTCAAGTCTCACTTGGGAATAATTTTTGGCAATGAACCTTTGATGGTATGGTCATTCGTCGGTACCCTTCGTGGGGCAGCCTTCGATTGGTATCGCCATCTTAAGCCAATGAGTATCAGCAGTTGAGATGATATGGAGGACATGTTTCTTATAAATTTCTTCGATGACAATACCGAGATTTCAATTAGAACGTTATTCGATGAGAAACAGAAGGACGAAGAGTTAGTCGAGAACTTTATCAAACGATTCCGGAACAAAGCGATGAATTGTCGAGATCCGGTCAGCGAGGAATTCATCCTGGAAACTTGTCATAACAATCTTTCATTAGATATCCTCGAAGTCATGGGAATGGCGCTATCTAGGACTTGGAAGGATTTGAAGGTGCGAGGAGAATGAGCCAAACGCTTCCTCAAGAGGAAGAAGGCCGAAAGAGGTCAAACGACGACAAATATTCCACAGCAGAATTTTGTCCCTCAAGGTAAAGGAAAAGCACAAGTGAACGCTGTAGATGCGAACCAAACGTTCAAGCTACAACAGTAACAGCAAAAGGCGTCTCAGCTGTCTCAGTTGCAACAACGACCTCAAAAATAGAAGACTTCAGAACCAAAATTCCCAAAGGTTTACTCTTTTAAGGAAGACGAAGTCCCCGGTATTTTCAAATATCTCATAGAAAACAACAAGATCAAGTTGCCTCCAATTCAGGACCAAGAAGATGCTAAAAGGGTTAATGACCCAAAGTACTACGTATTCCATAGAGCAGTTTATCATCCTACCAAATCCTGTTACACCCTCAAAGACAAAATCCAAGCTTTGATCGATGTTGCAGTCATTACTATGAAACAATCTAAGGAGAAGAAAGTGGGTGTGAATGCAGTGTCAATCAGCTTCGGATCTGTTCTATTGAATTGGTTTCAGCCCGAGCCCATAATAAACATAGCAGTGAAGACCATCAATGACGATCCTCACAAACAACACCAAAAAGGACTTGTGCCATACACAGCCCCAAATGAGAGATTCTCTGGGTCCATCCCGATCTGATTGAAGATGAACAATGGGCCAGATCGTCATCCAAGAAGAAATCAAAAAGAAAAGGAAAGTCTTGTTGCAGAGCCTTGGCCATTCCAGAAGGAAATGATGAAACAATTCCTGCTTTCTCACTCTCCGAAGATGAACAAGAGGTCTTTGTAACCACCGGAGAACCAACTTTTGCTACCAAGAGTGGAAACGAATACCACTTCAAATATCCAAATGCCTCCAATCAGTTAACCGAGCAGGGGGTGACCAAAGCTATTCCTTCTAAAACATTAGCTAAAATAGGAGTGGTCATAACTCCCCCGCACCTGCTGAGAAGGCTCAACAAAAGCAAAAGGAGAAAGAGCCCTTATACCAAGAGGTTCAAAACCCGAAGCAGTCCCGATTCAATCAACCGATTGGAAGAGATAAACTAGGGAGCTCGAATACTCCACATCGCTTCGATATTATGATGCAATTAGCTAATATACCGACAAGATTAACTCTTTATGAGTTGTTACATCTTTCAAAAGACATAAGGGAGGCGTTGCAAGAAGCCTTGGCTAATTCTGACGTTTTCCTGACTCGGATTAAGCCATCCCCTGAAGAGCCAGCGCCGTCAATCCAACACTGCAACCTCACAGCAAACCACTTTTCCTATATTACTTTCACCAAAGAGGACAAGCAGATAAAGAATTCAAAGCATGACCGGCCTCTGTATTCACTAGGCACATTGGCTCCAGCGTTGTTAACCAGATCCAAGTCGATCCGGGTTTCGCTGTCAGCATCATGCCACTCCGATTAATGTATAGTCTCGGAATACCGACCAGTAAGCTAGCCTCCATGGGCACTATGATCTACGGATTCAATACTAGTGGGTCCAGACCATTGGGTAAAATCCGAGTAAAGTGCCAGATTAGAGATTTGAAGTCAGAAGTCATGTGTTACGTGATCCACGCAGAGACTTCCTATGACCTACTATTGGGTCGTCCATAGATCCATGGTAATGTTATAATCCCTTCTACCTTCCATTAGTGTCTTAAATATATATACACTAATAATGAGGTCAAGATGGTGGTCACAGATAAGCAACCATTTAAGGGGTTTGAAAATTATTTTACTAACTTCCTTCTCTATGGTGCTGAATCTAATACTGAACCATCGGCCTAAGGTACGGATAGCGGAGAAGAAGCTGATACCGAAGCTGGGTTTGATTATGATGGTGGTTTTGTACTTAATGATATTGTACCCATTGTAATCGATCTTGACGATGGAGAATCATCGGACATTAGTTGTAATTGGCAACTTGCCAAAGAAGTAGCAATAAATGATGATTTAGAGTACTTGTTGTGTCTTGATAACATCATGAAGGGGTTGTCTAATGACCCTGAATTGTATATGCAACTTCAATAGTTTTGTATTATGAAGAAGCATGTTCAAGATTCATTCGAAACAACACTTATCATCCCCGCAAAGACAGGAGGTAAAAAGGAAGTTGTCTACGATAAAGGAAAGGAGTCTTCGGTACCAGATCACTTCTTGAGAGAAGATGATGTTAATGATAAACTTGCTCTGCATTTATTCAGATATGGCTCAAAAGCGTATAATCTCATGGAAAAATATGGATATGACCTTACACTCGGTGAAGGTCTTTGCTTTGGCCGAGGTCCGCGAGTTTCGCCTCGTATGACCTATGTACCAAAGGGAAAACCCGATAACTATTATAGCTACAGAAGAGGCTTAGGCTATGTCTCCTCGTCCGATGACGAGTGCTGTTGGCAGGTCATCGATAAAATAGCTAATAAGGGTAAAGACGGATATTCTTCCGATTCTTCAGCCTCAGAGTCCGACGCTAGTCTTGGGAAAATGTTCAAAAGACTAATGTCGAACATGGTTATAATCGACCCCATCACAATAGAGGAAGACGATCAAATACCAACTTAGAAAGACCCTTGGGTTCATCACCTGAGTATGTAGTACAGTGATAGGTTTGAACAAAGGGAACCCCCTACTGAGGACCAAGTAATCCAGGTAAATATGGGTGACGAGGATAACCCAAAACCAATATTTATTAGCGACAGCCTCCCGTCAAATGAGAAAGAAGAGCTAGTTACCCTTATTAGGGAGTACATTGATGTTTTTTCTTGGAACTACGAGGATATGCCGAGACTCGATCCAAATGTGGTAATGTACCACCTCAACATTAAGCCAGATGTCAAACCTGTCAAATAACAGCAAAGACGATTTCATCCACAAATTATGGAGGCAATCAAATCCGAGGTTAAAAAGGTTATTGACTCGGGTTTTATTAGGGAAGAGCAACACCCTGAATGGCTTGCCAACATTATCCCGTCCTTAAGAAGAATGAGAAAATCAAAATCTGTATCGATTTCAGAGATCTTAACATCGCCCGCCTGAAAGACGATTTTCCTCTTCCAATCACAGATGTTATCATCGACAATACATGTGGGTTTGAGAGAATGTCCTTCATGGATGGATTTTCTAGTTATAATCAGATAAAGATGCACCCAAATCATGAAAAACATACCACGTTTAGAACACCCGTCGGTGTTTTCTGCTACACAGTTATGCCCTTTGGCCTAAAGAATGCAGAGGCCACATATCAGAGAGCCATATCAAAGATTTTTCAAGAGCATCTCCAGAAGACTGTTGAATACTATATGGACGATCTGGTCATGAAAAGCCATGACAAGAACGATCACATCAAAGACTTGAAGATGATGTTTGACCTAATGCGAACTCATCAGTTAAAGATGAATCCTACTAAATCTTTTCTCGGAATGTCTAGCGGTAAATTCCTTGAATTCGTTGTCACCACCAAGGGTATCCATATTGACCCTGATAAGGTGAAGGCAATTAATAAATTGCAACAACCGAGAAACCTTATAGAATTCAAAGGGTTACAAGGGCGGTTAGCGTATATCCGTCAATTCATTTCGAACCTCTCAGGAAAATGCTAACCATTCTCCAGGCTCACCAAGAAGAGCATGTCATTCATATGGGATGACGCTTGTCAAAAAGCGTTCGAAGATATCAAAGAATATCTCTCAAAACCCCCTGTACTCATTACACTGAAATCGGGCAAACCGTTCTTGATTTATGTTAAGGCGACGAGCCACTTGTTAAGTGCATTACTAGCACAAGATGATGACAATGGTCACGAACAGACTGTATATTACCTAAGCCAGATCCTTGTGGGTGCTGAATCCTGGTATCCAATGATTGAAAGGGAGTGACTCGCCCTGGTGTTCGCTATTCAAAAGATGCGGCACTACTTGGTCGGACAGACTATTTACGTCATCTCTAATGTTAACCCAGTCCGAGTATTCATGACATAGCCGGCTTTCATGAACTGACGGTTAGTAAAATAGGCCTTGCTTCTATCCCAATATGATCTGCACTTTAAACAACAGAAGTTGGTCAAAGGACAGGCTATTTTGTGATCTTCTGGCAGCTAACCCAACTACGGATACTGTCAAGGTATACGATAATCTGCCAGATGAAACCCACGAAGTCAATGTAACTTCCCATCAATAGGTATGAAGTTTGTAATTCGACGGTGCTTTTCGAGCAACTAATGTAGCAAGTACTCCTAGATGTTCTAAGATCTTTTCCAGAGTCAGAGTTGTCCTAGTTTCCTCGAGAAAATATGTGATGCCTCGAGCCTACTCACTGACCGAGCCGTGCTCAAACAACGTAGTCGAGTATAATGCGTTGCTTATTGGACTGAGCTTTGCTAAAAAGCTAGGGGTCGAGTATCTCGAAGCTTTCGGTGATTCTAAACTGGTAGTTAAACAAGTTCAAGGAGAATATGAGGTCAGAAATCAGGATTTGATACCATACCATAAGGTGGCCATTGAGATGGCAGAATCGTTCGAAGGATTCTTCATCAAATACATTCCACGTTTATAGAACGCATACGCAGATGCGCTGGTAGCATTAGCAGTGTCTCTGGCGCAACCTCCCGAAATGGAACATTTTGTTATGGTAAGAACTCACCAGCTCTTCATACCAATCTATGATATGACAATGAAGAAGGGGATATTAAAGAGGTGCATTTGGCCCATGTTGGCTTCAAGCCCCGAGCTTGGCAATTTCCTATCATAGATTATGTCCTGCATGATATTTTGCCGAAAGACATAAAGGAAAGGGACTCAATTTGATGGAGAGCACCGAGATTCTACTATAACACAGAGAGTCGAATGCTATATCATCGGGGGTATGATGGTTTACTACTACGTTGCCTATCGATTAAAGAGGCAGAAGAAGTCCTTAAAGAGACGCATGAAGGAGTTTGTGGTGCACACCAACCTAGTCCCAAACTTTATGACCACATCAGAAGGATGGGATATTTTTGGCCCATCATGATCAAAGACGCAAACGTGTATGCCCGAAAGTGTCATGCGTGTCAAGTACACACGAATTATATGCACTAACCCTCGAAGCATCTACACCCTTCGGCTACATCATGGCCTTTCGAGACTTGGGGAATGGACATTATGGGTCTCATTTTTCCCCTGTTAACCAAAGACGATCGGTTCATCCTAGCAATTACTGATTACTTCTCCAAGTGGACTGAAGCAATTCCGCTCAAAGAAGTGAAGACGAACAACGTCATTGCATTCATTAAGCACTATATTATCTACCGATATAATGTCCTAAGGCGAATTATACATGACGATGGCCCTCAGTTTGTCAGTAATGCCTTCATCAAATTTTATGAAAAGTTCAAAATTCAAGATGTTTCGTCGACAGCTTACAATCCCATAGTAAATGGATTGGCATAAGCCTTTAACAAAACTATCATAAAACTTTTATCGAAACTCGTGAAGACCAATAAACAAGATTGGGATGATAAACTCGATGAAGCCCTATGGGCCTATCGCACTACAGTTCGCACGCCTACTGGAGTAACCTTGTATTCTCTGGTGTACGGGGCTGAAGCGGTTCTTCCATTGGAAATCTAAATTCCATCTCTTCGGATCGCTCTCGTAACAGAGATGATGACAGAAGACCAGCATCAGAAACGTCTCGAAGAACTCAAGATGCTCGACGAAAAGCGCTTGGAAGCCCAATAACACATTGAATTCTACTAATCCAGAACTTCTCGAGCTTTTGACAAAAAAGTTCGACAACAGAGTTTTAAAGAAGGGGGCTTGGTCTTAGCTGTCCGACGGCTAATGATCCTCAATTCCAAGAAGAAATGCAAGTTTGAACCCAAATGAGAAGGCCCATTTATGGTAGAGATAGTCTATTCAAATGGCACATATCGCTTTATTACCAAGGAAGGCGCCCGGCTTATGATGCCGATAAACGAGAAATTCTTAAAAAAATACTACCCTTAGTACATTCAAGATAACCCACGTATCGGGAAGTTCCCGAAAGAATACTACGTGTGGTATTCTTAGGGATAACCTGATTATTATAAAAAGGGATAAGTAAGAAATCCTCAGTTGGACCCTGAAGGTCCTTAATGATGAAATGTATCTTATTACCGAGATTAAATTCACCGACTCTCATGAATACTTTTGTTGAGACTAAATTAGACCATTTTAATATATCAATCTTTCCTCATAAAATTCCTCACTGATCAAATCAATTGATAGTGGGTCCACCAAATTCCTATCAGTTAAATCTTTTCAAACTCTCGTCGTGTTTGTACACTTAACGTTCACGTTGTTAAAATACTAACACAACACTCAAAAATTTTATCCGCCAATCTTTGGTAATTTTCAAACTTGACATGTTAAGTCTTGATCACTTAACATTGAAATCCTCCATCGAGTGGTTAGTATAAGTCGACATTTTCACTGCTATCTGTATTCCACTCCCACTACTTTCTTGGTCAAACCTATAAAGTTATGGACAAAGCCAGAATCCCCTCTCGATTCCTTCCACGAATAAGAGGTCCACTTTTAATTTGAGCAATCAAACATATAAAAGTTATGATTGCCTCTAACCTCACTTGGTCAATCTTGCAGGTAGTTAGGACCAAGATCGGAATGGCCCTTTCGATAGACTTCCACCTTTTCCTATTCGGCCAAACTTATAAAAGTTAGGGCCAAAATCAGAATTTCACCTCAACAAATGAGGAACACTTTTCTTAGATTAAGCAACCAATCCTATAAAAGTTAGGGTTGCTTGAATCTTTCCGATTCTCGGAGTGGAGATCTCACTCCTAGTTTCACCTTTTTGGATTCTTAGGGTAGAGATCCCACTTCGAGTCTCCTTTACAGCTGGAGATAGAATATAAAATTTTTTCTCTTTGGTTTTGGGAGATAGAATATAAAACTCTTCCTTTCTCATTTTGAGTTCGTCTTCACCCTAAACAAGATCTGGGGACAGAATATAAAATTCTTCCTCTCCAGCATCGGGTCTATCTTTACCCTAAGAAAAGACACAATTCCTGACTTCAAATCCATGCACTTCATACACGGGGGATTTTATCTCGATCCCTAATTAGAGATAAGTCTACGTCTAACACACGTTGTCGGTTTAGTCTTTCACCGAATAAAAAAGATACCAGAATAAAAGTCTGGGAAATTTTATCCTGAAGCCTAAGTAGGGATAAGTCAACGTCTAACACGTGTTGCCGGTGTAGTCTTTCACCGAATGAAAAAGATACCAGAATCCAAGTCTGGGAAATTTTATCCCAAAGCCTAAGTAGGGATAAGTCAGCGCTTAACACGTGTTGTCGGGCAGTGCATTTCTGTATAAATGGCAAAGTTTACGTATTCAACATCATAGCACTAAGAAAGTTAACTCTTTTAGCATAACGTTATATGTAGAACGGACTTAAATAATCTGCATGCAAGCCCGATTCGAACGGTAATCGGTAAAGGTACATTAAATCCATTGATGACTGAGGATTTGTCAAAAATCCTAAGTCTACGTCTAATACACATTGCCAATTTAGTCTTTCACCGAGTGAAAAAAACACCAGACTATAAATCTGGGGACTTTTATCCTGAATTCTAAGTAAGGATGAGTCAGCGCCTAACACGCGTTGCCGGGTAATCTATTCCTGTGATAAAGACAAAGTCTATTTATTCAAAATCATAGCACCAAGCCTAAAAAAATTAACTCTCTTAGCATAACGTTACATGTGAAATGGTTTTTAATAATTTACATGCTAGCCCGACTCAAACGGTAATCGGTAAAGGCTCATTAAACCCGTTGATGGCTGAGGGTTTGCCAAAAATCCTATAAATATTATGGTTGATTATTCCAAACAGAACGAGACGTCATAATAAAAGAGACATAATGAATGAAAAGGAAATATCTTCTATTAATGAAAATTGAGTTTGCAGGTACAAGAGTTACAATCAATCTACATGAAGTTTGTGACTACGGACTTGCTGTTTGCAGGTACAAGAGTTACAATCAATCTACATGAAGTTTGTGACTACGGACTTGCTGTTCAAGTTTAGTTAATTCCTCTACATAAGCTCAGTTTGTGACTACGGACTTGCTGTTCAAGTTTAGTTAATTCCTCTACATAAGCTCGCTCAAGCTCACACTACAGTTCAACCTTGAAGGATTCTTCAGTAACGGATAATGTTTTCATGGCCTCTTCATCCATCTTGGCTAGCTTCTGTTCCGAGAGCTTCAACTTCCCGGAAATCACAACTTGTGAATGCTCTAGGTCGACCTTCGTCATCTCCAAGATAACCAGGGCATCCTCTTCTTCCTTGAGCTCCTCCTTAAGCTGCTCTATCCTGGCCTCACTCAACATAATGGAGGATTTAAGTTGGCACAAAGTTGTTTGTTTCTTAGCAAGGGAGGCTTTCATTTGATCCACCCGATTTCATTGTGTTTGAATTTTGAGTCCAGCCGAGACTCGAGTATCACGCCATGCCTATAAATGAGATTCCATTTGGACGGCTATGTATGATGAAGTACCAGTAGTTTTCAACTCTTGTAACCATTGGAGTTCTTGCTCCAGCCAGTCCAAATCGCCAGCGATAGCTTGCGCCAGATCCGAAGAGCCCGCTTTCTCTATAGCATTTATTTTGGTAGCCAACGCTGGTCTAAATTGATGGAAGGAAAGTCCCCTGACGAGAAGCTTATCAATCATCACGTTTATGAAGAAGAAGAGAGAACTGACTTCCATGCAAAGCAGAGTTTGATCTGGGTCATCATCTGATAGCAGAGCTTTGACTATGTCATTAAGCCGAGTAGATGACCCTACAAGGAAAAGAAGATATAAATATCTTTGAAATCTTAGTCAAAGTTCTAAATCAACATTGGCATAAAAATATACCAAGGTTGAGTGATGTTCCCTCAAGTTGACACGCTACACCTTGTTCCGTCTACACGGCCTCATGAACTTTTAGGGTTGTCGTCGATGTCGCAGTCGTAGACGTACTAACCTCGTTAGTTGGTCTCATAACTTGCTCAACAGGGCTAGCCCCCACAGCTGTAGCAGTCATCTCAGTTGTTGGGATTTTGAGATGAGTTTGAGCGACTGACGACTGAGTTTCTATGATAGTTCCTGCCAACAGCAAGAAATCAAGACCCTCAGGATCGTCAAATATTCCAATATTAGTAGATGCATCAGTCTTAATGATTGGTCCTACAAGTATAACTCCCCTACGGTTAAGTAAGACTGATAAGTGAATAACTTTTACAAAGGGATATAATTCATACCGGCAGAGGAACCAACCTCGATGATTGATTCGACGGCCTCATGATTAGTTTATTCTGATGACATATCATCGAATAGCCTGTCGCCAGATCCTAAAGGATCTTGTACGGGATTAGGTGAAGGTGTGTCGGCTGCGTTGTGAAAGGTTTCTTTATCAATTAAACCTTCCATCGGAATATCTATAGGAAAGCCTAAGTGTAAAACATGAAAAGAGAAGTTGAGAAGTGACAATGAATAGGAATTAAACTTACCATTGGTGGCAACGGTAGGCTCTATGATCCCGACATCTGCACTCGCCCCTTGTAGATTTTCTAAAAAAGACAGAAGCATGTAAACAATTAGGGGAGGGATGGACTCTAAGTCGTTTAATACATGATATTACCGTCTGAAAGGTGAACTACCGATAATAGATGTACCTAGGCTAGCGATCATTATGGACAAACTAGATTCTACAACGACACCTTCGTCGGTTTCAAGGGCCGCATCTGTTTCAACACTTGTTAGATCCTTGGCCATAGCCTCATCTTCTTATGGCACAAAGCTGGATCCTCCAAAAAAGTCTAAGTCAGGAGAAGGAGTATTGTGCATCATTGCGTATTCTTTATGACCCCCTAGAATATAAAAGTTGCTAAGTCTAAAGCTTGGTAGATGAAAGGACTGAAATGATGACAAGAATCGAAACATTACCTTCCCCACCAATGGGCGCATCGCTGGCCACCCCCGTTTAAGAAGCCTGGGGTTTAGCGTGTCGCTTGATGGTCATCTTCATTCGTTTGGCAGGTCAAGCCTCTTTAGGATCCACAGGTCTATCCTGTGTTGATGTAGCACACGATTTAATTTGCAATTGGGTTTGAGTTGTGGCCTAAGGTCGGGCACGAGAGGCAAGGTTACTTCTCCCCTCTTCTTCCTTGGAACCTACATCTAAAAGTTCAACCATCATTCTATTATAAGTGGGCAAAATTTTCCACTTCTTTCCAGCATTAAGTCGACGAGCTCGATCAGCGATCAATAAATCCCATAGCTCTTTATAAAAAGACACAGAAAAACCTGTCGCATGTTCCTCAAAATCGTTGTTAACATCCATACCCCGCCAGCAGTGACTTCATCCTCTTCAGAAGTATCCTCTTCAGAAGTATCCTCGTCAGAAGCGAACGACTCCTCTTCTACTTCCTCCATTTTTTGCTTCCCTTTGCCTGAGGGACCAACGAGCTTATTATCGCGTCTCCTTTGTTCCTGTACACTTTCTTGGACCATCCTCTCAGTAATACGCGATGCAGCTTCAGCCATCAACTCCTTAATTGGCCATAGAGGGACGGACTCGTTAGCTGCCATAAGCCATTTGCAACATAAGTACGTCAACTCTAATTAGCGTTCAGTATTCGGAAGGCTGAACTTGGTACCGGTACAGTCCATCATGTTCCATAACCAAGCTTGAGCATCGTCTACTAGTCCACCACGAGTATGAAACTATTGGTTCAGATTCTCAATGTATAATTGATCGTATCCAAATAGACGGGTGAAATGGCACGGTAGATAAGGCTCTACATAGCAGCGTTCCTTCACTCGGAAAACGAAATGGCCTGGCCTTATGTTCATCAGCCATCTGAAACAGCCAACATCGAGGGAAGTCTGACTTGATCCTGGTGCTTCTACATCGGCGATAACCCACTATATCGGCTGGCAAATCGAGGGAAGCATGGATTGAACACCCAACCATTGTGCATATGTAAGCTCTTCCTAACGTCTGAGAGGTCCCGAGCTTTCCATTTGCACTCCTCAAGTAATTGTAGCAAAGGAGTGGATAGATCTATATTAGTTGGGGGTGACATCAGATCGGGACGATGAAGAACCAGTCACCCCATCAGATAGGTGTAAGGGAGCTCCACCTTCGCCATAGGGGTCTTCTCAGATGGAGTCTCCTCCGTTTGAGTAAAAGCCGTGACCACTTGACAAAGCCCATGATGGATGTCGGTAACCATTGCTGGTAAAAGAGATAAGCTTTTTCCGTAGGTAAGCTGGATAACAAGGAATAACACCTCTATCGGCAAGGCGTCCGAGGTCTGATATGGCACCACGCACTTCTTCAACCAAAGTGTGATGTAACCGGCCAACAAATTCTTGGGGTGAATGGACTTCTCCGCACACCATAAGAAAGTCTTAAACTTAGTCCCTGCAGAGAATCTACCTTGGGCACTCGCAATGGTGTAGGATCGGGCATCACATTTCCTTATCAACTTATTGATCTCCGAAGGAGTTAGCGGTTTTAGTTCATAAACAGGTTCGTCGAATTTTTCCAAATTCTTGAATAAATAACCCGAGAATTGCTTCAGGCTTATTTGAGGAGACTTCTTCCTCACAATTGGACTGGTTCCGACTAAAGCTATCTGATAGTGACACGTAAGTTCCCATAACGTGTCGTATCGGGTAGGCTTGTGGGTTTTCAATTGAAGTATCTCCTGGTTAGAAGGAAAATATTCTTGATACGGCATATCTCCCATTTGTAGTCTAGATACTTTGTGCATCTCATGGAAAGGTAGTCCTAATTCTCCGTTCCGGGTAAGAAAAGTGTTGGTATCTGGATTGTACAGTTCTATTAATCCCGTGAAGTGAATAACGTTCACTGGCAATCCGTATTTGGTGGCACGAATAGCTTCATACAATCTCATCGCCTTCAATTCGGCACCCCATCGATGGAGGACATAACATGTCATCCTACCCCACTATAACTTATCTGAAGAATGAGACCAGCCATGGCATCTATAATTTTTGACAGGTAGCTCTCGCCCTAGCTTGTCGAGGCGATTCTTCACTGTGCGAGCCACTAATGGTATCTCCCCTTTAGGTGGGTCCTCTAATCCCATCACACCGGGGTGTAATCCTATGATGTGTTTTCTACCACTGGAACCCGGAAGTGAATGGCTGGTGACGTATCCACAAGGAATATTGGAGTGCTTTTCTGTCAGAGTCTATGACATCTGTCGCGTCACCACTTGCCTCCACAATTCTGTTAGTGAACGATGATGAGGGAACGGAGGAAGATATAAACAAGCTGTACCATCACTGTATAACCATCGCTCATTTCCGAGGGTTATGGTGGTTAGATCTTTCACGGAATCGCCGAACATATAATTTGTCTTCCTCAAAGGGTGAATAGGATCTGTGTCTTCTGGGAACAATGCGTCAGTAATTAGCTGGCGCGTGATGCGGCGATCCCCTTCCCGTACCAACTTAGAGAGTTTATATGGGAGGTCCGAAGAAAACTAAGAAGTGGGCGGAATCAACGTCGGATCGTCTATAGCAGTGTAATATCTACTCCTATGGCTATCTATCTCGAACGGAGAAAATGTCATCGTAGGGTATTCAACTGAAACGAATAATGCGTATTTATTAAACACGGTTATGAAGAAATATTAAGGCAACACAGGGCGTTGAACTCTTTTCACCAATCCATGAGATAGAGTCGCTACCTTATAATTGGCGAGATGACTTTAGCTGTATCACGAACACACAAAATAACATACATTATTGTGCAAATAGTACGGTGATGCACCCTATCTTACGGAACGTGATACGGTATAAAATCACCCCATATTGCCTTCAAATGCATTTTGACCAAGCAAAGTATATCCGATAAGCATCAACCCCCACAAAGGAGGATATCAGCTCTTCCCAATTACCTTACCAAGGAGAACAAAGTGGGGTATAATATATGTAGGCATATAAAATTGCTTATAGGTCCCCTAGCATAGCTCGGCACAAACCGACGAACCAACGAGGCGACGAGATCGACGAATCGCACAGAAGCGACGGAATGAATCCACCCGAGTGCAGAATTAAGCTAATGAGTTGAGGAATCAACGAGTCATCCAACCGAGAGCGGACTCGGACGAATCACGATCGAATCAAGATCAATTTCGGACTCGAACTCAGAAGCGGATTTACTGCCAAATCAGGAATCCAACTTACTGCCAAATCAGATCATCAAATCAGAGTCTCAGATCAACCGAAACACGGACAAACGAGACAACGGAAAACGACTCGAAAAAGTCGGAAAACACCGCCCGCGGGGGCTCGGCCAAAGCCGAGCCACCTCAAGGCGGCTCGGCCTTAGCCGAGCCACCTTGAGGTGGCTCGGTGGCCTGGGGTGGCTCGGCCATGAGCCGAGCCACCCCAAGGTGGCTAGGCACAGTGTCGGCCACCCCGAGGTGGCCGACAGTGGCCCGAGGTGGCCGACAGTGGCCAGAGGTGGCCGACAATTCTCTTTTTGCAGCCACTGTCCTGAGAGCCTATAAATAGGCCTGGAGATGTTCATTTTCGGAGGTCGACCTTTCAAGAGCCGAAACTCTGCCGGATTGAAGAGTGAACTCGGAGCTTGAAGACCAGAAGACTTGCACCATTCAGATCTGATCCTCGGCGACCATCCACGTCAGAAAAGGCAGGATCTCGAGAGGAAGAAAGAACAGATCTGAGATCTACACGAGACTACACTCCAGATCTAAGCTTGGTCTTAGATCTCGAGATCTGAGCGATTATTCCCTTGGTGGATTAATCCCTCCCGGCTATTATTCCCTTCGTGGAATAATACCCGCATAATCGTGTAGATCCGACCGGATCTAGATCGCGCGGTGGTCCACGGATTAACCCCGGCGTCGGCAAAGAACCCACACAAGCAAGCAACCGCAAAACAGGAGCTTGCGATTTGTTCACAAGAGGAAAGTTGTAATTTTTACTTTTTTTCTTCTTTCTTTGATTTAGTTGTAACCGGATCTATAAAAGACCGGATCTTTGTAACCCAAGATGACAATCATATCAATGAAAAAGAAAACAGTTTTCCACGCGAACAAATGTTTGTATATATGATGATAAATATGTAAACAAAGAAATTTTTTAAATTGCATTTCCCAATTGTGAAAACGCATCAGTTTTGCAAAAACATGGGGGAGGTCGAGTACGAGTTCGACCAAGCCAAGTTCGAGGAGTACGTGTCCTCGTCCGGCTCTATCTCCCCCCGCAAGTCCAAGAAGTTCTCCTCCGGGAGAAAAGCTCGTTGGTTTGAAGCTGCTCGGGAAGCCCACGAAGCTCTCAACCCAACTGACGCCGAAGTTGCGTCAAATGAAGTTCCACCGACCTCCAATCAGGTCAACCCAACTCCCGCCAACGCCTCTACTGTTCAGGGGTATTTCATTCTTGCTAGGATAACTTGTTAATTTGTTTTAATTGGCATTTAATCGGATTAGATTAGCATAAGACCCTAATCACCCCCCCTCTAGGGTCTAACAATTGGTATCAGAGCTTGGTGCTCTTTGATTTAAGGTCTAATCGCCTTGAGTTAAAGATCCAAGTTATCTTGTTGTGCTAATCTTGTTTTGATTGCTTTTGCATCTTGCTTGCATATTTTTACAAATTATGAATATGAATGATGCATCTTGTTTAGGCTATGATTCTAGTATTGCTCCTAAATTCAATGCTTTCCCTTATGCTCAATGGTGTTTTAGATTCAAAATATTTGTTCAATCTAAAAATATCGATTTATGGGAAATCATTGATTGTGCTTATATTGTGCCCACGTTGGAGAAATCCAAGTGGAGCAAACATGATAAAAAGATGTTTATTATGAACAAGCTTATGTTAGAATTTTTATTAAATGCATTTGATTCATTTATGTCTAACAAGCTTGATTCTTTTGATAGCGCTTATACATTATGGAAATTCATAGAAGCGCATCAAGGAGACTTGGAGGCGATCCGACAAGCTTTGGAGGATCCCGCTTCAAGTTCATGTGGAGCATCATGCACACGGCCACTAGGCGATAGCCCTAGTGAGGTTTGCGAGTTCGAACCCGATAATGATTTATCTAGTGATGAACTTGCTTGTGCTAGTGAAAAATTATTACATGCCTTTAACAAATTGCAAAATGATTTCATTAATTTACAAAGCAAGCATGTAGAACTTATATCCGATCATGAGAAGCTAGCTTCCAATTTTGATATCATTTCCAAAGAAAATGTTGCTCTTAAAGAAAGTAATGATATGTTAAAATTGGAAAATGAGAAATTATCATCATCCATTTCTAGCTTATCTCATGCTAAGATTGATGCCATGTTAGAAGTAGAGAACATAAAAAATAACACTGCTTCATTTATAAATGACTATTTATGTTCTACTTCTAAAAATGCATATGTGCCTAAAAATGAAGATTTGAATCTTATGAAAAATAGTATTTCATCTTTAGATTCAACTTTGAAAACATGCATTAATAATCATAAGAAGCTTATGGATATGTGTGCTAAGTCTAAGAAGTCATCCACTCATTATGCACACATGTATAGCAAAACTTATAAGTGTTCTATTTGCGGCCGTCAAGGTCATTTAGCTAAGTTTTGTTATGATGCACACAAACATAAGAATTCTAATGCTCCTTGTGCATCTCATATAGCTTCATCATCTTGTACACTTACACATTCACATGCTCATTCTCACAAAGTTCATCATAAGCATGCTAATGTGTTCAAATGTGATTATTGTTGTCGTTTTGGTCATTTGGCCAAATATTGCTTTGATTTGAAAAGAAAATCTCATTTGACAAATGCTTCCAATAGACCACATGTTTTTAAATGTGATGTTTGTGGTAGGTTTGGATATCTTGCTAAATTTTGTTTTGATTTGCAAAATACTCCAAATTTGCAATTTGCTCCAAAAAGACCACCTTTGTTTAATGACGTTTCTTATTTGCAAAATAATTTTAAAAGAAAATCTTTATTTGCAAATGATTCCCGTGCACGAGCTAATGGTCCACAAAAACAAATGGATCTCTTTCATTGCACATATTGTAATCGGAAGGGTCATTTGAGCGATTATTGTTTTGACCATGTTAGTGCACCATATGTGCCTAAGAGGGTTCATAACCCTATGGCCTTGAGCTTAAATGATAGGGGTCATGTCCCTAAAACTTTTGGTACCAAGAGTTCTTGGGTACCAAAACAAATTTAAACTTTAAACCAAGAATTTTAGTGTTCTTATTTTTCCTTTTTCTTGGTTTTGAAAATTATGCTTTGAAACTTTTTTTTTTAAACCAAGAATTTTAATGTTTTTATCTTTCTTTTTCTTGGTTTTGAAAATTATGCTTTGAAACTTTTTATGAAAATAAATTTTCTTTGATCAAATTCTTTTTGTTTTCATGATTATTAATTTTGTTTTGATGAGAGGACTACGTTTATATAACCCTCCGGAGTTATT
Organism: Asparagus officinalis; assembly: GCF_001876935.1. Classification (NCBI taxonomy): domain Eukaryota; kingdom Viridiplantae; phylum Streptophyta; class Magnoliopsida; order Asparagales; family Asparagaceae; genus Asparagus; species Asparagus officinalis. Next base: position 99,414,189 of record NC_033797.1, on the reverse strand, counting down.
GGGTGTTTATTCCCAAACATTATTTACCGGATGCATAAATGTTCATATGGGTTATTACTAGCTCAAGAGCTAGATATGGTTGCCTCTCATGATTTTGTTGATCAAACATCATTTTTGGTTTAAATGGTTGATTTATGATTTCATTTGGTTGATTTGTTTTCATTCGAAAACTCTTTTTTGCATGATTCTCATGTTTTTCTCTCTTTTGATTTCATAAATCTATTTTTTATACATGGTATTTAGGCTTGTATTTTGAGACACCTATTTATCGTGACATATCATTATGTGTTCTCATTATCTCTTGGATGTGAGTGATTTTTGGCATATCATTTATGTTTGCTCACATGTTTGCCATGATCTTTTATTACTTATATTTCATATGGCTTTTTGATAGGGGAGCTATTCCCTATATTTGCTTTATACTCATCTATGCTTATTGATAGGGGGAGCTTTTGCTCTCTTATTCTTTTTGTCCCCTTTTTGATGTTGTCAAAGGGGGAGAAATATTGTGAGTATATGTATATTCTTTCTTGTTTATATGCATGTGAATTATATGCATGTGAGTTATTATCTTGTATATGTTCATTTACTTTCATGCATATATCCTTTTTGTAAATTATTTGTCATCATCAAAAAGGGGGAGATTGTTGGCCTTCTTGTTTTAATGATGATTTACAAACAATTTACTACTAATATTGTTTGTCTAGTGTTTGTGTATTCCTATGTATTGTAGACAAACAACGTAGTTGGAGGATGGATGGAATAGAGCTTCAACGATGATATCCAATCAAGTTCAAGATCCAAGTTTAGCTTCATCCGCAACGTGTACCAAGTTGAGCTACAATGAAGATCAAGATCATTGCTTGGGTATATTTAGTATAGGTTTATATCATGTGTGTTAATTCTATAAGCTCAAACATACACACATATATATTTGTGATTTTCGTAACTATAAGTGTTTTTATGCAAAATAAGTTTTGGACTATATTTACATCATAAACAACTTTTATTATGCCCATATAAATATTCCATAAGTTTTCAATACTTGTTTTGAGTCAAAAATAACAATCACATGTTTTTTCATATATACGTCTTTTAGTGCTTTTCAGAATACAGTGTTTTTCACAAATTATAAATGCAAATTGAGAAATTCTTTTTCTAACATGTTTGTTTTCATGTTTACAAACATTTCTCAAAGTTTCATCAAGTTTGGAATTGATTTGTTATGTTTAATGGAATTTACAAAATCATAATTTTCATTCGTGCATGTTCGTGCATGTTTTACAAAATAGATGAGTTTTCATAAATGAAAAATGATATTCAAGAAATTCTTTCTTTGACATGTTTATCTACATGTTTAGAAACTTCCCTCAAAATTTTACTATTTTTGAAGTTGATTTACTGTGCCTAATTGATTTTACAAAATCGTGTATCACAGCAGATTTTCAGAAACTGTATTTCTATGTTCAAA
>NC_033797.1:99393818-99412055 GCF_001876935.1 Asparagus officinalis | reverse complement strand
CCAGAGGTGGCCGACGATTCTCTTTTTGCAGCCACTGTCCTGAGAGCCTATAAATAGGCCTAGAGATGTTCATTTTCGGAGGTCGAACTTTCAAGAGCCGAAACTCTGCCGGATTGAAGAGTGAACTCGGAGCTTGAAGACCAGAAGACTTGCACCATTCAGATCTGATCCTCGGCGACCATCCACGTCAGAAAAGGCAGGATCTCGAGAGGAAGAAAGAACAGATCTGAGATCTACACGAGGCTACACTCCAGATCTAAGCTTGGTCTTAGATCTCGAGATCCGAGCGATTATTCCCTTGGTGGATTAATCCCTCCCGGCTATTATTCCCTTCGTGGAATAATACCCGCATACTCGTGTAGATCCGACCGGATCTAGATCGCGCGGTGGTCCACGGATTAACCCCGGCGCAGGCAAAGAACCCACCAAAGCGAGCGACCGCAAAACAGGAGCTCGTGATTTGTTCACAGAGGAGAGTTGTAATTTTTCTTTATTTTCTTTGATTTAGTTGTAACCGGATCTATAAAAGACCGGATCTTTTATAACTCGAAAAGTTGTAACTCAAGATGACAATTATCTCATTAATGAAGAAAGCAACGGTTTTCCACGCGAACAATATAGAAGCGTCCGCAAGAATAGAGATACGAAAATCAGAGATTAAAAGGGAAATTGTGAATCTTTGGCTGAAATTCTACAAAATGGAATTTTCTAGTTAAAGGTCCAATTAAACCCATGAAACGTTTCCAACGCAAACTAGAGTCCTGAAAATAAATGTATAAAGCTAATGCAGCAAGTTTGACTCTCGACCAATACATAAGCTAAATGCTTGGATATTTTTCTCTTAAAAGGCAAAAGGTGGACACAAGCTCAATTCTTACACAAGGATCAAGCAAGAAATTCAACCAAAATCTTAAGATTCAGCAAACTAAAATAAAGGTTCGGCTTATACAAGTTTAAGAATTAAAGCGTTGATATTTCCTCCAAAATGTCGACGAGTTTAGTTCTCAACCGGTATGCAAACTATGGAACTTGAGGTATGTTCAAAGCCAAGAATGATATATTGGTCATCACTCAGTTAATTCTCACACAAGCCAAAAGGGCTTCAACTATCAAGTCATGCACACAACCAAAAGCTAAGAAATTCGGCCATCATTCAAAGCCCAAGATCAAATGTTGGTTTTCCCCCAATTCGAAAAACTAGGGTTTCCAATATACTCCCAAGAACAAAAATTATCAAAGAAGAGTTGAATGAAATTGAAGCAAGGAGAGTGGGACTCACCTAGAACTCAAGAGGGGGAATGAACCGAATAGTGCAGACCCGAATAGCCAACGGCCAAGTGATGCCCAAAACCCTAGTTTTGAGTCCTTCCATTTTGTCGAAATTGGAAGAAGAGAGGGAGAAGGAAAGCTTGGGAGCAGAGAATTCAAGAGATTTAAAAGAAAAAGAATGTTGAAGAGGTTGAGAGTTCTTAGATAAGAAGAGTCTTTGAAGAGGAAGAGTTCTGAGAACTTGAGGAATTAGGAGTAGTGGGGAAGAAAGAATAGATGAATTCGGGTTTTATAAAACCCAATAACTGAGACCCGCGTTCGTGCGGGTCGGGCAAATGTGAACTGCGTTCATGTGGGTCACTTAGATCTAACCCGCATTTGTGCGGGTCGGATCAATGTGACCCGCGTTCACGCAGGTCACTTTGATCTGACCCGCTTTCGTGCGGGTCAGGTATGTGTGACCTGCGCTCACGCGGGTCACTTTGATCCGAACCACACGCGGGTTTGGTCCGGTAGTCGTTTTTGTGGTATCTTCGCCCACTTTCGAGATATTTGGAACTCACTTTCATACTCCCGGATAGATTCACGGCATCTTCGTTCACTTTCAAGATATTCGAGACCCACTTTCATACTCCTAGGTAGCTTCACGGCATTTTCGCCCACTTTTGATATATCTAGAACCCACTCAGACTCCAATGGGTATACGAGTCTAAACTATTTCCCACTCTTGACGGGAAGTTCCTGGAGAATAGTATGCGTAATATTCTTAAGGATAACCTGGCAACCTTCAACGAGTACACGAGGTTAAACTAATGCCCAAAACCCCCAGGAGTATATGAGTATAAACTAGTCCTCCTCACACCAACACCGGTTGTTCGCGTCGAAAATCGGTTTCATTGCTTTCGAATCCATTACAACTTCAAGCGTTACAACGATTCAAAATAAAAGAAAAATGCTTTCGAATCCATTACAACTTCAAGCGTTACAACGATTCAAAATAAAAGAAAAATTAAGTCTTTTTATGAGACTTTCCTTACAATGAAATTCAAGCGTTACAACGATTCAAAATAAAAGAAAAATTAAGTCTTTTTATGAGACTTTCCTTACAATGAAATGAAATAGAGAGATTTCCTGAGAACACACGCAGAGATCATTTATCGATCTTCTGCTTGCGCGGGATCTTTGTCGGTGCCGAGGTTTATCCGTGGACCACCAGATGATTAGATCCAAAGAACGGTTTTGTTGCCTCACAAAGGAGACAAGAAACTAAAGTGAATATCTCAGCAAGGTGAGATACCCACTCTTCTCGAGAATCACAGCAAGGTGTGATTTCGAGGGAAATGGATGAACCAGATGCAGATCTCTCGAACTCTTCCTCTTTATGCTGAATAGCTCGCCTAGATCTCCTCCTTGAAATTTGTGCTCCTCACTCTCTAATTCAGCAGAGCTTTGTCAATGCTCAAAAATTCCAGATTTATGCAAATGAAGGCTCTAGGGCTGTATTTATAGGTTTCAAGAGCTCTATTTTCGAATAAGAATGGCCGATTCACTCTTATCCTTAGTTATAACCACTTAACCACGTTTATAGATAACCTCAAATCAGTTGGGGAGGCTCTGGATAGTCCGTGGCAGTTCTGGATAGTCTGCGGCAGTTTTGAATAGTCTGGGGCAGTTTTGGACAGTCCGCGGTAGTTCTGGACAGTCCGTAGTAGTTCTGGATAGTCTGCAGTAGTTCTGGATAATCCGTAGTAGTTCTAGATAGTCCGCAACAGTTCTGGATAGTCCGGGGTAATTCTGGACAGTCCGTGGTGGTTCTGGATAGTCCACGATAATTCTGGACTATCCGCACCGCAGCAATTCTGGATAGTTCGCAGCCATTCTGGACAGTCCGGAGTAGTTATGGATAGTCTGCGGTAATTCTAGACTGTCCACAGTAGTTCTGAACAGTCTGCAGCAATTCTGGATAGTCCGGACGGTTCTAAATAGTTCGTGGTGATTCTGGATAGTCCGCAGCAGTTCTGGACAGTCCACAACAATTCTGAATAGTCCGCAGTAGTTCTGGATAGTCCGCGGTAATTCTGGATAGTCCGGGGTGGTTCTGGACAGTCCGTGACGGTTCTAGACAGTCCGCAGCAGTTCTGGATAGTCCGTAGCAATTCTAGACAGTCTGTGGCAGTTTTGGATAGTCTGTGGTGGTTCTGGATAGTCTGTGGTGGTTCTAGAAAGTCTGCAATAGTTCTGGATAGTCTGCGACGGTTCTGAAAAGTTCGGGCCTTGACCGTCTCGACTAAGGCCGAGACGTCGTTTTCCCCTTTTTGACTGTTTTTGCCATAATTCCTCGGTCCGATCTCAGAATGACGCGATTCAAAATGCATTGGAAAGCTAAAGAAAAAATCTACAACCTTCTATAGGTGAATCATATGTGGAGCAGACGAGACATGAGTGGCACTTCACCTTTCATGAGTGAAATGTAATTTTCGATTGGACCGTTTCTTCGCTATTCTGTCGTCTCGTCGCTTCACACGATTTGTCGACTTATTTCATGCTCTTATCAACATTAGTTAAGCTTCTGTGACTCGGATAGTGATGTTCATCATCTTCTTTATGCTTCGAGCTACGTGCGAGGGCCCGGGGGTAATTTTTAACGCCTACAGATACCCCCTCCAAAGTGTTTCAGTCCTGTTTCTTTTATAGAAGGGCCTAAAATATTTTGGATGTGATCGGTCCAACCTTCAGTCAGTGTAAAAGGACCTGTAGTCAGCTTCGATCTTTGAATTCTTTGATTTTTAGTCTATTCAATATTTTGATGAATAGCTAAAGTTCTTCAGCACTGGGTTTATCGTCTGGCCGTCATCGAAGTCTCGAATCAAAATTGGTGAGTTGGTTTTGACTCGTGTCATTGAATTAACTCTAAATCGATCATCTCCATCATAATGCGTTGATTGGTACTGACCTAGGGCTACGTGTTGATCGGTGTTGACCTAGGACTACACGTTGATCGACGTTGACCTTAGGGTTTCGCATCAATCGGCGTTGACCTTAGGGTTTCACATCGATCGGTGTTGACTTTCATTGTAACGCGTTGACTGGTGTTGACCTAGGGCTACGTGTTGACCTTCAAGTTTCGCATTGATCATTGTTGACTTTCATCGTAATGTGTTGACTGGCGTTGACCTAGGGTACGCGTTGACCGGTGTTGACCTTAGGGTTTCGCATCGATCGGTGTTGACTTTTATCGTAATGCGTTGATCGGTATTAACACAGTTTATACTCGTACATTTACTGGAGTCTACACAATTTAAGCTCTTAGGGCGTTGGAGCGTGGCGGTCCCAAATATCGAGCCTACAGGACCAACTATTAAAGCTGACTCATCTGCATGTATGGATCTTATCCTGACGTTATTGGATGATCAAGTCATGAGACCAACTAATGAAGCTGATATGTCAATGACTCTTGCATTTATAAGATTTTTGGCAAACCCTCAGCTATCAACGGGTTTGATAAGCCTTTACCGACTACCGTTTGAGTCAGGCTAGCATGCAGATTATTTAAGTCTATTCTATATGTAACATTGTGCTAAAAGAGTTAACTTTTTTAATGCTATGATTATTGAATACGTAGACTTTGTCTTTCTTACGAGAATGGACTACCCGGCGCCGTGTGTTAGATGTAGACTTAGGATTTTTGGCCAATCCTTAGCCATCAACGGATTTGACGTACCTTTACCGACTACCATTTGAGTCGGGCTAGCATGTGAATTATTAAAACCCGTTGCACATGTGATGTTGTGCTAAGAGAGCTAATTCTCTTAGACTTGATGCTATGATTTTGAATACATCTTTGTCTTTGTCACGAGAATAGACTACCTGGAAACGCGTGTTAGGCGTTGACTCATCCTTACTTAGAATTCAGGATAAAATTACCCGTACGTATGAGGTGCTGACTAATCCCTACTTAGGCTTCAGAATATGTGGGCTTTTGTTTTTTTTACAGTCAAAAACTAACTGGCAACGCGTGTTAGGCGCTGACTAATCCTTACTTAGACTTCAGAATAAAAAGTCCCCAGACTTGGATTCTGGTATCTTTTTCAATCAGTGAAAAACTAAACCAGCAACGCGTGTTAGGCATAGGCTTATCTCTATTTAGGAGTCGAGATAAAGTTTCCCACGCGTGTAAGACACGGATTTCGGCGTTATTAATAACGACCTGCCATAATATCGAATATGTGGGCTTTTGCACTTTTTACGGTCAAGGACTAACCGGCAACACGTGTTAGGCGCCGACTTATCCTTACTTAGGCTTCGAGATAAAAATCCCCAGATTTGGATTCTGATGTCTTCTTCAATCAGTGATAGACTAAACCGGCAATGCGTGTTAGGCATTGACTTATCCCTACTTAGGCTTCAGGATAAAATTACCCGCACGTATAAGACGCGAATTTTGGCGTTATTAATAACGGCCTGCCACAATATCGAATATGTGGGCTTTTATCCTTTTTATGGCAAAAGACTAACCGGCAACACGTGTTAGACGCTGACTTATCCCTACTTAGGCTTCGGGATAAAATTCCCCATGCATGTGAAGCATGGATTTTAGAGTTGAAGGATGGTGTCTTCTCTTGAGGCAAAGACAAACCCGATGGTGAAGAGGAAGAATTTTATATTCTATCTCCATGTCTTCTTTTGGGGTAAAGACAAACCCGATGCGAGAGAAGAAGAATTTTATATTCTGTCTCCCAAAACTAAAGAGGAAGAATTTTATATTCTATCTCTAGTTGTAAAGAAAACTCAAAGTGGGATCTCTACTTCAAGAATCAGGGAAGGTAAAACTAAGAGTGGGATCTCCACTCCAAGAATCAAAAAGATTCGAGTAATCCTAACTGTCGGAAGGTTTGATTATCGAACTAAATGTGGGTTTTTTATTTATCGAGAGCGAATTGTGGTTTTGGCCCTAACTATAGGAAGATTTGACCGAGTGGGAAGTTTGAGATGATTCTCAATTCTAACTGTAGGAAGGTTTGATCGCTCGATTTGAAAGTGTACCTCTCAATCATGGAAGGATTCGAGAGGGGATTTTGGTTTTGTGGTCCTAACTGTAAGAAGGTTTGACCAAGTAAGAGGTTTAAGACGATCCTAACTGTAGGAATGTTTGACCAAGTGGGAGGTTTGAGATGATCCTCACTGTAAGAAGATTTGATCGCTTGATTTGTTGACCTCTAGTTCATTAAAGGAATCAAGAGGGGGTTTTGGTTGTTCTCCTAACTATAGGAAGGTTTGACCAAGTGAACAGTGGGAGTACAAATTACAGCGGGAGTGTTGATTCGTACAAATCACTCAAAGGGAGTCCCTGGTGTTAAGTGACAAATACTTAACACGAAGGTGTTTGACAATTGTTGACGATCAGGAGACTAAAATTCCGAGTACTATGTCCAGACTCTTAACAATGGGAGTGTTGAGTGCACCGATGTAGCGGGAGTTTGTGTGGGGGTTTCCTATTCATCACCTTCTTGTAGTGACCGGGTTATCCCTAAGAATATTACATATAACATTCTTCCTGAAACTTTCCATTATATGAATTATCCACCCCTAGCTTTCTTAGTGAAACCGGGTTTAACATTGTACTTAGTTGGACGACCGGGTTACCCTTAAGAATACCAGGCATGACACTCTCCAGGAACTTCCCATGAAAGAAAGGAAATAGTTTAGACTCATATACCTATTGGAGTATTAAGAAGCAGTTTATACTCGTATACTCTTCGGAGTGTCGGAAGGAGCAGTTTATACTCTTATACTTGTCGGAGTCTTATCATTCTCATTTGGCTTATCCTAACGTTATGACGCCGACTTCAACCAAAGTTTGGATGCTATTTTTGAGAGCAAAGAAAGCCTTGGTAGGATGAAAGATCCTCCTGTGGTACGCACAGTACTTTGGATCCGCAGTGTTATCAGCTTCCTCCTGATTCGTGATAGGTGGTAGCTTGATCTTATTACTTTCAAGAAGGGACTCAAAAATAGTTGGAACATTTTTGTCCTTCAAAGAGTACTTTTTTTGGAGTCTCAGATCTAAAGTCTTTTGCTACCCTCGGGATTACTGTTGTGACGTCTGATTAGCATCAATAGCAGCTGCAGGGGCCTTCCTTTTACCATGGGAGACGAAGCTTGAATTTAGAGGGTTAGCCGTCGGTTGGCTTCTCTCGACTTTCTTCCTTCTGAGGAAGCGCTCGGCCTGCTCTCCACGTACTTTTAACTCTTTCCAGGTGTTGGATGGTGCTACTCACATTACTTCCAACACGTCCAAAGAGAGGTTGTTGTGGCATGTTTGGAGGATGAAGTCCTCTATGATCAGATCTTGGTAGCTCATCGCCTTATTTCGAAAGCGTTTGATGAAGTCGTCGACCGTCTCTTTGTCTTCCTGTTTCTCATCGAAGAGTATCCTAATTGACACCTCGGCGTCATCATCAAAGAAGTAAGCAAGGAATAGATTCTCCAGGTCGTCCTAACTATTGATGCTTTCAGACTTAAGATGACAGTACCAATCGAAGGCAGGCCCGCGAAGGGTGCCAACGAATAACCGGACCATCAATGCCTCATTGCCAGAGATCATGCCCAAGTAAGACTTGAAGTAGATCAGATGCTGAGTGGGTGAACCCCGTCGAACGGCGTGAAGTTGATCAAGTTGAACTTTGTCGGGTATGCTATTGAGTCCCACTCTCTTGGGTAAGGACATGGCATACTGATTTTCTGCACCTCTCGAGCAGACATCAGAGCATTGATTTTGTTCTCGAGATCTTTCATCTTCTTGTCCTCGTCTGTATCATGTTTTGAATGATTTCTGAGAGGAACAACACGGCCACCCTCGGTATTATCATCTTTGGTGGGACCATCCCCAGGTCGTTATCTTTAGTAGGGTCACCCCTAATGTTCTGGCCAATGAGAGGGTTATTAGTATTAAGGTGTTCATCCACATCTGAATCGCTAGTTGCTTGACTAACATTGTTGTGATTCGACAAGGCTCGGATCTGTTGGTCATGCTATTCCCTCATCCGTAGCATAGCCATTTCCATTTCAAACTTGAAGTTCTCTTTTTTCTTAGCCAAGACATCCTTGATGATTTTGGCCACTTGCTCGGTGTTAATCATAAACACTTCACGGGATTACCCCAGACTGGATACGATTTTGTCAGAGGCGACTACAGAGTTGGCATCTGATGCTTCATCATCCGAGGATAATCCCCTCTGTATTCTTTGATAATCTCTTTGTTTAATGGTTTCCGATCGCAACCAGGTTAGACGATGAGATATGAGTGGATCAGAACTAGAAGGTGGAGTCGATTTTTCCTTGTCAGCCATATTAACCGTGACTACGGATTTTTTAGGTCTGATAGCTTCTAGCTGAAGTCGAGATATTAGTTGGGCTATTCCTGAATTGAATCCTCTTCCCGGAGAAAAGTCGGGGCTAGAACCACTTGAAACAATCTGAGATTTTCCCTTATTGACCATGTTGATGGTGACTTCTGGGAATTCGTCATCTCGAACAACCGATCTTCTTTCATGAGAACACCTTGATTTGGGTTTCGACGCTTCAAAAGAAAGCCTTTGAAATACTGAGACCCTATGTGGAGTGGTCTTGGGGCAGCTACATGCTGATAATACTACCCTAATAAGCTCGGCACACGAACAATAAAAGTCTATTTCCCAGGTATCTCTCTTTCGAGGTCTATTCGTACCCCCAGCCTGATAGTACAACTCATCGGCATGATGACCGGAGCAATCTATCGTGTGTTGGCACGACTTCTCAGGTATAACATCGTTGTCTGACGAACACGTTTTCTTCTGAGGATCTGTCACCTTGTTGGTACTCTCAAGAGTCGCACGTTTTGAGCTACGCCTTCGTGAGTGTGGGACCTCAATGGGCTCTTGGACTTCAACACGCAGTCCAAGACGGTTAGTTATAGGAGTTTTCTCCTTACGAGAAGGCTCAGACTTGTTACAATAGCAAGTATGACCTTCAGCTCGATGAGTTGTTCGGGGTTCATTCACCATGCCCAAGCATTCTTTGATCACAAATCTGTTTTGATCTTCATGTAGAAAACCCAGGCGATCCTTCAACAGAATTCTGGATCTGGAGAGATCCACGCTGTCGTAGGGCTTCACCGGAGGTGCGGGAGCAATAGGAGCGTGATCTAAAGTTGATGAAGGCTGGGGAACAGCCTCGGATCTAGAATCGAGCGAGAGACACGACTGGTATCTCTTGTTGGGTAGAGGTGTTTTTTTGACCTTCAGCATCCAAACGTGCTTAAATCTTAGTGATTTCTTGACCACCTCCTCCTGCTGTAATTTTTGTGATTCTCATGCTAGAATCCATGCATGCGCAAGTAGTGCACGACGTTTCTGGATACGCTCCTCAAAAGTAAAATGGGTTCGTTTGACACGAACCCATTTGTTAGTTGACGATTGGGAAGAGGACCCTGATGCTTGTTGTGGCGACAGCTTAGCCACTTGGCGCTTTCTGAACTCTAGATCCGCTTGGTAATGGAGTCCGTTCACGTGCTCTAAATCCTTAGCTAATTGGCAGGCGAGACGTTGGTGACGCCTCTGACGAGCCCTCTTTGATAAGGTGTCCAGATCTTCGGCTTTGGCTTCATCGGACGCTGACGGACCATTGCGAGGTATAACTGTGATAGCGGTAACGGGGAGATCGCCTTCTTGGGTATTCAGATCTGAAGACCAACGGATCTTTAAGGAGGAGGAGGTCTTCCTACCCTTGTGAAGAGAGGCGGATCTGGAGGAGGAGGAGGAGACGTACTCCTCGAACTTTTGCTGGTCGAATTCATATTCGACCTCTTCGTTCACCGGGATCTTGATCGTTGGCTGTGACACGATAGCCTTGGCAGTTAGGCTGTTGGTTCCCACTGTGGTCGCTAGCGTGTTCGCGTCGGAAATCAGTTTTATTGCTTTCGAATCCATTACAACTTCAAGCGTTACAACGATTCAAAATAAAAGAAAAATTAAGTCTTTTTATGAGACTTTCCTTACAATGAAAAGAAACAGAGAGATTTCCTGAGAACACATGCAGAGATCGTTTATCGGTCTTCTGCTTGCGTCGGATCTTTGTCGGTGTTGGGGTTTATCCGTGAACCACCAGATGATCAGATCCAAAGAACGGTTTCATTGCCTCGTAAAGGAGACAATAAACTAAAGTGAATATCTCAGCAAGGTGAGATACCCACTCTTCTCAAGAATCACAACAAGGTGCGATTTCGAGGGAAGTGGATGAACCAAATGCAAATCTCTCAAACTCTTCCTCTTTATGCTGAATAGCTCGCCTAGATCTCCTCCTTGAAATTCATGTTCCTCACTCTCTTATTCAGTAGGGCTTCGCCAATGCTCGAAAATTCTAGATTTGTGCAAATGAAGGCCCTAGGGCTGTATTTATAGGCTTCAGGAGCTCTGTTTTCGGATAAAAACGACAGATTCACTCTTATCCTCAGTTATAGCCACTTAATCACGTTTATAGATAACCTCAAATCAGTTGAGGAGGCTCTGGACAGTCCGCGATAGTTCTGGATAGTCTACATCTGTTCTAGACAGTCCGGGGTAGTTCTGGATAGTCCGTAGCAATTCTGGACAGTTCGCAGTAGTTCTGGACAGTCCGCAATAGTTCTAGATAGTCCGACGTAGTTATGGACAGTCCGTGGTGTCTTTGGACAGTCCGCGATAATTCTGGACTGTCCGTAGCAATTCTGGACAGTATGCAGCCGAAATGGACAGTCCAGAGTAGTTCTGAATAGTCCGCGATAATTCTAAATAGTCCGGAGTAATTCTGGACAGTTCGGGATGGTTCTGGATAGTCCGTGGTGGTTCTGAATAGTCCACAGTAGTTCTAGATAGTCCACAGCAGTTCTGGACAGTCCGCAACAATTCTGGACAGTCCGGGATGGTTCTGGACAGTCTGTGGTGGTTCTGGAGAGTCCGCAACAGTTCTGGAGAGTCCAGGGTGGTTCTGGATAGTCTGTGGCGGTTCTGGATAGTCTGTGGCGGTTCTGGACAGTCTTCGGTGGTTCTGGACAGTCCGGGCCTTGACCGTCTCGGCCAAGGCCGATACGTCGTTTTCCCCCTTTTTGACTGTTTTTGCCATAATTCCTCGGTCCGATCTCGGAATGACGCGGTTCAAAATGCGTTGGAAAGCTGAAAAAAAATCTACAACCTTCCATGGGTGAATTATATATGGAGCGGACGAGACACGAGTGGTGCTTCGCCTTTCGTGAGTGAAATGTAATTTCCGATTAGACCGTTTCTTCGCTATTCTGCCGTCTCGTCGCTTCACACAGTTCGTCGACTTACTTCATATGCTCATCGATGTCAGTTAAGATTTTGTGACTTGGATAGTGACGTTCATCGTCTTCTCTGTGCTTCGAGCTGCGTGCGAGGGCCCGTAGGTAATTTTTGACGCCTACACCGGTCAACGCGTTGTGATGAAAGTTAACGCCGGTCGACATGTCACAATGAAAGTCAACGACGATCGACGCGTAGTTCTATGTCAATGCCAATCAATGCGTTTGCGATGAAAGTCAACACCGGTCAACGCGTTGCGATGAAAGTCAACGACGGTCGACGTGTAGCCCTATGTCAACGCTGGTCAATGCGTTGTGATGAAAGTCAACGACGATCGACGCGTAGCCCTATGTCAATGCCAATCAACGTGTGCAATGAAAGTCAACACCGGTCAACACGTTACTATAAAAGTCAACGTCGGTCGACGCATTGTGATGAAAGTCAACGTCGGTCGACGCGTTGCGATGAAAGTCAACGTCGGTCGACGCATTACGACGAAATTCAATGCTGATCAATATGTTACGATAAAAGTAAACGTTGGTCAACGCGTTGTGATGAAAGTCAATGACGGTCGACGTGTTGTAGTGAGAGTCAACGCTAGCCAACACGTAGATCGATACTTCAATAGTTTTTGCTGAAACAAGAGTTGAATAAGTCCTAGTTCAGGAGATATGAATTCCCGACAAAAGGTAATCAATCCAAAGTTGATCCAACGATACGAGCTAAGTTCAAAAATCGATAAATTAGTTTCAATTCGAGACCTCAACAGCGGTCAGACGATAAACGCAGCACCGAAAGAATTTTAGCTATTCCACAAAATACTGAATAGACTGAAAAATGGAGAAGTCAAGAACTGAAGCCAGATATAGGTCCTTTGACACCGATTGAAGGTGGGGGGGCCTATCACATCCAAAACATTTCAGACTCCTCTATAAAAAAATAAGGCTAAAATACTTTGGAGGGGGTATCTGTAGGCGTCTAAAATTGCCTATGAGTTTTCGTACGCAGCTCAAAATGAAGAGTAGACGTCATCATCTGAGTCAAGAAGGATTATCAATTGGCCACCGCCCTTGTTGGTCAGCTCGCACAAGTTAGTCAACTCGTGCACGTTAGTCATCTTGCGCACGTCAGTCAGACACAAGTGACCAGACGTGCTTATCGGGCAGCTTCAAGTGACTAGATGCACTCACCAGTCAACTCGTGCGCGTCGGTCCGCCCTAAGTGACCAACATGTTCGTCGGTTAGTCTCTCAATGAAACGTACAAGTCAACGAGACAACCAAATACATAGAATGGTGGAAAATACGAGCACGAGAAAGTCGGGAAACACCAAAAAGCAAAGAAAGAGAGAGAGAGAGAGAGAGAGAGAGAGAGAGAAGAGGAAGAGATTGAGGAGTGAGAGAGGAAGAGAGAGAGAGACTTCGGAACCCACGTGGCAGGGCATTGTCGGCCGACTTGGCTGGACTCACGCGCACCGCAGGTCACCAAGAGGGCGCACGCGGGTCTCAGCAAAAGGTGACCGCGGTCACGCGGGTCACCCATGGTTGACCCGCGGCCACGTGGGTTACCCCTATGGTGACCCACGGGCTTTCTTTGTCTTTACGCGGCGGGTTACCAGTGTCCATCACGCAGCTTCGAGCCCCAAACGTATTTTTAACGGTTATTTAAGAGGTTTTCGCAGAATTTATCTGTTCCAGGGGTTCCCAACTGATTTGATATCATCTCTACATGTGGATAGGTTGTTATTAACTAAAGATAAGGTCAAACCTCCCATTTTCATCCAAATACCTACATTCAAGGCCCTATAAATATAAGCCCAATGCCTTCATTCTACAGTTCTGGAATTTTATCAAGAGGACGAGGCGTTGCTGGATTGAGGAGTCAAGGAGCACGAAATTTTAGAGAAGGCTAACTAGATCCCGGCGAACTTCAGCAAAAATAAGGAGTCTTTCGAAGGACCATTTGCTAGATACCTAGAGGAATACGGTATCGCCACACAGTCCACCATGCCGGGGTCACCTAGCATGAATGGTGTAGCTGAAAGACAAAATAGGACTCTTAAGGATATGGTAAAAAGAATGATTGCTCATTCTTCTTTATCAGAGTCACTCTGGGGAGAAACACTAAAGACAACAGCTTATATTTTAAACAGGGTACTAAGTAAAACAGTTGCTAAAACACTTTATGAGCTTAGGATTGGTCGAAAACCCAGTTTAAAGTACTTACATATTTGGGGATGTCCAGCTGAGGCAAGGCCTTATAGGCTAAATAAAAAGAAATTTGACTCTAAAATAGTTAGCAGCTACTTTATTGGGTATTCTGAATGTTCTAGGGGCTATAAGTTCTATGATCCCACACTTAGGAATATTTTTAAGACGGGAACAATAATATTCTTTGAGGATGTTGAGTTTGAGGGAGAAATAAGGTTAGAAATATTACTTTTGAGGAGGAATTGGTTTCAAACCCAATCCACACGGTCACTTTTAACGATATCCAGGTTCCTATACCTGTTATTGATCAAGAAGTGAATCTGAAACCTCAAGAAGATAATATTGAACAACTTCCTGTTCCAAAAGAACAAACTCAATAACCTCAAGAACCAGTGCCATAAGGAGATCCACGAGAGAAAGGAGAAATGCTATTCCGGATGATTATATTGTATTTCTCCAAGAACATGAGGAAAATAATAGAATATTAAAAATGATCCAATCAACTTCCTTCAAGCCATGAAAAGTTCTAACTCTCAAAAGTGGATTAATACCGTGAATGAAGAATACAAGTCTATGCAAGATAATAAGGTTTGGGAACTTGTCCCATTGCTAGAAGGTGCAAAACCAATTAGTTATAAATAGATATTTAAAACCAAGCGGGATGCAAATGGTAATGTGGAGAGGTATAAGGCACGTCTTATAGCTAAAGGCTATACTCAAAAGGAAGGTATTGATTATACAAAGATTTTTTTCTTCAGTTTTATCGAAAGACTCTTTCAGAATAATAATGATGCTTGTTGCTCATCTTGATCTTGAGTTACATTAGATGGATGTTAAGACTGTATTTCTCAATGGAGACATTGATGAAATGATCTATATGGTGCAACCAGAAAACTTTGTGTTAGGTGATCCGAAAAATATGGTTTGTAAATTAAGAAAATCTATCCATGGACTCAAGCAAGCTCTTCGTCAATGGTATTATAAGTTTCAACAAATAATTATCTCGTTTGGTTTTGAGATGATTGTTGTTGATGACCATGTATATCACAAGTTTAGTGGGAGTAAGTATATTTTTTCTGGTTCTGTATGTCGATGACATATTGCTTGTCACTAATGATATAGGCATGTTGCACGAAACCAGGAGATTTCTATCAAAGAATTTTTGAAATGAAAGATCTTAGGGACGCCTCTTTTATATTAAGAATCCAGATATATCAAGATCGTTCTCGAGGTATCCTTGGATTATCACAAAAAAGTTATATCGATAAAGTATTCAAAAGGTTTGGCATGCAAGGTTGCAGACCAGGAGACACCCTTGTTGCTAAAGGAGACAAGTTTAGTCGCAATCAGTGCCCTAAAGGTAACCTTGAAATTCAGGAAATGCAAAAGATTCATTATGCTTTGGCTGTAGGAAGTCTAATGTATTCTCAGGTGTGTACGCGTCCGGATATTACGTATATTGTTAAGATGTTAGGCAGATATTTAAGCAACCCTGGTATGGATCACTGGATAGCAGTCAAAAGGATTATGATGTATCTTAAAAAAACAAAAGATTATATGCTCACATACAGAAAATCAGATCAGCTGGAGGTCATTGGGTACTCTGATTCTGATTTTGCTGGATGCCAAGATAGCAAAAAGTCTACATCATGTTACATTTATATGTTAGTAGGAGGAGCTATATCATGAAAAAGTATCAAACAGACACTTATATCTTCATCCACTATAGCAGCAAAGTTTGTAGCTTGTTATGAGCATACAATCATGAAATATGGTTATAAAATTTTATCACTGGACTGCGTATTCTGGATAATGTTGAAAGACCACTTAAGTTATTTTGTGATAATAAATCAGCAGTGATGTATTCCAATAATAACAGGATCTCGACTAAGTCAAAACATATTGATATTAAGTTCCTGGTTGTAAAAGAAAGGGTACGGAGTGGACAGATATCCATAGAGCACATTGGGACAAACTCCATGATAGCTGATCCTCTTACTAAAAGATTGCCACCTAAGGTCTTTCATGAGCACACTGCTCATATGGATGTGGTATTATTCGAGGATATCATGATTTAGTCTGACGTTTGATTATATTATTTGATCAGAGTAAAGTATTCAGTTCATACACTCTGTTACATTATGTTGAGGTTGACATCACTAAAGTTTAAGGTAGGACCAGTTGAAAATAGACATGTACTGATCACATTACATGTAATTTTCATGCTACACATCCATGATTAATCTATGTCGTTTGATTGTATTGGTATATGTGACCATTGATGGGTTTAGTCACGATAAATGTGACGAAGACCGTTTTGATTCTATATTGATATTGTCAATGGACGAGATTGTTAGGAAATACCCTTATTTGTGATAGCAATTTATAAGCTCATAAGGTTGTACATATTTTTTATGAAACATATAGTGCCCAAGTGGGAGATTGTTGGATTAAATCTAATTATGGGCGTATATGTTACATTAGTGTATAATGCTATCCTTAAGGTTAACCATCATAAAGTGATCAATAAATTTGGGTTAATGTGTATTTAAATAAATCATGGGCTAAATGTGTGGATACCAGGTTGTAATTATAATTTGATGAGGGATTAAATTATAAAAGAACAATAACTATAAATAAGGGGTTATGGTCCCTAATCTAGGGGTTACATTCTCTAATTCTCTTCACCCCCATCTAGAGAGAAATTCGGCTAGAGAGACCCTCAAGATTAGAAGATCATCAAAAAAACCCTAATTCAAATCCGTACAATGGATTTAGGTATAGCTTCCGCGCTCATTGTTGTTTTAATCTCTTTGAATTAATCATGGTATTATGGGTTAGATCTCAGTTTTAGATCTAACACTCGGTCGCTCACGGATATTTGAATGGGGGCTGGGGGGTGGGGGTTGTTATTCCACAATTTTATCTTCTCGAGAGGTGAATTCTGGAGTGTTACGTGTTAGCAAAATATTTGAGTGATAAAGTTCAACCAAAGACATAAATGGCTCTACTTTTTTACGCTACAATACCAATTATACTTTACTTATGTTTAAGATAATCAATATTATATTAAAGTTAGTCATCGTCATACTTTATGTGATTGCATTTATTTCAACTTTCACACCACTCAAAGATTATCATGATCCCTGATTAAGCATAAATGACGAATTGGATCGATGAGTGAATGAGATGGGCTTTGTTCTCTTTCCTTTTGATGATGAGGGGTTTCATCTCTGCAAGATAAGATAAGAAACAGGGCTTGTGAACGAACAAGAGCAAAGCCACTTGCCCAATAGAATCTCCTTAGGAGTGTTTGTCCACATGATTATGATTTTTTGGGATTAGCCTTGTATTTTAGCATAGGAGACGTCAGAAGAGTCTGAAGTGAAGCAGAAGAAGAAGCGGTGAAGGATTAAGCATTGCACCTACCGTTTTGGGTTGTTTTGTATTTTTGGAAACATGTTCGGGTTAGAAGTCCAATTTGATTTTTGTATTCTGGTTTAACCTTATAAATATATGTCTTCTCAATGAAGGGTTCGTATCTAAGCCAAAGAAAAGAGATGAGATAATTTGGGAGGATCTTTATGTGAGATTGGGAGATGGTTTCTCACGGGTTACTTGAGTAACACAAGAAAGAATAAATATATGTAATCTATAGGAACAAATAAGAGTTCCTTGAGTAACACAAAAAAGAATAAATATCTGTAATCTATAGGAATAAAGAAGACAGGGATCTCTCTCGTGATCTCTCTCGTGGATGTAGGTGATTACTAAATCACATAAATCTGTTGTCTTTATATATGACATGTTCTTGTGTTGTTTCTTTAGTTTCCTGTGTTTGGATATTTATCTTCTCGGAGTTATTTCCTATTGCTGAGGAAAATCGTTTTGCCCTATTAATTAAGAAGGAAGAGATGTAGTTGTGTAGATCGGGATTAGCTTTCGCAAAGCACGCTGGTCGTTTTCGACAATCTATTATTTTGCAAACTATTGCACTGAAATTATGAGGCCCCCGGGTCTAAAGTATTGGTTCTTTTTAATCAAATTATACGATGTTTGATTGGACAACCCCCCGCTCCCCTCAACATTGCAATTTCCCACTTAAAACAGGTAAATCTACCTATAAATTTAAATGGGCGATTGTACTATATATGTAAATTTGGTAAAACTGAAGAGGATCAACGCACGAGGAGAGAATGAGAATTAGTTTCTACTGATTCAAAGCTCTGATCCCTTGTACTACAGATCCACTGAACGCTTGCCCTGCTACTCAGCGTAACTCGAAGCGACAAACAGCAAATTATTTATTCAATACTACTATTAATCAATATTCCAATCAAATTTCAGCTCAGATGATCTCGATCTCTAGCTAGTAGTGCATGACGTAGCAATCGTACTGCACGCACGCATCGCCGGTCTTCATGT
>NC_033797.1:99392087-99393480 GCF_001876935.1 Asparagus officinalis | reverse complement strand
TTTTTTTTTTTTTTTTTGGTTTTGGGAAGAAGAAGACTGAAGAGTTTGATTAATTTGTGGTGGGTTTGATCGGTATATATATATACATATTTGCTGTATGGGAGCAGGTGAGAAGGGAGAAAAGGGTAGTCAAAGATTTAAAATCCTTTATTTATTTATTTATTATTTTTTAAGAGACTCAAAATTAACCTTCAAGATGCTCCTTTCTGCGATGATGTGGTTGTGAAAAAGATCGAGGCATACAAGCCCCTCGGACATCTAAGTCAAAATGTCAAATTTTTTTGACGATGACCCGAGAAGGGAACCTTGCGAAAATTTGTTCCCTTTTTTTTTTTTTTTTTTTGGGCAGTGATCGCTGCTATTCTAGAAGGACCAGCTCGCGTCGAAAAATTGGCCAAAATGGGAGACCGACCGACCCGGGCCCTCTCTGAAGTCTGCTATACTTCCTCTGGAGAATATTATTATTGTAAAAAGGAAGGAAGTGGAGTGGGTTGGTGACTGGTCCTGACTTTTTGGCACCCGAGGAGAGAGACGTTTGTCTCCCGCATTAACCAGGCCTCGTGAGAGTTAGGCGTCGTAGCACGCGGATGAAGTCAGCCGTCGAGCCTGGGAGCTCAGCAGTAGTCGCCTCGTACATGGGAACCGATCGTTGGTGCGCCGACGTACCGATAGCATGCATACCAACAGACCGTATTCGTTGGATGGTTTATCGAACGACCGGATCAAATTAATCAGGTTCACACCAATCTGCACCGAACCGCATAAATCAAAGCTAGCCGTACCTGTTCCTTTTAATTTTTAATTTTTTTTAAAAGCGGGTTTATTAAAAGGACCCCTATAGATATTCAAACGGTTAATAAAGAGGGTAACCCATATTTGACTCATCAACCCGCTTAATCAACACGTCGAGCCGAGTACAAGCTAAATATTCTTACTCGATCCGATCATACTCTACCAATGGTTTATTTTACTTTACAAGGTATTCTTTTCTTCCGGTGCGCTTATTATTATTATTTTTTCCGCTCTCCCAATATGAAATATGTATTGTGGTCCTGTATATGTTTATTCAAACATAGAGCTTCTACGATCTATTTTCTTTCTTTCTTTTTTTTTTTATTTTAATTATTGTTATTTTTAAGTCATTTTCTCCGTAAGGTAATACGTTGTTTGAAGATGCACGGCCCAATATAGGAAACGGCTGTACCAGTGGGAGCACATACAAAAGCAGTTTGTCATTTGAGGATGCATGGCCCAAGAAAGGCCCTATTGTTGTTATTAAGAAGGTCAAGCAGCTTGTTATTTGAGGATGTATGGCCCAAAAAAGGCCCTATTGTTATGCAATTTAAAGCCCAAAACCTGTCTCCCCCCCTCCCTGTCAAAATTATCTTCACTT
>NC_033797.1:99385872-99392063 GCF_001876935.1 Asparagus officinalis | reverse complement strand
AGCTCCATCTCCACCTCCTCCTCATCATCATCATCATCTCCGACCCGCCTTCTCTCCAAACCCTAGACCTACCCGCCATTGCAGTCTCTCTGTTCGCTCTGCTCCCACTTGCTTCGCCTCAAACGCCGTAAGTTTCTAGGGTTTTTTTTATTCTTTTCCGCTCAATTCTTGCTTCATTACTTGTCAACGATTGCTCTTTTATGCATATCCTCGATTGCCCATGCGAAAGGAAGGTGTTTTGATTGCTTCGGTGGTGACAAGATGCAGATTTTTTTGTTTTTCTTCCTCCCAACACAGGTCGCTGGAGGAACATCAATAGATTGGACTCAGAAAGATAGGTTTAGCTTTCCTAATGTTTCGACCGACGCGTTGCAAGAGGAGAGCTTTTGGGAAAATCTTGACGCGGATTTGCAGTACTGGACGAGACCGCTGCGCCCTGTGCAGGTAATAATAGGAGGGGTGTGATTTTGGTAACTATCGTTCGATATGGTGATTTGGGTTGTGAAGTTTTATTGCATTCTATGTCGCTATGCACTAACTAATTTCATACTAGTGTAGTGGTACCCTGGTCATATTGCGAAGACCGAGAAAGAACTCAGGAACCAACTCAAATTGATGGATGTTGTCATAGAAGTTCGCGATGCTAGGATTCCCCTAGCTACAAGCCACCCAAAGGTGACGTGCTGTACACCTTTTTTCTTCTTCTTCTTTTTCCGTGGTGATAGAGAGAACTGAAAATTGGAGTTTGATATCCAATTGTTTGTTTCATGATAAGATGGATTTGTGGCTTGGAAATCGAAAGAAGATTCTTGTTTTGAATAGGGAAGATATGATATCCACTGACGACCGAAATGCATGGGCTACTTTCTTCGCGAAGCAGGGGGTTCAAGTTGTTTTTGCAAATGGGCAGCTTGGAATGGTACGTTCATGAAAATGTTTCCAGCTGGTTGTCTGTTGTTGTAGTGCATGTTTGTCAAAGATTGTATAATTATTATTATTTTTAATTGCAGGGCACTATGAAACTGGGAAGACTTGCAAAAGCGTTAGCTTCTGGTGTCAATGTCAAACGTAGAGCTAAAGGCCTTCTTCCTCGACCGGTAACTTATGTTTCATTGTATTTAAACGGTCTCCCTCTGCCTATACTTTTCTTCTTTCTCATCTTAAAATGCTGTGGTGTTTGAGAGATGTTTTCAATCAACTACCTGCTCTAGTTCTTTCGTCTGTCCATATTATGATTTTCTTGTATATAAACTGACTTGTATAACCTAGATTCAGATAACCACAGGGGAAGCATGAGGTTGTTACCGTTCTGACCACAAGTTCATACATATTGAAGAGATTGCTTCTTGATTCTGATGATATAGAAAAGCTATTTACCAAGTGTTTGCTTCCTATCCATGTTGCATAAAGACGGATGACCACCTTGACAAGCCATTATCTTTACAGTGTAGGATATCCACCCACATTGCAGGGGTTACCAGATAAAGGGGATCGAATCTCCTTAGGAAGAGAGAAAATCCTACACTTACTCTGAGAGAAGGAAAGAGAGAAGGCCCCGAACCCGAAACCCATGTCTGATCCAGTCATGATCCAACTACTGAGTCATTATCCAAATTGGATTTGTACGTGGTGGATGTCTGCTAGGTTGGGTTCATGCCTGAATCTACAAGGGCCAACATCACAGACTATTGGTTAGGATTGTGGAAAAATAAAAAGTATAACTAAATCTTCTGTCTATTCATAATTCATAAACTATAATGTCCTATATCCATCTGACTGACATATGCACACAAATATAGCCTAATTCTGCAATATTCATATCCAAAATTTGGGAAGCTACTAAGAATGTTTAGCAATAAGTTCAATCAGTCTCTTAAGCTCATAAAGCCTTTTTGATGTCAGAGTATGTACACCACATTACGTCGCATAACCTTAATTTTATATAACAGTATAACTAGAGAAATGAGTTATCATGGCTCATTAATGTGTCTGCGTAAGGTATTGGCATGTCTTGGTGGGTTGGGGGAGGTTGAATCAAATATGGCCTTCTCCAAGTACTTTGATATCTTATGCACCTACGTGTACAAATTTGTGGCTATGTGATGCAAAAAGGATTTAAAATCAGAGTACTTTTCTATATTATAACTCCTAGAACTAGAAGTATCATTAACTTATTGTTAGTGCTCAGATGATTACACCCGAGGGTTGAGCTCTTTGCCTCATGCTTTTGAATTTTTAACTAACATATTATATCCAGTATGTAATCCTGTGGGACTGTGTCATACAAATCCGTTGTTCGTTTTATTATAGATGGATATGGAAATAGGAAAATGCTCAAAACTATCTGACAGTTAATCTGCATCCATTTTGGAAGGAAAAAAATGTTTGGGTTATTTAGATATTAGTCCCTCAAATCTTCGAATATTCCATCAGTCCCTCAAATCTTTAAAAATTTTCATAAGTCCTTAGATACTAAGGGTGTTGCAATGGGTCCGTCAATGACAAAAATACCCTTCAGCTTATACTCTCCCCAAAAACATCTGTGCTCAAAAGATGCTGAAGGCTATTTTAGTCATTTAGGGACAAATTTGCAAGACCTTATAGGATTTCAGGGATGTATGAGCAATTTCAATGATTTGAGTGACTAATATGGAATTATCAAATATTTGAGTTATCAATATCTAAATAAACCAAAATAGTATTGAATACCTTTTTCTGCTTTGTTTACAACAGTTCTAGGATGTGCATAACCTACATACCTAGCCTTCACAGTAAGAAAAACTTCTAGAGCTGGACAAGAGTGGAAAAGTCATAAATGAATTGGTGACCTATTACAAAGAAAAGAGAAGTTAGCCTCCGTAATATTTTAAAATATACTAGAAGCATCAAAAAATATATTTATTCTTTGAAGTTAATCTGCTTTTTTCTAAGTTATGGATGAAAGTAAGGGGATGATAAAGAGAGAACATGAAAGGTGTGACCATGAACAGGAGACAATTTATGAACACAATGCTGCAACACTTTCTTGGTCATGTGCCCAAACAAATCTGCTTGACCAATTAACTAGAATTTTGTCATTGTGGATTTATGCTGAGATTTAGCATTCTAGCATGTTTTCTGGTGATTCTTTTTCCTTCTCTCTAATGCAATTATTACATTGTTTCTATATTATCATACTAAAAGACCCAAAAGATTGCGCAGCTACTCTTCTTGTTCTGCGTTAAAGTAGTGAACTCTGCATATTATCTACTCAAAACTCCAAAATAATATCCGGAAACTATACACTGTTATTATCATGCATATAGAAGTGCTTAGCAAAATTTACATTTCAGTCAGTATATGTTACGTAGGGACCTTGATTTGATGGAAAACTTCTTAGATGAAAATGAAGTTGATGTGCTCTCTCGTTCCTGTTACGCTGTTAGTTCCACTAGATATTGTATTTTTAGGAGTTTTGATTGATATTTAGTGAATGCCGTTTTGCCATTGGCAGGTGCGAGCGGGAATAGTTGGCTATCCAAATGTCGGAAAATCTTCTCTAATAAATCGTCTGCTCAAAAGGCGAATGTGCCCAGCGGCTCCTAGACCAGGTGTCACAAGAGAATTGAAGTACATTCTCTTCACCGTCTTTTTTTTATTTTTTATTTGCATATAAGGAATTGATCCTTTGACTACTATTTCTGTGATGTTCTTTCATTCATTCATTTTTTAATAGGTGGGTTCGGTTTGGGAGAGATCTTGAGTTGTTGGACTCACCAGGTATACTGCCCATGAGAATCAGTGATCAAACAGCAGCAATCAAGCTTGCCATTTGTGATGATATTGGAGAGAGATCATATGATGTTGCTGATGTAGGTGCCATTCTTGTCCAGATATTGTCAAGGCTTCCTACAGTAGGTAATGCCTTCAATTGTGTTCGTTTTCCTGTTTCTTCTGCTTCTTATGGATGCACTGAAGCTGGCCATTCTTAGTTCTTCATGTAGTTTTGTCAATATGGTGCAGCTATAGACTCTTGCCACTTATCTTTTGAAGAATATTCAATGCTTCTGGATCGACTTCATGTGCCATCAGGGAACACCATGGAGTTAGTTACACACAAGAAAAAAAAAATCACGTATAACATCGAAGAACTCAAATATTAAAATGTGTACCACACCATATCTAAAATGATAAACAACAGTGTACTTTTGAATTGGTTTTTAGTAAGTATGCGAACTGAAGGAGCTGAGCATACATTCTAGAGAGAAAATTATCAGTAATTAGGCTTACGTATGAGCATCAGCTTTCAATTTAGACAAAAAATTGAAACTATCTGATGATTTGAATCCTCGTCTAAAAATGACTAAAAGCAGAAGAGAGGTACATACGGAGTTAAGAATATCCTTAAGGGATTTTTTTTTAATTTCCTGGAATGCAGCTTAATGGAATTGTTTCCACTCTTCATGTGTAGTAAATGATGATTTGTGTTGAGCTTTTTACGAATCCATGGTCCAAAATCTTATAATAATAATAATAATAATCTAAGAGCACTGATTTTTTTCCCCCACACTGTTTAAGAAGTCTAGTTAATATCCTGATGACAAAAAAAATTGAACCACTTTAAGGGCATATTTGGATTTTATTGGGGGTAGAGGAAGCTAGGGGAAAATAAGGGAGAGAAGAGAATGGAAGGTAAGGGAATTCTTTTCCCCTTAATTCACCCCAACTTGGGAGGGAAGAAATTTCTGTTGATTGTAGGGGAACCTAGAGGGTGAGGGGAACCCTTCCCCTCGTAAAAACTTTCCGAACATGTGCTTCCCTTCTCCCCTATTACCCTCTATACAAACAGGCCCTATTAAAGGAAAGGATGTTTACTCCCTAAACATGGTTTCATATTATGTATTCATATGTTTAGTGACTTTAGTCCATGTAATGATGACAGCTGAGGAACTTCTGTTCATTATATTTGTGGAACTTTCATGCCGCATGTATATTACCTTAGCAATCATGGATATCATTTATATACATCTATTTTTCCCTTCATCTGGTAATAGACATTTCCCCTTGACAATTTTAAGCTTTCATGATTATCAATTGTTATTAATTCTAAATTACTTGAAAGTGTTGTTTTCTTTCATCATCTAACATGCATGCACCAATTCGCTGATGTCTGACATTGGATTTCCAATAGGTTCAGATGCTCTTTACAAGCGTTACAAGATCGATGCAGATGGATACTGTGGTAAAATGTACGTAAACTACTATATAGTTTACTTATTCAAAACTTGCCAATCATGGAAATTAATTGACGTTCGTGGAGTGTGATTCAATTGTAGATTTATTGATAAGCTTGCCTTGCAACTGTTCAATGGAGATTCTAGCCAAGCAGCTTTCAGGATCTTGAGTGACTACAGGAAAGGGAAATTTGGCTGGATTGCACTTGAGAGACCTCCTATATGATATACTTGTGCCATATATGTTGTATTTTTATGTAAGCGGTTGCTAGTTTAGATTACCAACGATAGCATTTTTATTGTGAACGGGGAGTTAATGTAATCTAAAATTGTATCAGTCAAATAAAGTGTATACATGGCCATAACTAATCTATAGATCAAGTTAATTCAGTGCTCCACTCGTAATCTTGTCAAGCATAATAAGGTATTGTGTTCCAGGTACTATAAAATGACTATAAAATGAAAATTTAAAGCCAGCTAATTCTTGTCTTTGAAACCCAACTAAGCCTTACCTGTAATTATTTGTAAACTACGACTGAAAGTAATGGTAGGAGGAACTTCTATGAACTTCCAACATGAACTGCCTTTGTTTTCACTCATTTCTGAAAACACCCTTGTATATTACAAAGTGCTATCAATAGGCAGACTTTGAACACAGGACACAGATGTATAAGATGTTTGATTATTATAAGGCTGTGTCCTTTTCTGTAGCTTATAGAATTTGCATTGTATGATACAAATCAACCTTGATCGCCCGTCGCTATCAGAACACACAAGAAATACTTCCATTCTTACAACTCATCTTTACACAGCAGCCACCTGGTGACCAACTCCAGATCCCCAAAGGAAATCTATGCTCAGAACTTAGAAGCGTGGCCATGATGTTTTTCTGCTCGGATCATAGTTTTCTAAGTGTGTCCACTCTATCAATCACGTCTAGTGCCTTTAACTTATCAATATCAAAATTGATGACTGGAA
>NC_033797.1:99289610-99385862 GCF_001876935.1 Asparagus officinalis | reverse complement strand
TTGACTGGCACTGCTGCTCCTCGTCAACCTACTCTGTTTATTCAATCTGCACCTTACTGTGTCGAACTCCTGGCTTTTGCTGATTCCAGGGGTCAGTTTTCTAAAGCTGACATCCTGAAGCATTTCTTGGTCCTCCTTCGTCAGCACCGAAGATGGGCCATTAGACTTGTTGCCTGGTGCCGAGACCTTCATGCCCTTTTGAGTTGGAGAACGTATCGGGGACTTGATGGGAGACCTTATGCCTCCATTGCCAGTCTTGGTTTGGCTGATAAGATAGTGAAGCCACACAACCAAGTCAAGTATGTAGGCTTCAGTCTTCTGTTTGTCCGCATGGTGGAGTGTCTCTATCCGGATCAAGTCTGTTTGGCCCGTTGGGTTTCGGTTCAGCTCGGTCCTAAAAAGAAAATATATAGCCTGTATTAGCTTTGCATCAAGGATATAATGAAACGGCTCTTTGCAGTGTCCTTGAAATCAGAGTAGATGAATTAACAAGACAGTAACTGACCCTGTGTTTGCCCACTCTCCAACCCAACCAAATCCATGGTGTGCTCTGACATTATTACACAGAAGGCAGAACAAGAAGCAGAATGGAAAATTCATTCAATATTTTGTTTTAAAAAAAATTAAAGCAACTACGATGAGGACTACAGAAAGTAAATAGATTACTTCGTTGTGTTGTTGGCAATAGGAACAAGCCATCGCAATGTTTTCTCCATCTCAGCTTTGATTTGAGGAACAGTGAGCTACAATCATATACAGCAAGAGGTGAAAATTGTAGTAAAAAACGACTCTTAAGATGAGTTTTAAGATTTTCTTAAACTAATATGTACCAGGCAATTGCACAACGCGGTCGCACGCGCGCACAAAGGAAGGAGACCAAAAAAGTGGGTCGAGAATAAGGATCAAATACCTCTTCCTTGACATGAAATGATTGCAATTTGGTCCGTAGAGCAGATTTTATGCTTGGGGGCAATCCCTGGTATAATGAATCCCTTGTATTAGGAGGCACTGAACTTGACCGAGATACCTGTATGGTTACAAAATCAATTTAAGAGGTTTTCAGATACTGATTAATGGTTATTCTTTTGGATTCCAACCATTTCGACAGTTCCAAAATACATTTAAGATTTTAAACCATCGATATCGACTCAACATATGATACTGATTTGCAGATGAAGAGCTTACAAGAGTGTCAATTTGTGTGATGATATTGGCATAGTGCAAGGCAAGGCCTGCAGAACCCAGTCTCTGGTGAGTATTACTCCTTGCTGGTTTATCGCTATCTGCATGCCGCCAAACATTAGGCAACTTGTTACAAATATGTAGTGATGCCTTCTGTAATTAATGTTAATACCCTTCAGGGAAACAACCTCTAACTACATAAATGAAAACATAAATACATAACTACGAAGTAATATATTTATCTTAATTATTTGCATGTATTGTGAATTCGCCGGAAGTTACAGTTGAAGCATTTTATCTGCACCTCCACTTTTGGCTGCGAACATGACTATTTGATCCCAGTTATGGTGGTTGTTTTAGAGGGTTCCTCAGTTTTGTGTGGATGTGTGGGGTGCTTATTTTAATTTTTTTTTTCATTGGGCCTTTCGACAAAATCAGTCTGCTTAAGGTCTTGCTATATTTGTTTGACTTGTTACAGACATCCTCATGATCACCAGACTGAGATGGCGGCAAGATGGAACCTTTAGGAACATATGTACATACAGGCGTGCATGCAAGCAAAGAATGTGCACATGTGCACATGCATGCACAGACACAGACAGGCGAAAAGAGTGGACACTCAACAACAGTCAACACTGAATATATCAAATGCATCATAGGCTTATGACCTATAATAAGTAAATGACAGCTAAAACTTACCCATGAGACCCAGCACTAGAAGGGCGTGAGAGATTCAACAATGGTTAGAAGAACAAGAAGCAGAGATGATAAATATCAGTGTCGAAGAACATCTTCAACTTCCCAACATATGCATTTAAATGAAGGGTATTCCTTATGACATTGTAGGGTCAAAATTATCTACCTTAACTAGTTGCGGATGAACGCATCCAGTTAAAGTAGATAACTTTGGTTCACATGTTGATCCTGTTAAATTCACCCTACGGAAGAGGGTTTTATTTTTATATAGGTCCATAATTTCCAATAGACTCAAAAGCCTATTGTTAATTACCTTTTCTAAAGAAAAGAACCTTCGATTAACAGTCATTAAAATAAAATAAAAACTCATAAAGAAAGAAAAACACAATAATTTTATTTTAAAAACTTGCATATACATGGCTTAACCTGGGGGCATACGCCAAGTGTACATATTTTAAATAAAATCTTAGACTAGAGATGTGGTAGTTGAATTTGGATTTGGGTTTGCCTTGGAGACGTGAAATGGAGTTTAAATTTTGAGTCCAGTTTAGCAACATGGTGGTCAATTTTGATTTGGAGCCTAGCTTAAAGACGTAGAGGCCAACTTTGATTTGGGTTCTAGTTTAGCGACGTAGAGAGCAAGTTTGATTTGCCCCAATTTAGCGACATAGGGGTCAAATTTGGATTCGGGTTCCAGTTTAGCGACGTAGAGGGCAATTTTGTAATTTTCAAGCTTAGGTATGTCAAGATCAATTTTGTAATTTTCCAGTTTAGGGATGTGGATGTGATTAACATATTTTACATCCTCGTTTATCTTTGTTTCTGTACATATTGAATTGCTACTCGGGTATTTTTAGTGAATTTTCAGAAAAAAATTGTTTTTGAATAAAGAAAAGCCCAAAGAAGCCCAATGAACCCAAAAAATCCAAATTCTAGAAGAATCAATCAAACAACAATCAAATGTACATCAGGGAATCAAGAAAAAAAGAAAATATTCAATTACTTGGAGGACAAGAAAAATAAAATCTAAAATTAATTCAGATTTAAAATATCAACAGCAAAGAAAAGGTAATTTTTTCCAATCTAGAAGTCAAAATCTAACATATTATATATGAAAATCAACTATCTCAAGGAGACGGATCCCTCCAGATTGGCAGATTCCTCATATTCTATCATTCACATTTGATTCTGGCAGAAATCCGAATTTAATCAGATTTTAGACTCTTGTTTGTATTACGAAAATATTCAATTAATTGCTGACCAAGTCCAATCCTACGGTTATGAAGATTGCTTGGAGATCAAGTTTAATCCAACGATTGTGAGAGATTCTTGTATAGTATAATTAGGGGCCTAAGGCTATTGTATTTTACACATTCAATTCCTGAAAATTCAATAAATTTCTTCGTTTTGCTTGCTACTTTGGAGTTCAAGTTCTTCTCTTTTTTAGTTTCTTTAGTTTAGTAAGTTGTTTAATATCTTTATTTTATTTTCTTGTTCTTGTTCTTGTTCTTATTCATCTTGCTCTTTCTTCTCTATTCTTTAATTTTTCTTGTATCTTCTTTTCTCTTTATTTAATCATGTGTAGCTAATCATCATTAGGAAGCTTAGTATAACGAAGCTAGGTAACTAATCTAGATTAATCAAAAGATCTCTTTAGGTTAAGTAAAGAAGTCGATTAGTTTACATTAATAAAAGCTAGGGTTAATTATAATTTGATAGGTTATAGACTTTAATTAGGCATAATCTATACTTAGGAGATTAAACCCTAGTAATAAAAGTCTAGATTAATTAATTAGAAATACGAGGATTAACTAATTGATAGGTTATAGTTTCTAATGAGACAGAGCTTATGCTTTTAGGGTTCTAGTCAATAAAAAGATTAGGACTAATTGATAGGTTATAAGTTCTAACAAAATATAGCTTATGCTTTCAGGGTTCTACCAAATAAAGAGATTAAATAAAAGATCTAACTTAGAAACCTAGTGGAGTTAGCCTAAGTAACCTAGTTTAAGTCTATTAATAAAAAAGCAAACATCCTTCAAACACAAAACCTTTTTTCAAACCCTAGAATCTTAGGATAGAATTTTCTTACAAAATTTGCTAGAGGAGGACATGTATAGGCTACAACAAAAGCTATACACTTGCGGAATATAATAAAATAACACATTAGGAGGACGAATTTGGAATAGGCCAGTTTAGCAAGGTGCCAAGGTGTCGGTCAAATTTGAAATGTCCCAGTTTAGAGACGTAGAAGTCAATTCTGTAATTTTGCGGTTTCAAGACATGACCGTCAAAATTGATATTTTTTAGTTCAGGGATGTGGAGGTCAAATAAGGAATAGGCTCAGTTTAGCGACGTGGAGATTAAATTTGGATTTAGGGTCCAGTTTAGCGACATGGAGTCAAATTTGGATTTGACCCAGTTAACAACGTCAAAGGTCAAATTTGGATTGTGGTCTAGTTTAGAGACATGAAGGTCAAATTTGGATTTGGGGTCCAGTTTAGGCACGAGGAGGTCAATTTTGTAGTTGTTCGAATTGTGTATATTTTAGCTAGTTTAATGACTTAGGGGTCGACATAATCGAACTTTTTTTAATGTTAATTATGTACACATTTTTACACCAATTTATCTTGCGGTGCATTTTTAAGCATAATTTTATCTAGTATAAACATAGTGGTCCGTAGATTTTCTTGAACACGTCTTTGCAATTTCAATATTTTTTGGATGAATTGACAAGTGACTTCTAGATTTTAGGGACTAAAGTGCAATTTCTGCAATTTCTAAATTTTACAATGGTGAATTGTAATTTCTATGATTTCTAGATTTTACAGGAGGGCTAAATTACAAATTCTAGACCGGTTTGCAAAACTGGGCGGAAATGCAATTTCTATAATTTTTTAGGGAGCAAGCACAAATTCTGGACTTGATTGCAATTTGAAAATTGTCCCGGATGATTCTAACAAACTTGAGGGGGTTGCAAAACTGGGCGCAAATGCCAGGGGTGATTCGAATTTTTCAGAAGTTGAGACTCTTTTTATAATTTAAAGGATTTGTGCATGAAATTGTTTGCAATGTATGGGATTTGTGGAGGGGCTTTGATGAATTTCTTAAAGTTGGGAGGCTCCTCGGTGATGTATAGAATTTCTTAGACTCTCCTTTTCTTTTTTAATTTAACAATGTAGTTTGAGTATGATTTGAGAACCACTTAAGAGGCCAAAGTAACATGCACTTCAAACCAGAGTCTATTGCAGATCGCAATCTAATTTCATTAACCTGGTTGCCAATCAAAACCAAGAATATGATTTATTCATAGATAATGATATGACAGTATTGTTAGGATATCAACGAAAGAGAGCTTTTTTTAAAAAAAGAAATCCTTGAGATATAATCTCTTAGCCTATTACCTGGGTATTTCTATTAGGAAGAAGTACACAAACGAGACACATACTCGTACTTGTACCCAAACCTCTTGGACACTTCCTGAATATATGCATATGTTTATTCGGGTCTATACTCAATTATATAATACATGTCTTAATTTAAAACACTCATACACTTCTTAGATGTATATTCTACACTTCACATCTATTTCTTATATTGATCTTCTGTAAATGAAAAAAACAGTATTGATCTTATGTAAATTATTAATTTAATACATATAAATATACATAACATGCATATAGATAGTCGTGTCCTCGTGCCCTATCTTTTACAAATTTGTCATGTCCCCTAGCTATACCCATACTCATACCAGAACCTATACACATACCCATACCCATGCAACCTAGCTCTTAGCTTTGTGGGAATTCTTTTCACAGTTGGATTCTCTTTCCTATTTATATTATCATGTGAGTTTAGTCACGAACTTTTATTATCTCTGTAATTTTCCAAGTTAGACTCAAATTAGGCATTCTATCCACAGTCCGAAAATTCTATAAATTAGTAACAAAGCCAGGCTCAAAGCTGTCAAATCAACATTGTATCTGAATCTAGAACTAAACGACTTGCTTGGTAGAAATTGTAAGGCGTTAACAAAGTAGCGATTCAAAGGTATATAAGTCCTCCCATACCTGTCCGAAATATTCGTGGTTTCTTTAATTCATATTTTTATTCTGAATTTTTTGTGTGAACTCAATCACTATGTTAATATTTTTGGAGTGATTCATTGTAGCTATGCGTATACGGAGCCTTCTACTTTTAATCTCTTTTTATTTTTAATAAAATAGAATAAATTAATATTTTTGCATTCATTACAGTTTGTATTCATTTTTATTGTGTCCAAAAATTATCAAAATATCAAATCAAAAATAATAATAGGCATGGGAGAGTACAAAGACTTTGAATGTGTGCAAAGACTCAGATTAAGGGTTATGCAGGTGTTATAGTGCTTCAAAGATTTACATTCATAAAATGTTACATGGAAATACAAAAATCCTAGGAGACTAAGTCAAGGAGGCTAGGAGAGATCCATGCTCGCTCCAGGAGTCAAGGGCGAAGAGCCACCAACAGCAGGTGGCAAAGGAGTCGGTTGGATCTCCCGCTCGGCCCCATCACTCTTCTTCTTGCCAGATAAGCCCTCGTCGGCCTCCATAGTCAATCCCACGACCCCCTCTTCAGTCCCTTTGTTGAGGGCCTCGTCGTCCGACTCGTCATCCTCTACACCGCTCGCGCCGAGATCGAGTCCCCAACCATGCTTCTCTATGTCCAAGAGAGCATCCATACATATGTCCAAGAGAGCATCCAGACAGTTGGCAACTTTTGGAAGATAGTGGAAGCGATTGGGTATGCCCCTCATCTCGACTGGGAGTTGCGCCTCGAAATAGTCATACCCCGCCTTATAGGCGATCGTCACCTCCGCCTTCCCAAAGGATCTGGCGATACTCAACAATTTCCGACCAATAAGCTTCAGACTCCAAGTAAGCGATACAACTTTGAGCCACTACTAAGGACTCCTTGTGACGAGCACCCTCCTTTTGGAGCTTCGACCGAGCTAATTGCTCCTCCAGCTTGTCCTTCGCATGTCGAGTAGCTTGACACTCAGCCTCGACTTGCACCAAGGCGTGGTCCTTCTCCTGTAGCTCTCGCGATACTTCCTCGAATAAGTGTCTCGCCCTCTTATTACCTTCCTGAAGCTCGCGCTTAAGTCTGTTGATCTCAGCGAACTTCTGAATATCCAAGGCCTTTATGTCCTCGATCGTCTTCTCCTTTACCTCCATCTCTCGACGCCAATCGACCGGTTCATTTTCCTTGGCCAACAGTTCCTGAAGAGCTTTCTCTAGATCAGCCCCTACGTCGGCCTTTCAAGCTTCCAACTCCCCTTGAAGCTTGAGATAGGAAGTTCAGATTCTTTCCATGCGGTAGAATATCTCCTGTTCCACAAAAGCCCCGCGAACCAAGTAGCTCCGGAGGCTTAGATGGAGGCCAACATTAGGGACTTCCCCCAAAAGCTCAAAGTCACGAGGAAGCCAGAACCGCTCCACTGCTCTTGATTAGGCAAAATGAGACTCAAGAACTGACCCCCTCACGTCGAGATGGTGGGTAGGTTGATGGCAATACTTTGGGCCTGGCTCCTGATTATACCAAGGGCCGACACCAGAGGACCCTAAGCAACATCCTCATCCTCTCCCATATCCCTGACTCGATCTCGTCAACACGATGAGGATACATATATTCTAGACCTTCGGAAGGAGCCACCTCTTCGACTAGCTTCTTCCCTCGACAACAAGTCGACTCGGTGAGAGTGGGAGGAGCTCTCTCGCCCCACCTTTGGGCCTCGTTTCCAACCCTAACCTTCCTGCGATCGCTTTCTTCCTCTTACTCGAGATCGAGGGCCCCTCATCCGCAATGTGAATGACTTCGGTCTCTCCGTACCTCTAGTCGTTGGTTCTCAGACCTTGGCGGCACCGAAACTTCCTTCTTCTCGGCTTGAACTGTTGAGGTACCGGGAGCCCATTCATTTTTGCGCCGCCTACACGCGCCCGCCTTGAGAGCAAGCGTGTCGCGGCCTCCTCTAGGGCCGAACTCTCGGCCGAGGATTGGCATTACCAGCCTCGCCCGACAACCCTTCTTGGGGCTCTGCAAGCTGAGCCGACGATGCCCCAGTCGTTTCGTTAGGACCAATGGTTAGCCTAGTCACCCTCCTTTGGTTCCTAGTTGTGGGAGTCTCCGCAAGAGATACTAACCACTCGCAAGACGAAACTATCAAGCAGATGTTTCATCTTGCGACAGCCAGCGTACGCCCTGATCTGGCTTGAAGCTTCCCTTTCGGCGCTTAACAAATCTCCTACCGCTAAAGCCTCCCTCCGTATTTTGGGCCAATTTGAGCAGCCCAAATCCGAATTGTCCTCCAAAACCGAAACGAACTTCTCCTTCCACTCCTTGTTCGACTCAAGGAGATCGACGACGATTTGAACTTGCCCATCGCCTGGAAATGGTAATAAGGTTCTTTCTGGTGCACCTTCACACCAATCAGATGATCCAACACACTCAAGGACGGTTGGATCGCCAGCCAATGGCAAATCACCACGAACCTTACTAGGGTCGCAAAAGCGTTCGGCTTCATTTGCGCCGACGATACCCCCAAAGCCATGAAAACGTGACGGAGGAAAGGATGTAGAGGCAAGCGCAAGCCGAACTCCTAGTGTTTCAAATATAGCAGAGCCCGGCTTGCATCATGGTTGTAGACTGCCTCCGACCTCGTCGATGCCGCTAGCTTGTAGCAGCGAGGGATATCAAATGTCCCTTGGAGTGATCTCAGTTATGACATCGTCACCTTTAAATGGATCTCCACCAATAGTTCTTATCTAGCATTGAGAATAGGCGCCGCCATCGGAATATCCTTAGAAGATCGTCAGGGAAAAGCGATCGAAATTCTCCTTCAGTTGGGAGTTAAAAATTTCTCAGAGGCAGTAAACCTATCTCCCTTTGCGACAGCCTTAGTTATAGGCAGTTGGACCGACAGTTGTCAGAATCCCAACGGCCGAATCGGTGTTTAACCAATGGCCAAGATTAATTCTGAAATTCGAAACGGCTTCTCCAGGATCGAGGCACAGCGCACCTATCTTGAATAGCCCACAATCCAGCACGGTAAGCGAACCAGCAATAGTTAAAAGATGTTCGCTAACATCAACCACGTTGACGTCGCATCCGTAGAACTTTTCAATTCCCCCCGTTAATGTGCATCAGCACTCGACTAGTCTGCAATCTCATTTCACTCGGACTCGGCCTAGACCAATTCCAAGTGAAAGGGGCCAACTGTTATAGTGCTTCAATTATAGAGTAATAATCTTCATTCATTAGCAGACAAAGTGTCCTACATTAATTGCCTAATTAAATCAATTCACCATTTCGAGATAACCAAAGTCCCCAGCTCGGATGACTCGAAGGGTAGACATCTTGCGTAGCTGGCTCGAAAGGCGGAGCCGACATCTCATGGAGCCGACTCGATAGGTGGTACTTCTCAGCCCTCTACCTGATGAGTAGAAAGGTGACGGCATAACTCGAACCCCCCGTTGATAGCTGGTCACCCTCACATTATATGAATGATCAAAATCATTATTCTCCGTCCCCGAACATCTTTATAACACATCAGATCACGTTGGCACCACATGTCTCCTGTCACTTAGCATTAAACGCCGAAGTGACTTCCGCCATTGTAGACGGCACCTGTAAAGCAAATGTTGACTCAGTCGCCAACCCATACTCGGCCAAAATTATCAAACCACCCCTCTACTATCATTATAAATAGGGGGACTATTCTCAACACCAAGGTAAGCTATTTTCCTGCTCCCTAAGCTCAAAAACTTTTACAGTTTATTTTCTTCTTCACACAAATAATTTACTGACTTGATCGTTAGAGAAACAACCGGAGAATCTAACTCCGTCCTCTTACGAGTTCTTATATGTGCCGGGAAGAACAGCTCGCTTCGGAACTAGATATTTGGAGGAGTTAAGAAGACTCCCGACAACCTAATCCCCCTCTTAATTAGTTGTTTGATTATTAACATCAGCATCAGGGAGTCCAAAAGAGTGTAAAGACTATGGATGTGTGTAGAGACTCAAGTTGAGTGAGGAGGGGGGATACAAGGACTCTAAAAGAGTACAAGGACTCCAAGGGGGAGTACAGGGACTCTAAAAGAATGCAAAGACTACAGGGACTCTAAAAGAATGCAGAGACTTTGAGAGGGAGTACAGGAACTCAATATTGAACTCGGTATTTATTCATGATGTATTTCTTGTTGGGTTTATAGAGAAGAAAAATCATCTTACGTTTGTGAGGGAATGAGTTGCCTCGGCACTTAACTTTTTTCCCCTTTTTTTAGCAAAGGAAATATTGGCATGAATTTTTTCCTTTTTTGACCGATCATCGTGAGGTTTTAATAGGGTAGATAAAGGTGGCTGCTAAATTCTTAGTGTGTGTCGTGATAAGGTTAACTGATTAAGATGATGATACTAAATTCAAAACATCTCATCATCTTCCTTAGTTTATTTGACTCAAAATCCACATGATAACTTGCCACATTCTAGAAAGAGTTACTGAATTTAAATCGCCACCTTGTTCTTGAATTGAGTTACATTGAAATCACCATCTTATTTATTTGATTGTTGCGGACAGAGGAGATAAAAGAAATCAAATTCAGCATCAACAACTTTTTATCTTTTGATATTATATTATCATTCGATGATAAAACCAAACTTTAGCATCAACTACACAAAACTCTTTTACTCTTTTCCTTACCACCACAATAACCATGATCAAGTTAGATATTTAAGTTGCTGCCTGACCACATCCGGGAACAAGTGTGAAACAATTTTTATAAATTGTTCACAAATTTGCAATGACCCCCTTTAAGAAGAGGATTTAACTTTCATGGCTCAAGAACATAGCTAGCAACCTTCTATATAATTTAAAATTTGCATGCTGATGGCTTAGGCTCTCTTTGTTCTATTTGGATCGGCTCATTTCAAAATTCAAATGACTGAGTAAAAATCATTTGGATCGGCTCATTTCAAAATTCAAATGACTGAGTAAAAATCAAATGATGATACTAATTCTATTTTTTTTCCTTTTCTCTTTGTTTAATTAGCTTCAAGAGACATTAAGATAAAGCACATCGGTATAATGGACCAATACACTCCAGTATGACATGGCTTAATAGGAAATGGAAGCAATGACAAGGAAGAATCACAAAAATAAAATAAAAAACAAAAATAAAAAAAATAAAAAAATCCAAGTCCCGAGCAAGGAGTGAAGCTCCCTAGGGTAGAGGTGGTAATGTTGACCTGAACCATTACCTTACATGAACTAACATGAATTTAGTAGGTTTGGACTACCTCCAGTTAAGCAAGTGACATGCTTCCCAGCCTACCCTGAACAGGCTAGAACCAGACCCTTTGCCCTGAGTGTAACATGAGTCAGTTCATTAATCAGTTAACCCATTTGTATATTATACCTAAGGCATCTATATGCACCATGCCCTGTTAAATCCCACTGTGACCCCTAATCCTAAAACTCGGCCATGCTGCACAACCTCTGCTGTAATTATCATTACTGCTTCACAATTGAAATTCTCGCTGAAAATAACATATTCCCTTACAACCTCAAGATCTTTGTCGGCTTTAAAGAATTCAAGTTTAAAGTCATCGGTTGGACTATCAAAACTTTCTCTACATGCTTAGTAGCCTCGGAGTGTCACATGCTGTGTACATTTTTCCCTTAGGGAATTCATTGATCCAGCTAGCAAGGTTTGTGTAACATTTTTTTTCAGTGTTCTATGTGAAGGTAAAGTGTTTTTTGTGAAGTTTGTAGGATAGTGACTTATTGATTTGATTTTTTGTTGCCAATTTACAGCTGCTAAAAAAGTGGAAGTGCTTGATTATGTTATGAAGGAAATATAGCTTGCGCTTACTGAATGATGAGTGATTTTGTTGGCAGGATGTCTTGCAATCCTGATTGTTCTTCTAACACTAGCAAAAGCTCTTAGTTACAGTTTCAATATAGCAATCATGACCATTGTGAATTTATCTCTAATTTATTTATCTACTTCACCAGTATCCGGATTTCAAACACAAATCATAAAAAAGAAGATAGATCCATGCAAGTAGACAGCATTGATTTATTTACCAGCACTCCCAAATGTACCATGAATCTCCAAATGCAAAAAATGTACAATGTCAACGAGCTTCTCCATGACCTATAAGAGGTGCAGTAGCTTCTACATTAGTTTGTTGCCCACAGAAAGGGCATATTCTGAACTAGGAAATCTAACATCAAAATAGAGAAACCGCTTATAGCCTACCTCAAAAACCGAGGTGATAGATCATTAAATGGAGTAATGCAGAGGATAATAGGCAAGAGCATTAGTTTGTTATTTAGAAACACCAAGTCTGATATTACTTAACATAACAAAGCTTTCTAACATGTCTAATTTCAAGAAAGAAACACAAAGGCAGCACTACCTACCAACCTCTTCCAAAATCTTGGACCAAAGTGACTTCTTCTTTAAACTTTTTACATGCTTCCTTTGGCTCTTCAGCTCTTGCCTTAGAATTTGTAGATTATCCCCTATATCCATGTATACAGAATTATAGCAATAATCAGCTAATATGCTATGCAGAGTAGAGTTCAAATAAGCTAGCAGATCATAATTTTGTTTATTTTTTTATTTTTTTAATTAAGCCATTTCCAATGATAATGTGCAAGGGTATTATGACAGGTCAGAGTAATTTCTT
The DNA here is from genome assembly GCF_001876935.1 of Asparagus officinalis. Lineage (NCBI taxonomy): Eukaryota > Viridiplantae > Streptophyta > Magnoliopsida > Asparagales > Asparagaceae > Asparagus > Asparagus officinalis. Next base: position 99,373,253 of record NC_033797.1, on the reverse strand, counting down.
TCATACCATCCAATCAAACCAAAGTGTGATCTTAGTATAACCACCTGGCATTAACATCAATAAATATTATAGCTTTTTATTGCTCAGACTCATCCAATATGCACAACCATGGTAATGGAGAAACATCAGTTGCTTCTTGTTGCACTCTTCTTAACATGTAATTATGTTCTTCCATTCTCTCACATTTCCATTTATTCCCTCTCACTCAAAGGTAAGAACATCAATCAAGAGATCAACAAAGATTTCTTTACATGTTAGTCCCTTAAATATTTCATATTTAGAAATTAGTCCCTTAAATAATTGAAATTGCTATTAGGTCCCTCAGCTCTTAAGTTTTTTTTGAAAATAGTCCCTCAAATCAATTAAATTGTTATTAGGTCCCCTAATTCTTAAGTTTCTTTGAAATTAGTCCCTCCAATCGAGTAGAAGTAGCCATTATAGGGAAATTAGTCCCTCAAATCATTGAAATTGCTATTATGGTCCCACAATTCCCATAAGACATTTCAAATTAATCCCTCTAATTGCAAGTTCTCCTCTTGTTTGGAGGCACTAATTTCAAAATAACTTAAGAATAGGGGCGACCTAATAGCAACTTAAACAATTTACAGGAATAATTTCAAACTAACTTAATAATTGAGTTCCTAATAGCAATTTCAACGATTGGAGCGACTAATTTCAAAATATGAAAGATAAGGAACAAAGATTAATATTGAGATTCAAACTATTGCGTTTGGCCCTGATTTGCAAATACTGCTAGCTGACGTAGAGAAACCTACTAATGAGGATCAAGAAAAGGTAATGCAGGAAACGTCATGTTGCAAATCTTTCTCTTTTTTTCCTTTCCTTTTCTTTTATTTATTTATTTATTTACTTACTTTTATTTTTACTTTGAAACAAAGTTTAGTTGTAAATCCAGGACCTAGCTAGTAGCTAGTGAAGAAGAGTATATCTGCTCAGAACTGGGTACACTCTTTGTCAGAAAGTGTTAAATTAAGAAAAAGCTTAGTTGTAACACAGATATAAGCCTGTGAACCTAATGGTAATTTACATGGTCCAGCAAATTTATACTCTGGTCCATCTTGAATCACAAGCAATAGCATGGCCGTATTTTACAACAGCAAAGCCTATCCCTGGTTGGGATTTGCCATCACTAATATGATCTGGGGCACAATTAAATAATAAGTAGCCATGAAACTGACAAGTAATACGCATTATGATTTGAGGTCAACAATTTTGTTTTGAATTTCTTAAGAGCTTGAACTTAGACGAACATATATAATTTCATATATAGAGAGGAATATAGGCAGGGAATAAATTTTGGTCCTTGATAGTGAGGTGCTCACTTCTCATTCACTCATCTAATGTGTGAGCTATGTTGCATGGAAACAAGTACAAGTACGGGGACAAAACACAATAAATTTGTAAAAGGTAGGGTACACGGACACGACTATATTTATATATATAAGAATATGCCCGATTGTCGAGACACCTGGAAATCGGGCATCCTTGGGCTTAATTACTCGGTCAACTTAGGCTTTATAAGATAAAATAACATTGAATTCTAAGAGTTTTTTATATATTTTTTTGTGCCCATTTTCCGCACTCTTCTTTTACAAAGTTAGTTTTTTTAATATATATATATGTGTGTGTGTGTGTGTGTGTGTCTGTGTTTTATTAAAATTAATAATTCACATGAGATCAATATTTTTTTATTCAAGTGTTATGAGAATTAAAAATCGTATTAACATTGTTATATTTCTTTTATTATAGGGATTATAAATTGTAAGGCCACTCGTCTTTGAACTACACCCAAATGGTTCCAAGAAGTTGATGTGAAGTGTAGGATATACGTCTAGAAAATGTACGACAAGTGTAGGATATGCGTCAAGAAAATGTACGACAAGTGTTGTAAATTAAAACATGCATTGTCTAATATTACCCAAAAGTGTAGTAGTAGGGAAAACTTCGAGAAATATAAGCTAGCAAGGAAGGAAGCAAAAAGAGCAGTTAGTGAGAATAAAAAGTTATAAGCTTGCTAAGATTAGAGAAGGGAAGAGTAGGGTTTTGGGTAATATTAGGTGTATTAAAAGTGAATATCAAAGAGTTCTAGTGACCGACTGTGAAATAAAAGAGAGGTGAAGGAGTTACTTTCATCAATTGGTCAATGATAACCAAACAAGTAAGCAAAATAGAAAATTTGACCATGTAGTGAATGATAGGAACTATAGATATTATCGAAAAATTAGGATTAGCCAAGTTAAAGATGCTCTAAAGAAAATAAAAAGTGGAAGAGCCATAGGACCGGACGGTATCCCTATTGAAGTTTAGAGATGTCTTGGAGATGTAGGCTTAGGATGATTAACTAAATTATTTAATAAGATTATCGAGAGGAAGAGAATGCCTGATGAGTGGAGGATTAGTAACTTTATACCAATATACAAGAATAAAGGAGATATACAAAGTTGTTCAAATTATCGTGGCATAAAGCTCATGAGTCACACTATGAAACTTTGGGAGAGGGTAATTGAGCAAAAACTAAGAAATGAGACAAGTATATCTAAAAATAAATTTGGTTTTATGCCCGGGAGGTCAAATATGGAACCTATACATATTTTAAGACGATTGATGGAGAGATATAGATAGAAGAGAAAGGATCTACATATGGTTTTCATTGATCTAGAAAAAACTTATGATAGAATGACTAGAGAGGTAATGTGTGGGGCTTTAGAAAAGAAACATGCATCTAGTTTATATATTGATGTGATTAAATATATATATATAATAGAGTAACAACTAGAGTACGAACTAATGAATAAGAGACTAAGTCGTTTCATATTACCAGAAGTTTACATCGAGGATCAGTCTTAAACCATTATCTTTTTGCATTAGTTATGAGCCAACTTACTATGCATATTCAGGAGAAATCCCTTGGTATATGTAATTTATAGATAATATAGTATTAATTGACGAAACTAAAAGAGGTATAATTTCTAAAGTAGAAAGATGAAGACAAGCTCTTGAATCTAAATGTTTTAGAATTAATAGAACACAAACAAAATAAATAGTGCAGTTTTAGTAAAACTAAGAAAAGAAAGGAGCCTATAGTGCATATTGATGGTCAAGAAATACTTAAAAGTACTCATTTTCGCTATTTAAGATCAATCATTAGGATCATTAGACATGATGGTAAGATAGAGGATGATATTGTACATTGAATCAAACCGGGATAGTTGAAATTGAGGAATGCCTCGAGAGTCTTATATGATCGTAAAATACCAATGGAACTAAAGAACAAATTCTATCGGACGGCTATAAGACAACTATACTTTATGGGTCCAAGTGTTAGACAATTAAGATACATGTGTAAAAAATGTGTAGCAAAAATGAGAATGTTGTGATGGTCTTGTGGGTATACATAAAAAAATAAGATAAGACATAAGTGCATCCATAGTAAATTAGATGTTGCTTCTATTAAGGACAAAATGAGAGAGAATAGATTAAGATGTTTTGGTCATGTATAACGGAGACCTCTTAATGCACCGGTTAGAAAAGATGACAATATAATAGTTAAAGGAGCTAGGAGATCTAAAGGTAGACCCAAAAAGACTTGGTTGGAAGCAGTTAGGAAGGATATAATTATGACTAACTTAACGGAGTAGATGACCCATAACAGAATGGAATGGAAGAATAAGATTCATGTACCCAACCCCAAACATTAGGTATAAATGCTTTGTTGTTGTTGTATTGTTTAATTGAGTACATACCCAAATAAAGGTACTGTATATATGCAAGGCGTGTCCAATGAAAAAGGAATCTAGGCACGGATACGTTTTGGGTACGACTTTAGATAGAAGTACCCAGATAACATAGTGGGTAAGCAATCGAGTATTTTTAAGTGGGTACCTTTAAATGTGTGAATAAGAAGCGGTCACTTTACTAATAAGTACCAATTTTGTGCTTGTTATCAAGCTATGTTGCATTGGTACGGCCACGAGTGCCGGTCCGAGTATGAGACATAAAAAATTGTAAACGATAAGGTACGGGGACACAGTTATATAAATAATTATATATACATATATTATATATCGGAATTAATAATTTATATGAGAATAAGGATGAGAACTAAAAGTCCTATAACAGTTTTATGTTTCTTTTATTATGTGGATTATAAATTGGAAAATCACTACTTTTCAAACTAGACACCCAAACGATTCCACAAAATCATAATTTGAAACATGATCTATGACTATCTCCAACGAGTCGAAGAAGTGTGTGTGAAGTGAAGGATATATGTCCAAAAATGTATGATAAGTGTTCTAAATTAGAACATGCATTATATAATTGAGTACATGCCCGAATAAATGTATGCAAGGAGTTTGGGTACGCGTACAGGTAAGGATATGTGTCCGGTATGGGTACAGCTTCAGATTAGAAGTACCCAGGGAACATAGGTACCAAGGATATTCATAACATAGGCACCAAGGATGCTCATTCACACACACATATGAGCTCTAATCATCCTGGCCTTTTAGACCAGTGCGCATGACACCAGATCCGGCCCAGCAGACTCAAATCTCAGACTTATACCCGACTAGGGTCAAGTAAGGACAAGCCAGTCTCAATACATGCTGGGGACGGTGTGATAACGACTTGATGAAAGCAAAGCAATCAAATCAAAGTCTGGCACTTAAAAACTTTTGCAGTTAAGCCTTCGTATTTATGACAGTAAATCTCGTCAAAAAATGGCTAGGTGTGAAAACTGAAAGATTGCCAGAATTATCCAAGTATAATAACCATATCAATGGGAGTTTCACACATAGTGGGCTTCTGACTATTTAACTTGAACATGGAGTATCACCTCCTCATGTGACAAAATAACCAGGTCAAGTATACTATATTTTCGTACCCTATTCCTGTACAATGCAGATCCAGTGAGTATTTTTAGCATTTTTTAGGTTATAAATCTTTATAATTGTCAAGAAGCTTTCACTTCAGCTAGTTGTAGGTTGCTGAAATTTGGTTTCAAGTTCAAGGCATACCAGCACATTTTATGACCAGGCCTACTCGTTAGGAAAAAGAAAGAATCACAACTAATTTCATATGAAAGGTGCTTCATGACAAACAATGGAACTTTATTAAGCTAAGCGACTTCCAACTTGATAACAGTTATATGATTAAATGACAAGAGCAACTCACCTCTTTGAACTGCAGTTGCAGTTTCCTCTTCTTGAAGCTTTCTCCTATAATCCTGTTCAAATCTGTCTAAGGCATGCAGTTCATGGTATAATTCCTGGGTGAAAAAGTAAAGATAGATTACAAGCTTAAGGAAAGTTAAATATGGTAACAAATTTTCCAAAAAAGAGAAAAAGAAAATATCAAATGGAGTAATTGGCAAAACATAAGTAACTTCCATAGACAACTTTTTCGCTAGGTCAAAAACCTGCCAAATATATTCTTATTCTTTGCATCGACATGAAATTGGACTGGACCAATAGGATGGAGGTAGATTCAAAGGAGGCAATGGACTAAGAATTAGAAGAGGGAATTAAATCCCAGAAACGCAAATGTGTGTTTCCAATGTACACTGCATGCACAGTAGATTAGTCATATGAGGAATTTTTACAAGGTTCATCCTATAATAAGAAATAAGGAGGACGTTTTGACAGCAACCCAAACATCGTCTTTCAACCTTTTATATCCTGCATGATGTTGCCCAGCTTTTAAAATAATGAGTAGCTTAGAGGTACGTTGGATTCACTGCCTAGTTTATTTATGTACATCAGCTCTAGAGGCACTGTTTAGTTTGATTATCCATGGTCATTGTTTAATGTACAATGGTGGTTGTAAGAGCTTTGAGTATTGTTCTCTGGCAAAATTATCTGGAAGAGCCCACTTTCACTGTGTGTTTATTCATGGCAATGTCAAATAAGGACTTTTGTTGTACTTTATACAGAACCTGTAGAGTGTGATTCTAAACATCTTTCACCAACAGAATGATTTCAGTCCAGTTCATTGGCTTATGCATATTCTTTTATTTCTTTCCTTTTCTCAATGGTTGTATTAAATTTCATCTCAGTAAATGCCTTCAATTATAACTGATAGTTTAGCTGCCTTAGCACATCAAAAGCTGAAACTGACCTTATAACAGACCACCTTTGCAGAAAACACTTGTATCGCTTTATTATACAAGAACATCACAATATTAAATTTTCGAGGATGGCTACATGCATTCTTTTCTGCAATCATCAAAGTTAAAGGTCCATGTCTGTCTGTCTGTCTGTAAGATTTCTAAAAATCTAAATACTAATTTCCATTACTCTGGAGCCAAGCAACACACTAGGGAGCTCATTTACATGCATATCCGGATATCCTTAACCCACTTAGGAAATCATGGCAATAGGTGAAGCATCTGGTGAATAGATGAACTATTCGTAAGAAAATAAAATCTCTGAAGGCAAGAAAATCGTTCTCTAGAGAATTTAAAATAGTCTCTTTTAGGTTGATGAAACATGATTATAGATTATTTTGATATTAGGATCACCAGTCGTCAACATACACATAAGATCTACAACAACAAAAGTGACCCTGATTAGGCCTAAGAGAAGGGTGGGTTCTTTTTTTTTTGGAGGGGGGGGGGGGGTAGTAGTTGATTGGTATAGCTGGATGGATGCAACAACAAGACCATCTGATTGACCAGAATTTTTCTTCTTCTTTTTTTTCTCTTGCTTGTGAGGTTAAAGATATAAAGTACATTCTAAAAAACGTTAAGACCCATCATTTACGAAGGACTAAATTGCACTTAAATGCCCTATAGTTTCACCAGTATTGCACTTTAATACCTCCTATTTTAAACCATGTACTTAAATGCTCCATTTTTTTGAAGTGCTGCAGATAAATGCCCCAAAGTTCCAAAATGTTGCCCGTTGGTGCCCTCTCTTGCTAAATCGTTAGCAGATTCTTGTAATATTTCCATGTGACCTATCACATGATATTACAATATGTTTTTCTACCCTACAAGTTCACCTAATATACAAATATGCCACCCCTATCCTATACTTATCCTTTTCATCTTATTGTCACCCAAATTTCACACTCTCTAACTATTCCCTAATTTAATTTCTTTGAAGAAAGTTGAAGATGGGGAGAATTTAAAGCTTTTGGAGGAGAAATTGAGGGAGAAGCCTAATTTGAAGGTTAGTGGAAAAAATTTGGTTGATAATGAAGACACATTAAGAGATAGAGAGGGACTGAGAAGATATGAAAACTTCTTGAGAGGAAAAGAGGTAAAACTAATGGAGAAGTGTTCAACACATAAAAGAGGAATGTTCTTAGTGTTTGATTTGTGTTTTTTTTATGTATTTTTGGTTTTTCAATGAGGAGAAAAAGAGTAGAGATTTAATGGGAGAGGGAATTTACGTCTTTACGGGAAATGTTAACAGCGTCTACATTCTTTAATGGTGGAAACAAAGGGGCATTTAAGTGTATGGTCTAAAAATAGGGGGCATTTAAGTGCAAGGTTTAAAAATAGGGGCACTTAAGCACACTTTAGCCTCTATAAAGAATGAAAACAATATTACCTAAAATCATTTTACTAATTCTTGCTAATAATTGAATATGCTCATGTCTAGTTAAGGTATAGGACTTTTATCGTATATACTCTTGACGCATGTAGCAGCAACTCAAGTATTGTATAAATTAAAGTGGTTATATTTCAACCTATCTATGAACATTATTGATTATATATTAATTTAACGATATTGTATTATTCTAGGTCCTTCAACTTCGATATGAATAATTATAAAGCCTTGCCACTACAGGAAATCAAAAGGGTCAATTATATATGAAACACTTCATAGGAAAATTACTTACAGCTGTATATTGAACCATATTCATGAGTTGCCGCATAACTGCTTCTGCTGCTTCTTTCAACTTACCATGAGGTGTTAGTTCTGATCCTAATCTAACATTGATGAAGCAAACAGTAAACTAAGTGTCAACTTTTATAAGGACATCAGATATAATTTATAAGATGTGTAGTATCGATTAATACTTATCAAAGTAGCGGTCTAAGTTGTGCCATTGAGGATCTTTACAACGATTTCCAAAACGGACAACCTCTCCAGCAAATATTTTCAGTTCTTCCCTATTCATCAAAATCCAACAAGTAAAAATAGTGCTAGTATCCATTGAGAATATTCATTAGAAACTCTGAAACCAAATAGTAATGCAAAATTGGACTTCCAAATAATAGAAAATACAGCTGAAGTCAATTATCAAAGTTTTAAAATTGACTTCTCTAATTGGTTATATAGAACAGTGAAGCTTTCTCTACATACCTTTTATCAACAGCAGCCATCCTTAGTAACTCGTCCGTGTCTTTGGATATTAAATGCCGCACACCTTCTGACGGGAGAACTACTTCTTTTAAATGTTTTATATTTTCTTTTGAAAGTGAATGCATAAGATTGGCACCTTTAACAATTGTATTAGCGACCTCAAATGCCAAAATAGATATTTTGTTTCCTTTTATTGTAGCTCCTGATACAAAGCCACTACTAAGGTTTAAACCTGTCATGCTACTACCCAGAGTGTCCAAAACTTCAACTGCTTTCCCAAGCCCAACTGTGCCAGCCCGACCTAAAAGTGAGCTCACTTCTGATACCTGTTATCAAAATAGATCATTACTCACAAAACTCTACAAAAGTATCTCAGAAAACAATGATGCAACTAAAAACTTCCTAATCTTGCCTATTCAAGTAAATCAATAAGTCGGTATGCGTGTTGAAAACACAACATACTGAACAGAAAAGAGAACATTAAATGCTGACAGTGGAACATTCAAGAGGTCAAATAGAACTATTCTCTTATTCTTCTTCATTTTTTAGGGGAGGGGGGTGTTGGTTTGGTTGGATGGTCTAGTGAGTGTGTGGTGCGTTATGTGGGTGGGTGCTTGGGCGGATAGGGGTTAAGGGGAAGCACTAGGGTTGGGGGGTCATTCGGTACTTCCACTGTCAGTTTCGTGCGTCCTTGACTACTTGCCAAAGCTATGTGTAAGTGTGACTGAGGAGGCGCTTTCCAATATGTTATTGTTACATGGTATTTTGCATTGTTGCCATTCTATTTTGCCCATAACAGCATGTTAATGCTATAGAGGCAATGCACATAAGATAATCCCCCACCATCCAACTTAATTTAATCTGAACTGAAGTGATCTATCATTTTCTGGTAACTTCCCCTAATCCATATCTTCTAAAGAATCTAAACTCTGTTCGATATCTTCCTTCTTTTCCTCCCAATCCATCACCTGCAGTCTATGGAAAGCTCCAAGAATCTTAATGATCGGTTTTCTTAGAAGCCTAGTGACAATTACTGAGAAGTTCCCGGGATTTGTATAAAAACCAAGGTTTTAAACAAGGTTATTGATAACGGATAGCGTCGCGTCGCGGTGAAGCATCGCTAAGGCTATCTGGGGCTATTGCGGCAAAAAAACAGTAAATTGCGCAAAGTCAAATAACGGTCTAATTTAGATATGTAGAAATATTCAAAAAAAAAATAAAGAAAAATCTAGAAAATCTAAAAGTGCATATTTAATGATTTAAAGAGATCCTAAAATAAAATAGATACGTAACTGTCACATAATACCAAAGACGACTGAGCGGTAAAAGGACTGTAGTAGGAGGAGCTCACGGTAAGAGGAGGTGAGAGGAATGTTGAGGGAGGGGCCGAAGGCTGTGGGAGGCGACGGGAATACACCAAAAATTACGGGAGGAGGTGGAATGTAGTAGTTGCCGATTAGATTTAATTTTAAAAAATTAACCTTAAACCGCTTTTAAATAGTAGATTTGCAAGCAATCGCCTGCTATTCAATGCTATGGCGCACTATTAGCCGCTTTTGCGCGCGAAAAGCACATTTTCCACAATATTTCACTGCTACTGAGTGATAGCGTAGCGGGAAGGGACCGCTAACGCTATTAGCGCCGCAATTGTGGCGCTATTTACCGCTACTTATAACAATGGTTTTAAACATCGGATATTGGAAAAATATCGGATGAGCAAAATTTATATTGGATTGTGGATATCAGAGAAATATCGGGGATATGCGGTAAATATCGGAATGCCATAACGGATATTTGCATATATAGTATAATGCACTAAAATGTAATCTGAACATACTTAATGAAATCTAAGCATATCAAATGTAAATAATATATGTTTAGGATCACTATTCAACCTTGTAAAACAAATAAAAGTACAAGTCAACGGTGCAACATTTGGTCCGATTTATTAGGGAAAAATGTCATTTGATATAATAGGAAAAAAACATAATATCTCGCCCAAAAATTGCTAATCACGGTATGTTATTTTGTGACAAGTTATGTAAAAAGATATATCGGTCCACATATCGGCCGATATATCGGCCATATCGGGGGTATATCGCCCAAAGCCAAAAAGCGGTGAAGGATATTTAGAGATCATATCGGTTGCGACAAACCCTGTAAAAGGATAAATCGGAGGATATATCGGATCATGTCGGGGATATTTAAAACAATGAAAAAAACCTTACCATCTTTCTTTACGTACGTCCTCAGGACTTAATGCTCAGAATATTACATAGAAAAATGGCCAAAACAGCCAAAGAAGATAATTATGGGAACTTGAGAACCACATAGGCAGTCTTCTCTAATGTTTTCGCCGCATGCTTTGGCTCTATATTCAAAACAAATAAAAATAATATTTTCCTAAGAAAAATAATAAAACAATATCCATTGGACTCAATCTGTGCACCCCAGGGCCCCCCTCATTGTGGCATTTTGACTTCTATAACACATGGCTTTTGGGCACTCATAGATGGAGCAGTAAAACTTACCATTCACAAATACATTCTTTTACCGGCCTAGAAAGTGAAGCATAAATAAAGACATAAAAGGCTAAAGTTTTGCCAAGTTAGAAATTTTAATATATTATTCACGTATTAAATGCAGAAGTAAAAAAATATATGATACGTGTTTATTAATAAAAGCTGTCTGTCTTCAATTTTTCTAGCAAATTATTCAAAAATTATAAAAATAAATGCCTTAATTATTATCAGCCTACTTAGTTAAAATATTGAATGCACCACCTGAATTATTTGCATGGAAGGACCATAATCCTGATTTGATCAAGCAAAATACCTTGAGCTCAAAGACATGGAGGACTCGCGCCCTCAAGTTATGTGCTGGAGACGAGGACTGTCACAGTGTCAACTTTAATAATTCAAGCACGGGTTCTATTGATTGATAGAAATCTAAAACCGATGTGATAGTCCATTGCAGTTATAGGTACTTAATGGATTTGCAACTACAATATAATCTCATACATACATGAAACTAAATGCAGATAAAGAAATTAGGTTTATGGATTACTTTTATTTGGAAAAGATTGATTTAAAAGAAAGAAAGATGTCAAAAGTTGCATAATGTCAAGAAGTTAAAAATGTAGACACAACAGAAAGTTAATAAAAGATGTCTAGGTCTCAACTAACGGCAAATAACCAAGCCTTGACTAGTCTGATAGTGGCATGACCTATTGATTGTTCACTTAAATATGATTCATGTCATAGAAGATAAGCCATGGGGCAAAAATCATGAACCACCAACAAGGTCGATCAATCTCGCATAATGATATCTAAACATGCCATATGAACTCTTGAGTCCACACCATAAATCTTAGCTTGATTCCTACTATATCCATCACTTAAAGTTTAACCAATAAACATGGGATACAACATGCTAATGCACAACCCATACTGCTCGGTCCATCACATAAACTCATTCCTCGACTTCAAACCATAACTTAAAAGACAGACTCATCCCATAATAACTAATCCAAGCACAGCTGACCTTTGATACTAATAGAAGTCTTTTCCTTATACTTTGTGGCTAAGATAATCGTTTAGTGAAGCCCTGAGGGTTCCGCTTTACTTGAAGGCCTTGAAAACTTTCCCTTGTGGCAAGTAAAATTTTAAATAAATACAATATAACACGTACTCAGAACAGGCTTCCAAAGCAAGTATCTTCTTGGACTCTTATAAAATCGTATCTTTGCACTATGGCAAATTGTCTTAGGTGTACATGCACTAACCTTGGAAAATCACGCTGCACTATTCAAGTAAAAGTATAAAGGGGAACGCAGAAAGGGTCTTAGTTGCCCCAAAAATATACCGTCACTGGCCATGTTCACTCTACCACTGAGAAAAATTCATCTAACCACGAGGAAAAAGTAAACTATAGGGTTACTGGTGCAATAGTTTTTACATACTGTTAAAGCAACCACATCAAAGTTTCATTAGACGGTTTGTTAAAATCACCCTTTAGGTACCACTATAGTATTCCATAATCTATCAAATATACTCGAGTTTGCCCCTTAGGAAATAATGAGCATAAGTATACTTTGTTACCTGACAAAAAGTGACACCTCAAACTTTCAAGAGTAGCTTAGTATGACCTTTCCATCAAAAGCCTATGTGACTTTACCATGTCTCTCGGTACAAGTAGCAGCATCATTCTGCACACATCTGACCATAATCTATAGGAGTAACTAACTTTATAGACATAATAAAAAGAGTGTTGGAAATGTGCGGGAATTTTTTCATGGATAATCATATTAAGTTCCAATATGGATGCAACTCAAATAAAGGAAGTAATATCGAATGTCTCTTTTTAAATTTGAGTTTGTGTTTTTTTCAATTAAGATTTAAGAAGGTGTTGAATAGTCAATAAGCTTCGGCATCACATAAGTTATGGAATTCCAAAGTTGAGTCAACTATTTTGTGGGTCTTAATAGAGTTATCATAGAGATTTGAGAATAATTCACGATAAACAGTCAATAATCTTGAATTCTTTTCTTATAATCACTAAAATCAGCCCAAGTCCTGCCCCCACATCAAGTGGGATCCCATGACTAGACTAATAACTTTGACTAGAATGGGTATTTGAATGTACAAATTAGGCATTTTCTTTTTATTACAAATGATGATACCTTCAAAGTGAAGCACATATATGCATACACACATATCTCCATCAAATGATCAAGCAACGCACAGACTGGCTTGTTTCAATATGGAAGCAAAAACAAACGACACCTACCACTCCTTTGAACTAAATTATCTGAGACTTCAGGTAGCAACGCATTGGGACTCGGATACAGTAGTTGAGCGCTTTCAATCAAATGTATACTGCTAAAGTATTCCGCTAAACAACACCTGTAAACATAAAAATAATTACAGCGAATCCGTTAAAATATGAACTTACCTTGGTTGTTCCAACCTTTGAAGAAGGGACCTGCTTTGACTTATTTGACCGAGCATTCTGCGACAAAGACCTCGAGAACCGTGGCTCTCTCTCCTCAACAGAATCACCCAAATCACACCCGAGCACAGGAACCATCCTATCGGAAAACGGCCACTTTTCCCTGTTCTCCCCAAAATTCGGCTCAGCCATCGAATTCTGCGTCTTCGTTCTCGATCCATACGAAACTACTTCATGATCCCCAAGGTTATTCGCATGCAGAGCGCTCTCGCTCGGTGATTTATCCACTGCTGATCCCTTCGAACAAAGCCCTCCCATTTCTAAACTATCTGCTCTGCTATAATACTACAAAATAATCGAGATGGACCTGCAATTAATAACTAAATCAGTATAAAGAAACAGAAAATTAAGATAATTGGGGGGGGGGAATAGGACCTGTAATCTAGAAGGCTTTTTTGTCCTTCTCTTTTTTTTTCCTTTTTTTTAAGAGGAAACGATTGAGGAGTTGAGGAATCGAACCTCGGGGATCGATCTAGAGCAACGGATCGACGGATGGATCGATCGAACTAATAATCTCTGTGGCCTCAGCAGCATCAAGGAGAGAGATTTTTACACAGAGAGAGAAAGAGAGGAGGAAGAAATTGTAGAGAGAGAGAGTGCTGAGTCTTTTGTTGGTTTGTGAGAAACTAGAGGGCAGCGGAGTCACCCACTGAGCCGGTCAAACCCCCGGCTCGCCTCGCGTTAAGTACTTCTGTGCGGGGTTGGACATCATCATTGTATTTGACGGTATGATGTCCCGGGGATCACGGAGCGTTGCGGTGAGGACGCAGAATGCGCTTAACCTGCTCCAGCAGTGGCACGGAGCAGGATAATTGTCTAGAAAGTTTGACCGTTTGTGGTAGTTTTGTGCGTGTGCCGCGGTGTGACGAGATTTACGCGGATACGTGGGTATCGTCATCCGACTCGGTGCGGAGTCTAATTTTTTGGGCTAATTAGCACTTAAATACCTTATAGTTTCCGGTAATTTGCACTTTTACACCCTCGTTTATTTCTCGCAGCACCTACTTACCCACAAGTTTCTAAACATTTTGCATCTTTAACACATTCTCTTGGAGTTTGGGTCCTATCAGAACGCCCCGCACGGTGCGAGGCGTTTCATAGCATTCCGATGCAAGTAGAGGGACAATACAGGAATTTCACTGCCTTATCTGCAAATCAGTGTGGGTTCTGATAGATTCTTAGTCATTCTCTTGTACAATGTGAGAATTTTCTCATGAATTCTCGTGTGTGACACTTTCCACCGCATTACTTTATAACTTTGAGCATATATATGATATATATATATATTAATATATATATATATATATATATATATATATATATATATGGTGTGTGTGTGTGTGTGTGTGTGTGTGTTGTGTGTGTGTGTGTGTGTTTAGTTCAATGTTAACTCACCATAACTTTATTTTAAAATATAGCTGGGTTACGTTTAAAATATGTTTTGGGTATGTTTAAAATTAAATTCGTCCAAAAAACCCCCTTTTTAGAGGCCACTTTTTGGCCTAAGGAAAATTAGGTCATTTTTTTGCCTGAGGAGAAGTGGGCCACTTGTGGTTCAGTTTTTCTCAAATGTTTTCCTTAAAAATGAGACTAGGATTATTAATCCTTATCCAGTTTGGAAGAACCCTCAAATGTATTTCAAAAATGAGTATGAAACTTTGTAAATTTATATATGTAGTCATATAAATGTTTTGTGTTTTATATTATACCATAATATGTACTAATAACAATAAGCCACCGAGTCATAATTTACATTCATCTTCCGTTAAGTACTATATCTTGTTATACGAAACCATCATAAATTGTAGTGGTTTTATGAGGAACCACCATGAAATTTTTTATTTTCATAACAATCATTATAATGCACACTACTAACAAAATGTCACCAAGTCATATTTCCCTCCATATTACAAAAAGGAGAGTAGGATTCTAGTAGCTTTACGGTGAGACCTGCATATTTTTTATTATATTTTCTTCTTACAATTAAACATGCTATTTCCCTCTAATGTAGCAGAATCTCTCAAAAAAGATATTTTCCTCTAAAGATTCATCCATTCATCTTATTCAAAGTTTATTCTTTCCAATTTTGGTGAATTTTTTATATCATTTCATACTTTTATTTAATAGGACATGGATGAAAAATTATGACTTGATGACACTTTGCTAGTGTTTCATATTATCATGATGGTTTTATGAAAACTGAAACTTTTTATTGTGGCTCCTTTAAAAACAACCATATTTTATGGTGGTTATTTGAAAAATAACCATGGTTCATATAAAAAAGCTTATTCTAGTTTAACATAACATTGATGAAAAATTACAACTTTGTAACTGTTGGGGAATTCAAGCTATCAATTGTTGGTACAACTGCTCCTTAGCTACTCGACCACCTGTCAAATATGAACCCTTTGCGAAATTTACCCTACCAGATCTTGTCTTAAGAAGTGGAAAGAAGAAATCACAGCAAATTAAAATATTACAAGAAAAGAGAACACCGAGTTTTAACGAGGTTCGGCAACTTGCCTACGCCCTCGGGAGCCACACAAATAATTTCATTTATATCAAAGAAGATTACAAAGCTTGCAAAAGAGCAGATCTCAAACTTGGGATCTCTCAAAAGAGAAACAACAGAAAAAACTATCTGTTCTTCTAATATAAGGCATGAGATTTTACAAACTGTAAAATCTCTTCTCAAAATAAATCAGAACAGGAACTCTCTCTCTCTCTCTCTCTCTCTCTCTCTCTCTCAAATCCCCTTCTTAATTTCCCCTTCTTAATTTCCAACCTCACCCCCTTCTTAACCTCCCCTCAAATCTTGAGCGCTGGAGGAAGAAAGAGAAACAGAGAGAGGGAGAAAAAGCACCATCGCCGTTGGATCTGGAGATCGCGAGGAGAGAGAGAAGTCACGGAGGGGGTTGCTCTGGTTTTCCTTTTATAAGGAAACCCTAGCCAGCTCACGATAGCCTGTCATGAACTGTCCTCGAGGTCGCCCGTGAAGATCGACTCGACCTCACCTGGAGGGAGTCCCGCTCAAGCTCGCCTACAAGACACCTGCTCGAGCTTGCATGAAAGAAGATTCGATCTCGCCTGCAATGCCACGAGCTCGCCAGTAAGTCTTCGAGCTCGCCTGCGTCACGCACATTCGACCTCGCCTGTAGGTTTTTTGCTCGAGCTCACCACGAGCTCGCCTACCCTAATCATCGGCTTCACCTGCAGAGCCTCGCCCTCACTTGTGTCGACTCGCCAGAAGCTCGTCGCCTCGCCTGCGTCGTCGACTGGACCTCGCCTGAAGTCACTCAAGCTCGCTGAGGTTTGGATCTACATCATGTTTCCAACAATCTCCCACTTGGAGACCAAATCGTCATCAGCAAGCTCTCTTAACAAGTATCTTCTCATCCTGTGGCTCCGCCCTCATCTCTTATGCATGAAAGCTAACTGAAGTTACGCACAACTATAGTTTCTGAATGGTGACTGCTTTAGTCAACATATCTACAAGATTTTGGCTCACCAAAATCTTCTCCAACTGTAACTTCTTGTCCTCAATCATTGAGCGTATGAAGTGGTAACGTAACTCGATGTACTTCCTTCTGGCATGAAATACTAGGTTCTTGGCAAGGTGTATAGCACTCTGGCTATCACAATAAAGAACAATATTCCATCCTTCAGACCCAACTCTTTCAGACGCCCGGTTAACCAAATCATCTCCTTGGTCGCTTCAGTCACTGTGACATACTCTGCCTCAGTTGTTGACAACGTCATAATTTTCTGTAAATGTGAGACCTAGCTCACTGCTGTTAACCCTAAGGTATAAACATACCCCATGGTGCTTCGCCTTGTATCATGATCACCGACGAAATCTACATCCACGTAACCCTACAGCACCAACTCCGTTTTGCTAAAACACAGTGGCATATTCGTAGCCCCTCTCAGATATCATAATATCCACTTCACGACTTCCCAATGCTGCTTCCCTAGGTTGCTTGCAAACCTACTCATAACTCCTACTGCATAGGTAATATCCGGCCTAGTGCAAACCATTTGCGTACATCAGACTACCAATGGCTGATGAATAAGGTACATTTCACATATGCTCCTTCTCTGCATTAGTCTTGGGTGATTTTTCTCTAGATAACTTGAACTGGCTTCCAAGGGGCGTGCTAACGACCTTAGCATTCTATATGTTAAATCTCTGGAGTACTTTCTCAATATATTCAAACTGACTCAACTCCAGTGTCCCCTCAGCCGCATCCTGGCTGATCCATATCCTAAGAATCTGCTTCGCTACACCTAGATCCTTCATGACAAACTCCTTTGCTAACTGCTTCTTCAGCTTGTTTATCTCCTGTAAACATGGTCCTGCAACTAACATGTTATCAACATACAGCAATAACACGATATAGCTGGACTCGAACCTCTTGAAGTAACAGCAATGATCTGAATTGCATTTGCCATAGACATTGCTCTACATGAAGTTATCGAACTTCTTATACCACTGTCTTGGGGCCTGTTTCAATCCATATAAGCTTTTCTTGAGCCTACACACCATCTCTTCCTTTTTTCCTCAATAAAGCCAACAGGTTGCTTCATGTAGATTTCTTTATCCAAGTCACCATGAAGAAAAACAGTCTTCACATCTACTTGCTCAAGGTGAAGATTTTTAGCAGCTACTAAGCTCAACATAACCCTGATGGTTGTGAGCTTCACAATGGGGGAAAATATCTTCGTATAATCTACTCCTTTCCGCTGTTGGAACCCCTTCACGACTAATCTGGCCTTGTATCTCTTCCTTTCTTCACTCTCCTTCTTGACCCGGTAGACCCACTTTTTATGTAAAGCTTTCTTCCGTGCAGGTAGCTGGGCTAACTCCCATGTCTCGTTCGAGTGGAGAGAATCCACCTCTTCTTACATTGCATGCTCCCACTGCTGAGATTCACTCACTTGTATAGCCTCCTCATAGCATTCTGGTTCTCCGTTATCTATCAAAAGTAGGTAGTCTAGTGACGAGAGATACCTAGGATTCGGTTTGGGTACCCTGGATGACCTCCTAAGCTCCTTGCCCTGAGTAGTCGGTTCTGCACCTGGAGTCTCCTCCGTTCTTGGTCAGAATTGACATTGTCTCCCCCATCTGGAAGTTCCTCCAAATCTATATACTCGTATACGCCCAATGTTACATTAAATGCTAGGCGCTCCTAGGCGCCGGACTTGGCGCCCAGCGCTTAGACGCCTAAGCGGGCACCTAAGCGGTTTCTGGGTGGTTTTTTTCTTTTTTTTTTTAAATTGTGATACTTGAAGATAAATATATATACTCAATCAACAATGTATAAATACAAAAATACCAACACATATGCTATCCAAACTATAATAGTCAATCAAAGATGTATACATACTAAATGGCAAGGCATATAATATTCAATAACTAGAAGTTTAGGTCCCAAAATATCAGCAAAAAGATAGTCAAACAGGAATAGTCTAGATCTAATATAACGAATTAGCAATATGCATCTAATCTAATGTCATCATCAAACATCACCATCATGAAGTTCCTCCTCTACTCCATCATCGCTATCCTCTCCAGAATCCATCTCCACACAATCCTCCTCCTCGTCTGAAACATCATCATCCGAGACAAGAGGCTCTTCTTCATCATCCATCACTAAAGTAGAAGCACTTGAAGGTCCTGCTAGCCTACAACTCCTTCTATTCTCTACAGCCTCAGCCGCTCCCGATATACCCTCTATCATCCTCCAAGTAAGGCCTGAGCCAGGATAAACTTCTTTCTCATCATCGTGCCTTACTATGATCAATAGATAGTAGTAGGTTCTTGTTTTCTCCTCTTCTCTTCTTCTGGTTGAGCTTTGAGTTAAACTTCACATAGACCAGTTCCTCTAACCTCTTCGATTCCAATCGAGCTTTGAGTTAAACTTCACATAGACCAGTTCCTCTAACCTCTTCGATTCCAATCTATTCCTCTTCTTCGTATGAATCTTCACCTCTAACCTCTTCGATTCCAATCTATTCCTCTTCTTCGTATGAATCTTCAAAAGTAAAGGACACAAATCAGAAAACAAAACTAAGAAGAATTTCATATTTTTCATAAGTTTAGAAATTAGTTTACCTCCTCAAATGTGCTCCAATTCCTTTCACAACCAGAAGAGCTACTTATCAAGTTGAGAAGTTTCATAGCCATATTTTGCATGAAGGGACAATCACCACCATGCAAATACCACCAAGTAGCTACAAAAAATAATATATTATTAGTTGATTCACTACCACAATGGTACAATAGATAACTTATAAGTCATAAATGATTCAATTTCTAAAATTATTTTACCTGAGTTCAAGTCTGATTTCTCTCTAGCCTTCACCGCTCCAATCCTAGCAAATGAACCATTTCCTTCTCTGTATCTCTCCAACTCTTGAGTATGAATTTCAACTTGTTGCTCTACATCAGGATAGAACAACTCTACCACATCTAGAAATCCATATTTCACCCTTTTGCAATTCTTCACTACATCATCCCTATAGAAATAGTAAGGGTTGAGGTAGTAAGAAGCCATATGCAAGGGAGAAAAGAGCCGATCCTTGGACTTCCCATCTATAATATCAATCACGGGCTTGAAATCCTTCTCCTTATTCTTGAAAACTTGAATGATCTCCTTCTTCATATCTTCAAGCATCCCCACCACAAATCCCATTGAGAGTTTGTAGTCACTATCGACTACCCTTAATAATTGAAAAATAGGAGCATACACCTTCAAGATCTTGGCCACCGTCGTCCACCAACTATCACTCATAGCAATCGCCTCCACCTTAGCGCCTTTAGCAGTATTTGCAAGCTTGCATCTCACTCATGCTTCATCGGAAAACATAAATCTCAACTTCACTTTCTTCTCAAGAAGACTCCGCAGATTCAAAAATGTAGTGGCGAAACGAGTAACTCCAGGTCTCACAATGTCCCTTTTGTCACAAATGTGACGCATTATAGACAAAGTCTTGTGATGACTATAGATAAAGATGGTGAGGGTCCTCGCCTTCTCAATTGCTCCTTTGAGACAAAGTCTTGTGATGACTATAGATAAAGATGGTGAGGGTCCTCGCCTTCTCAATTGCTCCTTTGAATAAACTCAACTTCCCGATGCTTTCATGAGGGTCCTCGCCTTCTCAATTGCTCCTTTGAATAAACTCAACTTCCCGATGCTTTCAAGCATCAGGTAAACAGTGTGTGCTGCATAACTAGTCCAAAAAATCCTCGGCCTCGCCCTATATAAAAGCTCCTTCGCGGCCATATTTGCAGATGCATTATCCGTGACAACCTGAATGACTTTATTAGCTCTAATCTGCTCAATAGCTGTATTAACCCACTCAAATATATATTATCATGTATGTGCTTCCTCTTTGGTTGCAATCGACTTATGAAAAGTTGTCCCCAATCTGCAGTGGATGCAAAGATTCATTACCGACCGCATCTTTCTGTCCGACCAAGCATCAGTCATAATGGAACATCCACTCTTGCCCCACTCCTCCTCATGTGTCTTTAAGGAGACTTTTGTTCTCTCAACAGCTCTTCGCAATAAGGGCTCCCTCAACATGTACATGCTGGGAGGCCTGTAGCTCGGTCTATAGTCTCCAATAGCCATGCATGCCTTCATAAAAGAATCCTTGGAGATGGCATGATGGCATGAAGGGAATATATATATCTATATCTATATATATATATATATATATAGGGTCATGTGAATCTGCGGTGACTCCGTAGGCTGTCATCTGAGGATGCGCGATCTGGGCCGTTTATTATAAACCCAATAAAGAGATCTGAGCCCTTCGCTGATATATCCCTTCCCCCCAAAATCGCTACCCTTCTCTCTTCTTTCCCGCTCAGATCGCGCCATCACCGACCCCCTCCTCCTCACCACCGCCCGAAAGCGCCGCCGCCCAAGCTCGGCCAAGCCCTCGACGTCCCCGTTCAGCGTCGCCGCAGATTCCCTTGCCCTAGCCATCACCTCCCCTCCTCCTCTCCAGCGCCCGAGATCACCGCAGCTGAGCGTCGCCGCCGGGTCATCGCCGTCTACTCGTCCTCGCCATCGAGCTCACCCCTCGTCATCAGCCACGCCTCCGACGGCATTCGAGCTCAGCCCTCAGGTTCATCGCCGCCTCCGGAGCTTGACCAAGCCCTCGACGTCAACCCTCATAGCTTCGAACAAATTGAAAGCGTCGACGTCTTCGAATTCTTCAAAATCAAAGCCTTCCTCTTCTAAATGCAATAATCCTCCAACTTCGTAAGTAATTTGCCATGATATATTTAATTTTTAACTCTTTCTGAATTATAATTTTGTTGTAAGCCATGATGTATAATGTTTGTGTTAATAAACTTGTTAATATGCGTCTTAATTTGCCCAAATATATTTAATTTTTAACTCTTTCTGAATTATAATTTTCTTGTAGGGCTAAGATAACACACTTGAGAATTCCGGCCAATTTGTGTTATTTTCGAGATTTAATTGATAAGCGAATAAAATTAGATGAAAGACACATAAAAGCCCTACAGACGACACCTTTTCACAACTTTCTCAATATACCCACATCCTTGAGCAATGAGCAAATAGCAATTGATTGCTTGATTCAAAATTTTAATCCTGATAAATGCTCATTCATGATTGGGAATAAAAATTGTGTGTTCGGTATAGATGATATTCACCGAATTACCGGATTACCAAAGGAGGGAATTCCGATAAAAATGAGTGGGGCAGCGGCTAATACAATCTACACCTATTTTGTAAAGAATTATAAGAAAGCCGATGAGGAAAAGAAGGCGGTGATTTCGGGGAAGCGCGATAGAATGGCCGAGATGATTGTAGATATGATTAATGAAGACCCTATAATATGTGTGAAACTTATTGTGGCTTTCATTATCGGCTTCATATTATGCCCGCGGACATGTAAGACATGTCCCTTGTGGGCGTTTAGATATGCGGAGCAGTTATCAACTTTGCATAAATATAATTGGTGCCATACGATGTCCACTTTTCTTTGCAAAGAGATGAGTAAATCAAAGAAGTCTCTTAGTATGCGGGAATTAGGTCAGCGCTCAAATGCCGGGTACATGGGTGGTTTTTCCTCCGTTTTACTGGTGAGTTACATGAATATTAATTTGTATATCTTTTCATTTTGATAATGATTATTGTTTATGCACATGCTAATGTGTAGTTTCTTTTTTGTAGGTTTGGTTTTATGAAAAAGTAGGGGAATTAGAGTACACTTCAGATATTGAAAGGTTACCGCCGCTCTTTTGTGTGAAGAGTACTGGAAAGTGGAGGAGGACTACTATGAAGGGTTTAAAGGCTTGTTGTATGCGCTAAATACAACCGCGATTCCTGTGAAAGTGAGTTAGGATTTTCTTTTTATTTTCTTTGCTAGAGGACTAGCAAAAGTTTATATATATATACATACATACATATATATTTTATTATAATTTTATACCCTCATTATCTATTTTATATGAATAAATATACCATTAATAATTATTTTTATCTTTAATTACAGGTTAATGAAGAATAAAGCCCAAGATCTCTTCTCTTAACAAAAACACATGAATTAAATAAAGAACACAAGCAAGAGCCAAAAAGCCCAAGTCCAGAATCAAGCCGAGTAGCCTGTAGAAGCCGGAGAAAATAAAAAAATCAAATATGAAAAAAAAATATTCAAGATAGTTGCCCGTAAAGAAATGACGATATCTCTCAATCCGGAAGGCGAAATTTAACATATAATATATGAAAATCACCTATATCGACGAGACGAAGCCATCCGAGATGGCAGAAATTTGATAGGACATCGATGCTAGCATCGATGTGGGCATCGATACTAACGAATCAGTTACAGATCAATGGCTGATTTTTGATGGTTTTGGATAAGGATTCAATCCAATGGCTCTCATTCATTAATGTTTACTATAAATAGGGGTAGAGAATGAGGGGTTAGGGGTGTAAAAATTTTTGTAACTGCATTTGGAGAGGAGGGTCACTCTTAATTAAGAAGACCTTTCAAATTTGTAACTTTCGTTACAATTAATAAAATAATTTTTTCACCACTTTAAATATTTCTTCTCTTTGTTGGATGATAAAGATGGAGATGAAGAATTATTTGGAGGTTTGTATTTCTTTTATTTTTCTCTTTTATTTCTTTTTAGTAATTTCTTTATTATTGCTTATTAGTTAGATTTATATTCATGCTTGTAGTGTAGAATTTTTTTCTTGTCTTTTTATTTCTTTTTTGCACTTTAATTTGTAGAGTAGATTTATTTTCTTGTTCATAGTTTAGTTTTTTCTTTTCTTTATTTTTTTGTAATTAGTTCTTTTTCTTATTGTTTTTATTTCTTAAGATGTGGAACTAATTCTTGTAGGAATCTTAGAATTGCATGAAATTAGATTTATTTCCTTTATACTGTATAGATTATTCTCTTATGCTTAAAATAATCATGTATAGGATAATCAACTAGAGAACTAATTGGTAGAAGAAGAATTTGATAATCTATGCTTATCTTGAGTGGTTTGATAGGTTATGCTTATGAATTCTAGAATTATTATCTAGTTGTTGTTCTTGTCATGAATATTAATTTTGCTTAGATGATAATTTGATAGGTTATACTTCCTTAAATGGTTTGATAGTCTATGCTTAATAAATCTAAAGTAAAATATTATAAAATGAGAATAGTTCATATTTTGTAATTGAAATTAGCTAGTGGATTCAATTCTAGATTTCTCATATCTTTAATTAATCCCTTCATCTTTTGTTTTCTTGATTTTTCTCTTTCTTGCCTTTTATTTTATTCTTTGATTCTTCCTTTTCTCCTCTAAAATTCAATTTATTGTCACTTGCATATATTCAAAACAATCATTTCTCATATCTCTCCACAACCACAATTTTCATTACTCCTAATTATCACACACACAACATAAGAACCGATTCTAATTTTCTCCTACAAACACCTTCCTCGTGGGATCGATAACTTTTTATACTATAACTTGATCAATTGTGCACTTGCAATTTTGGGTATATGTTTATGCCTCATCAGCCCACATAGTCGGCATTGCATAATATCCAAATTTTTTGGGTCCGGACAAAATCCAAACTCCCAACCAATGTCTCCTGAGTTCCTTCTATCTTTCACGGGGGGTACGGGGATAGTGGTGGAACCCGTAGACTCCTTCGCTAGAACACCCGACATTCTAAAATAAATGAACAAACAAAGCATTCATATACTTAAAATTAAACTTAAAATTAAACTTAAAATTAAACTTAAACAATCAAACAGTTAAACTTAAAATTAAACTTAAACAATTAAACTTAAATAATAAATACAGTTAAACAGATTCAATTTGTAATTTTTAAAACAGAATCTCAAAACAAGAAATATATAAACTCTCACATGTGTAATTTTCCTTATTGTTAACTTATTTCTGTGGGTCAAAAACTGCAATTTTATTCGTTATTGCTGCAACTTCAAAAACTACAACTAATTATTGTTCTATTTTGTAGGTCAAAAATTGCAACTTCATTCGTTATTGCTGCAAATCCAAATGTAGGGAGCATGAATATTATAGTTTTAGCACTCAACTCAATACAGATACACAATTATTGCATGTACAGTTGTAAGCTTTGAACAAATGCAGAGAATAAACATGACAAAGACAAATGTAGGGAGCATAAGTCTGTTATGGACCGTGATGATGCATATTCTGTTGTACACTCGGATACTTTTTCATATGAAATAGTAAAATTAAACTTAAACAATTAAACAAATAAACTTAAACAATTAAACTAAATATGATATAAATATATTAAGTTAACATAAGGCTAGGAGCAGTTAATTTCCTTGAGCTTGAGATAATAAGTTAACATATACATAGCATTGTCCGCAGAAGGAAGAACAACAATGAACTTCAATATAAGATTTAACACAAAAGAGTAATGTTGTTATTATCGACAATTTACCCAAAACATATAAATGTCAATTTACCCAGAACATAGCTTGAGATAATATTAGTACGTGCTTCATATCTCCTTCAAAAACCTCATTTCATTATTAATAGAAGTGAAACAAATAAACGGAATTCTAATGACTGATGAAAAAAAATATCCAGATAAACTCAGTAAGCTCCAAAAATTGAATCCCCTACTTTATTCCTCCATCCAGAAAACCTTGAACCATTATTTAAAATTAATAAAAAAAGAGTTAAAAAATCAAGGGAAATGATTTGGAGGGTTTTGAAAGCTTAAGAGCACAACCGAACCTAAACAAACAGGTTTTAACAGACACAAGATGAGAACTACTCGTGTTTTACTTACTATGAAGAGATAGACGTCGGAGATGAGAACGACGAGCTTAAAGATGAGCTCGGAAGTCCAGGACCAGGTTGAAAACGAGCTCAGAAGTTAAGCTCAAAGACGATCTCCTAGGTAGTTGAAGACGAGCTCGATCGGAAGTCCAGGACGAGGTTGAAGACGAGCTTGGGTTTTGGTGGAGATTGAAAAGACGTTTTTTTTTGCTGGCGGTGTCGGGTGAAACAGATTTAGGGCTAGTTTTACTTTTGAGTTTGGGTTTTGGGTTTTGGGTTTTAGGTTTTGGGTTTTGCGTTTTTTTTTTTGGTTTGGGTTTTTGGGAGCGCCCAGGCTCTTTTTTTGGGCTTGAAATTGTAGGGCGGGCCGCTTACGTGGCCCGCTTAGCCCTGGACGGCCGCCTAGGTGCTCCCAGTGCCTAAACGTGGCCGTTCAGGGCAGTTTTGCACGCTCTGGGCACCGCCTCCACCTAGGCGGGCGCCTAGGCGGCCGCCCAGAGTGTGTTTTACAACACTGTATACGCCCACATCTGTAGTGCTGCTCCTACTGCTTTAGTCAGCCTTAGCATTATCCATGTCCTTGTACATCACTTCCTCATTGAATATGATATCTCGGCTCTTAATGATTTTCCTGTTCTTCTCATCCAAAAAACGATACCCGAACTCATCAATGTCGTACCTAATGAATGTGCACTTCAGTGACTTAGCTTCTAGCTTGTCTCTGCCATGATCACTGATGTGGACATATGCTACACAACCAAAGACTCTCAAGTGTAAGAGATTAACCTTTTTGCCACTCAAAACCTCTTCTGGAGTCCCAAAGTTTAACAGAACTGATGACTCGTGATTTATTAGGTACGCTATTGTATGCACCGTGTCTGCCCAAAAGGTTTTTAGTAGACCTGCATGTAGACGCATGCTCCTTGCATGCTCTATCAGTGTTTTGTTCATTCTTTCTGCTACGCCATTCTGTTGTGGCGTCCCTGGAGTAGTCCTCTCCAAACAAATCTCATTCAGAGTACAGAACTTCTTGAACTCCTCCAGCTCATATTCTTCCCCATTGTTTGATCTCAGATGCTTTACTTTCAGATCTGTCTCATTCTCCACTATGGCTTTCCACTTCTTAAAGATGTTGAACACCTCTGACTTGTGCTTCATGAAGCATACCCATACCTTCCTCGAGTGATCGTTGATAAAAGTGACGTAGTATGCCGAACTGTCAAGAGAAGATACGCTACCTGGACCCCATACATCTGTATGAACAAGCTCTAGCTTATGAGCTTTAGGTGGTCTTCCACCCTTCAGAAAACTAACTCTCTTCTGCTTCTCGAAGATGCAATCTTCACAAACAACAACTTCCACCAAATCAATGCCGGTTAGCTTTCCTTCTGAGTGTAGAATCTTCATACCCTTCTCACTTATATGTCTCAGCCTATTGTGCCACAGATCTATACTCTCCTTGCCTGCTGTAATTGCGAGGGTATCACTCCCATGTGAAGTTAGGTAGAGGGTACCAGTCTTGTTGCCACAGGCAACCACCATTGTACCATTGGAGATTTTCCATGAATCTCTAGTGAATGTTGTAACATAGTATTTTGCTCCAAGTTGGCCAACCGAAATAAGATTCCTCTTTAGCTTCGGTATGTGTCTGACATTCTTCAGAGACCACTTGGAGCCCTTCAACTGTATTTGCACATCTCCTCTTCCAGTGATACTACAGGGTTCATTATTCCCCAAATATACTTTCCCAAAGTCCCCTGCTACATAGTTCTGAAAGAGCTTCCTACTAGCAGTGGAGTGGAAAGAGGCTCTCGAATCAATGACCCATGAATCAGAATCGCTATCAATAGCTAGAATCAATGCATCTTGCACAAAATGAGCCTCCTGCTCATTTTTTTCCTTCTTTGGTGCTTTACAGGTATAAGACATATGGCCCTCTTGGTCGTAGTTCTAACATTTCCCTTTGATAGGTCTCACCTTCGAGTTTGACCTCTTTTTCTTCGACTTTGATCAATTCCTATTTTGGTTCCCCCTATTATGGCTTCTACCTCTCTACTCGAGACTTAGGGCTGCACTTGAACCTTTTGATTCATTCGATTTTCTTCTAACCTCCTCGGATAGAATCATAGCTACCACCTCATTTAGCTTCAACTTCTCATTTCCCGCCGAGTTGCTGATTGCGGTCACTCAACCTGCCCAACTATTCGGCAACTGCGATAGTATCAATAGAGCATGCAACACGACACTTTCTTATCATGAAGTGTAGTACAACATTTAAACTTTGTTAATTACTTTACAAAAGTTATCTTGAACATAATTCAGACTTTTGGGTTAATCTAATTAGGGTTCAACAACCTAATTAACCAAATTCCTCGATTAAATCATGATCTCTTAAAATGATTAACATAAGCATACTTGTAAACAAACGGATAGAAGAAATATAATTTGATTCAAGTTCGTTCATATCTCTAGGTATCACAAACCTAGGGTTTAAGCATAATTAATTAACATGATAACTCAATTAATTGCTAAATTAGGGTTTAAGCATGGTTTAAGCATGATTAGCAACTTAAAAACAAAATTAACATCAACCCTAATGATCATGATCATGTTACTGACATAAACAGTGAGAAAAACATATAGATCTAAAATTGGTTTAAGAGTAATCAATAAAAATCTCATCTTTTTCACATCGGTTTAAGCCTAAACATGTAAAAACATTGATTTAAACATCTTAAGTCATTTATTAACTAAGGGTACATGTTTGAATGAAGATGATCTTACCTTAATCTCATGTACAAGCCTCTAAAGTGAACAACAAGCAATCCAAAAGTACAAACAATCCGTTCTCTCTTGCCACACGTCGATGATCTTGCCATCGTGTCGGTATTTTGTTTCACAAAGCTCACAAAACTCACAAGAAATTGATCTAGGGTTTTTGAGAGGAGAGGGTGGCTATTAGGGTTCAGAGATATCATAAAAGAAAATAATTTCTATGGAAAAATGTAGGTATTTATAGAGACAAACCTGAAACAAAACCTGTTTGACCCGAACCAGGAAACCTAGTCTGACTGAGAAAACCACCTTCGGTATTTTAGCTATAACATTCTCATCCGACCTCGGAATAAGGTGATTTAAGATTTTTTGGAAAAGTATTGAAGAGACCTACAACTTTTATCTTTTGAGTTTTTCCATATTCGAACTACATTAGTGTGTAAAACATGTATACTCTTAACTGGTCGTTTTTTTAGATTTCAGGGTCGTGTATATAGTGCACGATTTCACTCCTTTATTCACATATATACATTGAATTGATCTCAAATCAATTTATATCATACTAAAATATCAATAAATATTATTTATCACTATATAACACATTTATTACCATTTATCATAATTTATTCAAACTTTAGGGTTTTACATATCATCAGCGGCAAAGGCCGCGAAGGAGTTAGAGCTAGCCCGATTGGAGAAGGGAGACATGTCTGTAGCTGATTATGAAAGCAAGTTCATGGGTCTCCTTAGATTTACAGGCATATGGCACACAGGGGAGTGTCAGGCTTAGATATTTTTATGGGACTTCGCCGGAGCCTACATCGTTATATTATGTCTCGACGTTTTCACTCAGTGCGAGAGGTTGTCAATGCCGCCATCCAGAGACAATCCAGAGACAAGGGAATTCTAGATCGGGACAATCCAAAGATAACGGAAAAGGAAAGAGATCATTTTCAGGACCCAGAGTACCCCAACAACAGGGCAAGGGTTTACAGCAGCAGCATCAAGGTCCTCATAAGAAGGGGCCACAACAGTATCAGAGAGTACTACAGCAACGCAGATTTTAGTGTACTTGCTTTCACTCACAAGTTCGATCATAGAGCCGTAGAGTATCGCAACGCACTAGCATGAGGTCAACAAGACAAAAGTTAGGTTAAGCCCCAGAGCCGAGGCAAGGGCCAGCAGCCGAGACTAGAGGCACCACCAGTAGTTCCGAGGATAGAGGGCCAGGTGCAAGCCATTCAGGAGGTACCATAGGGACAGATAGTTCCATATATTTCAAAGTCTTCGGTACAGTAGTCCACAGCTTGAGGAAGAGTGTATGCAGTCATGCCATGTGATCATGGTGCGAGCAGGACCATTGTTGAAGGTACGTTCCTTGTGAACTCCTTCCCAACCCATATCCTATTTGATTCAGGAGCTTCGCATTCTTTTATCTCTTATGCTTTCATGGATAGACTCTTTAGTTTCACATCCTCTAGATGTACCTTTATCAGTGTCTACTCCTTTGGTTGAGGTGTCCCTATTAGAGAGTATCTGTAGACAATGTGTCATCAGCCTAAACGAGTCTGAGTTCGTAGTCGATTTGATCCTCTTGCGCATGTTTGAGTTCGATGTGATCCTTGGTATGGATTGGCTATCTTCCTACCATGTTAGTATCGACTATTTTATCAAAACAGTCAGTTTGTGAGCGTCTGATAGGACTGAGTTGGTTGTAGTGACCTAACAAGGGAACCAGTTTGCGAAGTCATTTCTAGCATACGTCGAGGAGGTGTTGTTGTAGGATCAGGGTACCGATTTGTACGAGACTGTAGGTGTAAATTTTGATCTCCCGAAAACAGGGAACTTCGTTTGTATTGATAAGAAGGCTTATTACAAACTAATAAATCAAATGTTTACAACAGAAGCGGAGGGAAGGCCCTCCTTGTTTAACGTGGGTTCCTCGGTGGCGATAGGACGCCTCGCTCGGTGCTCGCGCCGAGTCTGCTTCCCTTGGACGATCCGATCAAAGTTGCTGGAGAGCTTCAGTACGCAGTAGAAGCTCGAGTCGATGGAGTTCGGGTCTTCTAGTTCACCGGCGATCGGGGCTCAGAACTAGGAAGTGGCGCTGCAATGCAAAAGTGATGCAGAGAGCTTGTCGTCGACTCCGTTGGGAGTCGAGAGCCAGTGGTTCAGTTAACTGATTGAATTAATCAATTAACTATGTGTGAACCCCTTTCCTGTAGCCGGGCGAGGTTCTTAAATAGAGGAGAGATGGCGTGGCCGCTCCTTGAATCATGGGATGTGACCATACACTGTTGAGAGACATCTTGTCGCTCCTCTGTACTACGAACCGTCACTCGATGGGTTGTGCTTCATGTCCTGTCGCCTAGGAGTGGGAAGGTCCACCCTCGTATGTGAGACAGCGGCTGTCCATTACTCGAGTGGATTGGGCCAGCTCACTGTGCGCTGGCGGTTCCAGCTCTTGACTTGGACCGATGAGCTGAGTTGCATTTATGAACGCGCAGGTTGATCTGGCACCTGCCTGACCACTTGTACCGTGAGC
Source organism: Asparagus officinalis (assembly GCF_001876935.1). NCBI lineage: Eukaryota > Viridiplantae > Streptophyta > Magnoliopsida > Asparagales > Asparagaceae > Asparagus > Asparagus officinalis. Next base: position 99,342,255 of record NC_033797.1, on the reverse strand, counting down.
GGCTATTCGGCGGGCTTGGAGTACCGTGTCTTCTCTCTTTAGGTCGAGAGAGGTGGGAAAGCGGGTTCCTGGTACTCGAGTGGGCTTGGACAGCTCGCCGAACGCTGGCGGATTCGGCTCTTGACTCGGACAGCCGAGGTGAGCTGCATTTATGAATGTTCAGGCCGACTAGGCGAGCTCGAGTGTGCAGGCGAGCTCGGGTCTGCAGGCAAACTTAGGTCTGCAGGCGAGCTTGCAGACGAACTGGGTCTGCAGGCGAGCTCAGGTGTGCAGGCAGACTTGGGTCTTGATCGTGCAGGCGAAATTCGAGCTGCAGGCGAGCTCTTGAGCATGGATCGAAGAATAGGCCGTAACTTTCAAACCGTAAGTCGGAATTGGACGAATTATATATGAAAATTGCCTATCTCAACGAGACGGAGCCATCCGAACCTAGCCGAAGGCTTCGGTTCGCTTCCTCCGTTTCGCCAAATTCCCTACGGTTTGGGAGATATCTGCGTTTTTCCCTTTTTATCAGTGTTTTTCCCCTTTTTGCTATTTTGGACGAGGTTTTAGCAGTTTTGTTCTGAACTTCTCTGATAAGGATATAAAGGCAATTTTTATTGCCTACAGAGACCAGAGTAGTCTTAGAGTATTAGGATGTCTTTCAGGATATACCTGGATTGCCTCCACTGAGAGAGGTTGAGTTCTGCATCAAGTTGCAGCTGGGACAATACCAATATCCCATGCACCTTATCGTATGACACCTACTGAGATGAGTGAGTTATAGACTCAATTAGATGAGCTCATTTCTCAGGAATTTATTCATCGGAGCCATTCTCCATGGGTAGCATCGGTCCTTTTCGTGAAGAAGAAGGACGGCAGCTTTCGTTTGTGCATTGATTACCGTGAGTTGAATAAGGTCACCATCCAGAACATGTATCCATTACCAAGGATTGATGACTTATTCAACCGGCTGCAGGGAGCTTAGTGTTTCTCAAATATTGATCTTCGATCCAGTTATCATCAGTTACGCGTTTGGGAGATGGATATTCCTAAGACCGTATTTTTAACTCGGTATGGGTCTTTTGAATTTCTTATCATGTCATTTGGGCTAACTAATGCACCCGTAGTATTCATGGATTTAATAAATTAGATTTTTCATCCATATGTGGATCAGTTCGTGGTCGTTTTCATCGACGACATCCTCATCTACTCGAAGTCAAAGGCCAAGCATGAGCAACATCTTCGTTTGGCATTGTAGACTTTATGGTTGTATGCTAAGTTTAGCAAATGCGAGTTTTGACTTTCTAAAGTTAGATTTTTGGGCCACGTCATTAGCAAGAAGGGCATTACAGTTGATCCAGCTAAAGTTGAGGCAGTTCTTGATTGGGAGCCGCCAAAGACTGTTATAAAGATTCGTAGCTTCTTGGGACTTGCCGGATACTATAAGAAATTCATCCAAGATTTTTCTAAGATTTCTACCCCGCTGACACGCCTTACGAAGAATGGTGTTCAGTTTGTTTTGGGGCCAGAGTGTTAGAAAGCCTTTGAGACTTTGAAGGCCAAGTTGACTACCGCACTAGTGTTGATCATTCCGAGCAGTAATAAGACCTTTGTTGTCTACACGGATGCGTCATTATCGGGACTAGGAGGAGTTTTGATGTAGACTCAGAGAGTAGTCACTTACATCTCACGGTAGTTGAGGACTCATGAGCAGAATTATCCCACTCACGACTTGGAGTTGGCAGCGGTGGTCTTCGCACTCAAAGTGTGGAGGCATTATCTTTATGGAGTTCAATTCGAATTATTTAGAGACCACCAGAGCCTAAAATACCTTTTCTCGCAGAAGGAAATCAACCAGAGGTAGTGGTGATGGGTCGAGTTTATCAAGGGTTACGAGTTTGCACTTTAGCATCATCTGGGGAAGGTGAACATCATAGCAGATTCTTTGAGCAAGAAGCATCGTCACAAACTTGCAGCTTTGAGGTGTTCATTGTACAGAGATATCCTTACCCTCAGTCAGTTTAACTTCAGACAAGAGATTGGCGGATGTAGTGCATTTTTAGGAATGTTAGTAGTGCAACCATCGTGGATTGATAGAATGGTTAATGCTCAATTGGATGACTCTTGGATTCGACCCCGAAAGAGCAAAATTTCTAAAGATTCCAAGGCAGATTGGACCATCAGATCAGATAGGGGCCTTAGAATGAAAGGCCAGTTAGTGGTGTCAGATAATCCATAGTTGAAGAATGATCTATTTGATGATGCACACCATACCAGATACACTATGCAGCCAGGCACAACCAAAATGTACAATGACTTGAAGAGACATTTTTAGTGGAGCGGCATGCGTAGGGATGTTGCGAAGTGTGTATCTAAATGCTTTACATGTCAACAAGTGAAGACAAAATATCAGAGACTCGTGGGTACCCTATAGCCCTTACCCATTCTAGAGTGGAGATGTGCAGATATTTCGATGGATTTCATTGTAGGATTGCCGAGGTCCAGCAAAGGGAACGATTCTATTTGGGTAATTGTTGATTGATTGACAAAGTCGGCGCACTTCTTACCAGTTAAGACAACTCATACGGCATAGACTTATGCTAGGATTTTTATTCGGGAGATTGTAAGATTGCATGGAGTTCCAAAGATGATTGTATCAGATAGTGGCTTAGTTTTTACATCTCATTTCTAAAAGAGCTTCTAGAATTCTTTCGACAGCCAGCTAGCTTATAGCAGCGTTTTCCACCCACAGACAGATGGTCAAACAGAAAGAGTTAACCAAGTATTGGAGGACATGCTTCGGGCATGTGTGTTAGATTTCCAAGGTAGTTGGGAAGATTACATACCATTGATTGAGTTTGCTTACAACAATAGTTACCAGTCAACTATAGGTATGGCTCCTTATGAAGCATTGTATGGGAGATCCTGTAGATCCCCAATTTGTTAGGCAGAACCGGATGATAGTTTACTGCTTGGACCAGACCTTGTTAGGCAGACTTCAGAGAAGGTAACATTAATTCGAGAGCGCATTCTTGCAGCGTAGAGCCGACAGAAGAGTTACGCTGATCAGAGGTGACGACCCTTAGAGTTTCAGGTTGGAGACTATGTCCTGTTGAATGTATCACCCATGAAGGGTGTCAAATGGTTTGGCAGACGAGAAAAGCTTGCCCCGAGATATATTAGTCCGTTCCGGATTGTGAAACGTGTTGGAGCCGTCTCGCATCGACTAGATTTTCCAGCTTCGATGTCGTGTGTGCATGATGTCTTTCATGTTTCGATGCTCAAGAAGCACTTATGTGACGAGGAGCAGCAGAGAGTGTTTAATGCACCATATTTAGAGTTTCAAGTGGATTTGACTATGGTTGAGACCTCAGTTCGCATTCTTGCTAGGGAGGGTAAGAAGCTTCGAAATAAAGTGATCTTATTATTTAAAGTCCAATGGAATCAGAAAGGAGCTGAGGAAGCTTCTTGGGAGCAAGAGGAGGACATGCGTTGTGACTACTCACACATGTTCGAGCAGGTATATTGTTAACTATAGTATTGTTTGTGTTCATCTTATCTATATAGCCGCATTTTAGACTTCACGCTGGAATGTGGATATTAACACTTAGCAACTAATTATTCAGAACATATGGTATATATATGGGGGATTTCTTGTTTGGATTTTTTCGCCCGACGTACTAGTTTCGTTTAATTAGAGGTTAAGTAGGAGTATTCACATTCTAGATGTTAAGTGTAAATATTGCGTATATGACACATATTTTGTGTTTTATAATTATTTGTGGAATTTCGAGGGCGAAATTCTTTTTAAGGAGGGATGAATGTAAAACCCCGTAATTTTGAAAATATTATGGAAAATAATACTAAATAATTTTTATTATGGTTGATATTATTATGAGATAAATAAGTATGTTAGTAATCGATTTGAGATCGATTAAGTACATATATGGATATATAATAGTGTAAACATGTAAGTACGCAAAAAATAATTGGCTGAAAACACCACTTATCGGTTGACCGCCCCTAGAAATCAGTCGACCGATAGGTGCTGGTCGGTCGACTGATCAATGAGCATCAGTCGACTGATAAGTGACCGAAAATGGGTTTTCAGGTTGGGTCAGTTTTTGGCCTGTTTGATCACACATGTATATATATGTATATAACCCGATTTTTCTCCTCTATTCTACTGTTACTCCCACTTTGTTCAGCCATCCCTTCCCTCAAAAACCCTAGAGTTTTCTCTTGTGAATTTGGAGAACTTTGAGAAGCGAAAATACCAAAAGGAGGGCGGGATCGTCGGCTTTTGGTGAAGGATGATCGTGTATCTCACGTGTTTGGGAGTCCAGCACAATTTTTTAGGTGAGTTTCATCTCCTCCAAATCCATGCCCTATTTTTCTAGGTTTTATTTGGTTTTATGGGATTTTTTAAACATATTTTATGAGTAAAGATCATACTTTTAATCTGTATGATATAAATATTTGATTTTTTTGATTTAAAATATTAAGAAACAGATTTCTTAACTTGGGGATAAGTTCTGAAGTAAAATTTACATGAGATTTTGCCAATTTGATTTTGTTTTCATGATAAATTTATCAATACAACCATGTTAGGGTTAGTAGATCCCTTCAAAAGTTTATATTTGTGATTTTATATAGTAGAATTAACCCCCACTATTTTATATAGTAGAATTAACCCCCACTATGAGATTATACATGCTTATACACTCCATAACAATAATTTCACAAGCTCTTATGAGAAAAATCAGTTTAATTTCATGAATCATGCGTCTGGTTCTTGTACCCTGATCGGTCGACCGACCCAGAGAATCGGTCGACCGATGTACCCTGATCAGCCGACCGAAACATGAAGTCGGTTGACCGATCAAGGCCTTTTTTCTGAGTGCTTATTTGTGCACGTCGCCGGTCAATAGATAGAACATTTCGGTCGACCGACTTGGGTTGTTTTGCATATATTATTTCTTTCCTCATGCTTTTGACCGTACGTACAAAGTATGAATCATACATCGATACACATACATTATTTATGAGAGAGCACGTACTGGATTTTGAGCACGCACAAGCTTTTGAGGTGTGTGATTTAATTTTTGAATTTGTCATGATAGAGAGTAATGTTTATTTCATGTTATGATAGTTTTGGATGCTCGAGTGGGGTTAGTTGGTACACCGTAATGAGGCCGTCGATTGACTACACTTAGAGTGGGTTAGTTGGTATACTGTAATGAGGTCGCAGTAGACTACACTCTGTTATGCATTATTGGATTTTGGATTAGGCTTATATGCCTATAATCCGCAGAGCGAGCCAGTTCGGTTGCGAGTCGCATGAGATTGCACTAAACCACACGATGTTATGAGTGTCGAGACTCTATATTTATTTTATTTGTATTGGATTCTGAATTAGGCTGATATGCCTCCACAGGGTGTTCGAGTAAGGTAATGAATCACAAGATATTACGATGAGCCACAGGATATTGTGGGCGCCTTACTCAGCATTAATATTTTCTTTGTAAAGGATCACCACTTGTATTTTTGCTCCCATGTTATCTACCCCGAGTGTAGGGTATAAGGCTGAAGTTTGCCATACACAACATATACTATACGAGATCTTTTACTGGATAATTACACTTGTTGCCATGCCAACTACCCGAGGGTAGTTATGACACGACTTGTTTTGGATGAGGTTTGATAATGTGATATTCCTTGTTATTTATTTTATTCATAGGATTTGGAGTTGGTACTTAGCAATCCATAATTTGAGATACGTGGTATATACATGAGGGTTTTCTTATTTGGATTATTTTGCTCGACGTACCCATTCTTGTGTTGTGGATTTCTGAATATCAATTTCCTCTTAGTTTAGTGCATATGTTTTATATATTATATATGCTATCACTTGTATTTTCATACACCTAACCCCCCTGAGGGTGGTGGAGATGTTCTCATTAGCACTTTGACGCTCGTTGATTCTATCTTTTTCAGGTAGCGAGTCAAGCGTTCGGAGAGTCGCAGGTTGACGGAGATTCAGTCCAGCTCACCGTCATTTATTAGTAGCTAGTTAGTACTCCATAGTAGACTTTTATTATTTGTTTTTAGTCTTTAGAGATGTATTTCATGTTGGAGGCTGAGTGCTTTAGTACTGTATTCAGTTGACTCTTGTATTAGAGATTTATTACTCTTATTTCAGATTTATCAGTTGTATTTCTTTTTTTTGTTGGAACATGATTACATTTATTATTGGATTTTTTCTTTATATTGTGTTCCTTGTATCATTACATTTATACTATCTGCTTGTACCCACACTTCTTGTATTTGATTCCACTAGAAAAATATTACTATGATGATGAAATATGTTATTGCACAGTTTTGGGTACAAGGTAGGTTTGACATCCTTGGCTTCACCTTGGACTGCAACCTTATGTGAAACCAGGAGCGTCACACTTTTGAGCTAATACAAAAATATTTTTGAATTATAATTGATATATTTGATGCTAAACTTTGATCATTCATGCAGATAGAACATCTAGAAATGCTATAATGAGACCCCGACAAGATAGTTAGACTTTTATAGGAACGAGCTTAATCGCATGAAGATTTATCAAGCACCGAAATTCACTTTAAGAAAATTCAATCCTCCACCAATTTTCAATGAGATACTAATATGTCAAATAGTTTCTAATTCGAGCGGGAGTCATACAGTGATCACCTTACTCATCTACCATCAATTTGCATGATTTGGGCCAAGTTATATAGAGAGCAAGAGTTCCTTTCATATGTTTTGAGATTGTGGAGATGCATGCATTGGATCGTGTACCTAGATAGTTTGACTTGGCACAACTACCAGAAGATGTTGAAAGAATAAAGAGAAAGACTGGGAAAGGCGAGTATCAAATAGACTAAGCAATTATGCATCATCGGTATATATACAAATAGGACGATCAACATTTGAGTATCATGGAGTAGATTAATTCTCCTCTTCATGAATCAGATTGCATTAGGTGGTATTAGAGGAATACTTGAAGATGGATAATAAATCAGACCACAACTCTAATCGATAAACACCAACAACATGCCCTACAATGGAGATACATGCCAAGGCATTTAAATGAAAGAGAACTTGTTAGTTATTTACTAGCATGTCCACTTATTTCATATTACTACAAATTGCTTATATATGTAACTTTTTGACTTAGTTGCATATAGATGCTATTGATGATATTGAGGTAATTGCAAATGAAGGTTAAACACTTTATGTCGCTAGAGCAGATCCAAGAGCACATGCAACCAGACATGGAACTCATGCAAGCTCAAGTCCATGGAGAACAATGACGATCTGAGTGGGTGAGAAGAGGGAGACAAAGCGGAAGGGGCGGACTTGTAGGGTGTATGTGATCGATTTATGGATTTTCTGTGTTGACTCTATTTAGCGTGTCGATGTAGGTTATTTGTAAACAAATACATTCGATATATTTGGTTTTGTTACGATGTTTATATGGAGATAATATGTGTTGTCATGATATGTTTATCTATTCATGTTGTACGATATGATATAATATCTATATATATATATATATATATATATATATATATATATATAATATATATAATATATATATATATATATATATAGGCGAAAAAGTGATCTAAGGTGAACGCCTAAAAGAACGGCTCCCTAAGGACGCGGCCATAAATCATACTATTTTCTAAATTTTTTGTGAGATCCGCTCGCGTTGAAACTGATTCTACACTCTTAAACCCCAAACACACCGAATTTTTGGTGAACACCCGTTGTGTTTTGACGCATCTCGTTGAGCCGTGTAAAAAGTTCTATTCATCTCAAACCGTCTAAAAATTGCAGCGAGTGGATAAAGGGTCAAACACGATAGGAGTTTCACCCTAAAATGGTGTGTTTGGGTTATAAGAACGTGTAAGATCAGTTTAACGGAACGGAGTCGTAAAAAAAATTAGGAAATGATGTGAATTATTAGGCCGGCGTCACTTAGATAGAGCCTAAGGGGTGTCACGCTTAGAGTTCACTTTTCCGCATATATATATTATATATATATATATATAATATATATATAATATATATTATATATATATATATATATATATATAATATATATATTATATATATTATAATATATAATATAGTATATAATATATATATATATATATAATATATAATATAGATCATATATATATACATATATATATATATGACCGCGTGAATATATATATATAAAATATACATATATATATATATACATATATATATATATATACATATATATATAGCATGTATATATACATATATTTATATATGTATATATATATAACTTATCTACTAATATATATATAGTATGTATATATATATATATATATATATATATATATATACTATATATATATATATAGTATATATATATATATATATATATATATATATATATATATAACATATATAGTAAATATATATACTATTACTATATATTACATGATATATTATATATATATATATAATATACATATATATATATATAATAGTAATATATATATATATATATATACATAATATATATATATAATATATATATATATATATATATATATATATATATATATATATATATATATATATATATATATATATATATATATATATATATATATATATATATATATATATATATATATATATATATAATATATATATATATATATAATATATATATATATATATATATAGATAATAATATATATATATATATATATATATATATATAATATATATATAATATATATATTATATATATATACTATATATATATATATAGTATCATATATAGATATATATAATATACATATAATATTATATTATGATATATATATATATATATCATATATATATATATATATATATATATATATATATAATATATAGATATACATATATATATTATATATAGTATATATAGTATAATATATATAATATATATAATATATATATATATAAATAATACATATATATATATGATATATATAATATATATAGATATATAGTATATATATATATATATATATATATATATAATATATATATATATTATATATATATATATATATATTATATATATTATATAATATATATATATATATAATATAGTATAGTATATATATATATATATATATATATATATATATATATATATATATATATATATATATAATATATATATATATATATATATATATAATATATATATATATATATATATATATATATATATTAAAGTATAACTATATAGTATATAATAAATATATTATATAATAAATTATAGATTATTCTGGATATGTACAACATGAGATGAATTTAAAGTTTTTTATGACAACAAAATATTATAATATGTATTGGGAGAAAAGCTACAAATATGTTGTGGCATATTTTGTGGGCCATGTTCAGAATACAGCCGGGACTACTTAGTCCGTATTTTTCTGTGTGTTCTACAGAGTAGGCACGAGACTAGTAGCGCCGCGTGTATATTGCTAAGATTAATTTGGGGAAACTGATCCTGAGCTCGAGCTCAGGAAAATTTCCTACGCTCAGCTCACGTGGCCAAATGCGATTGGGTCTTCGTTACGGAGGGGGTTTTTTTTGAAAAAATGACAGCTCAGAAGCATTAAAGATCCTGAGCACCCGTGACCCAACCCCCAAATTGAGATCTCCAATTTCCTGTGCTCTGCCTCCCCCATGCGCTCCCACGCACGACGACAGGCGCGCTGGACACAAGCTCGATGACGACGAAGCCCACTCGAACGAGGAGTTCTTCGACCGGACCGGACTGGACATTCGACGAAAAACTTCGACAGACTTCGAACGCAGACCCTCGACGAGCTTCGACGACACTTCTTCGACGACTTCGAGACGACACTTCTCGCCGACGACAACTTCGACGGCAGACCCCTACGGCCAGCTTTCCTCGCTACGAGTGAAGACTCTACACGCCCACCCTCGGACGGACCGACGAGCCGACGAGCCGACGCGCGGAAGCCTCCAGACCCGACGCCCGCCCAGTCCAAGCCCCTCCCTACCACTCTCCGACCTCGTCGCCGACGACGAAGAAGCGCGGATCCCTCTCGAACCGCTTCGAGTGGCTTCGGCTGTATTCTATCCCCCCTCCAAGACCCTTCCTCTCTCTCGACGCTGAAGGTAATTACTCGAACCCTCTATCTCGACCTGTAGCCCGATCCCTTTGATTGGATTGGCTACTTGGAAATGGGTCTTCTTTTTCATTAATTTCTTGTGCTGAAATTGGTTGCCCGATCCCTTTGAACTTGGTTGTGTTTATTGGTTGTGTTTATTATGCAAACCTGACTTGGTTTATGTTCAGCTAGTTTGCTGCATACATTCTCATCTAATGTCTGAGATGTTAATCCTTCCAGTTTTCTCTTGTTGCTTTGTTCTTAAAGAGCATATTACGACAGCTGACCAACCTGCTCCTCCTCATTTCAGTCTCTCTCCGCCGAGGCCGACCATCGGTTATGGATAGTTGCAACGAAGATGTTCATGGTGATAGTAACAACAACAATGATTTCATGTCTTTTCCAACAACGATGCCTGTTTCAAGGTACCTCAATAATATCATGAATTTCGCTGACGTTAAATATGTTGTTTGAAATAGTAACATTGAGTAACATTATATATTTTTGGTCAATTTTTCTTTATTTCAGAATGCAAAGTGGTGAAAAACCGTGTTTAGGAATGAAGTTTAATAGTCATGAGGAGGCCTATAACTTTTATAACTCGTATGCATTGATGATGGGATTTGGAATCAGAAAAAGCTCAGTGAATTACTCCCAGAAAGATAAAGAAGTGTTGAATAGAAAATTTGTTTGTGACAAAGAAGGTTATAGATCTAATAAAGACAAGAGAGATATAGGAAAAATTATTAATCATCGGCGAGAGACCAGAGTTGGCTGTAAAGCAATGATGAGAATAAAATTAATGGAGGATAAAACATGGAAAGTTATAGGTTTTATTGAAGATCATACAAACCACATGCTCAGTAGTCCAGATAAAGCAAAGATGCACAGGTCACAACAACAATTTCATAGAAGTAAAAGGTGTAAAAAAATTATCCAATGTTTGCAAGAAGAAGGTATTACTCCTTCCACTATTTCTCGTGTTATTAACGCGACAAGTGGAAGAGAAGATGAATTAGTGACACCACAACAATGCATTGACTATATGAAAACTCAAAGGCACAACAATATTGGCAATGAATGTATATCTGTTATCCAATATTTTCAAAGAAAGGCGGCTAGTGATGCAGATTTTTATTTTGCATTGGAAGTAGATTGTACTGGACAAATGAGGAGTGTTTTTTGGGCAGATGGAAAATCAAGAGCAGCTTATTTGAAGTTTAATGATGTTATTGTGTTTGATGTGACTTATAAAACCAACAAGTTTAGTCTTCCATTTGCACCATTTACTGGGGTGAATCATCATAGGCAATCTATTTTATTTGGTTGTGCATTGCTAGCTGATGAACAAGAAGAAACATTTATTTGGTTGTTTCAGGAATGGTTAAATTGCATGCATGGAATTGAACCAGGTGCTATCATCACAGACCAAGACCGAGCAATGTGTAATGCCATTCATAAAGTCTTTCCAAACACAAGGCATCGTTATTGTTATTGGCATCTGAAAGTCTTTCCAAACACAAGGCATCGTTATTGTTATTGGCATCTGCAGCGACATATTGCCGATCATTTGTATACTTTGAACTCTATTTACGGTGAAGAATTTCAAAAATATTGGGACTTGTGGTGTAATAGTGGTAACATTGAGAACTGTAATTTGCATTGGCTCGAGATGAAGGAGAAGTTTAAGATAATAGAAGAAGAAGATGGCTGGCTGCAAACTATGTACATGTATCGAGACCATTGGGTGTCATGCTTTTTAAAAGGCATTTTTTTTGCAGGAATGAGATCAACTCAAAGGAGTGAAAGTATTAACTCATTCTTTGATGGATATGTGAATTCACAAACACAGTTAAAAGAATTTGTAACTCAATATGAAAAGGCCATGACGCATCGACGATTGAGTGAAGCACATGAAGATTTTAGAACTCTTAATACAAAACCGCAGTTTCACCTTGGGCATCCAATTGAAAGACAAGCTGGAAGTAGTTATACCCGCACTATGTTTCATGTATTTCAGAATGAGATCAAAGGGTGTGGTGCTCTTGGCCTTCAAGAGGAGAGAAAAGAAGAAAAGTTTGTTTTATGGCGAGTTGGTGACTTAGATGAAAGCAATGAAAAGTGGAGGTTTGTTACTTATGATGAATGTAGAGAATTACAGTATAGTTGCAGCTGTGGTTTGTTTGAGAATAGTGGTGTTCTATGCAAACATATATTGTACACTCTAATGTTCAACAGACAATGTCTTTCATTGCCCACTGTATATATTCTACACCGTTGGACTATAGATGCACGACATCGTAACATTGGAGTTAGTAATGTTGTGTTTGGCAAAAACATTGCAGGTGGTGTAGAAAAAATAAATTTGTTGAAAACTTGGGATTTGAAAGCAAAAACCAACAATGCACTGGAGCTTGCCTTTGAGTCAGATAAGAGAATGCATGAGCTTGATGGAGCTTGCCTTTGAGTCAGATAAGAGAATGCATGAGCTTGATTCTTTGTTAACAAGTTTCATAGAGAGGGTTGAAGAAGAAGTCAGAGGGTGTCAAGCAATAGATGCTGGTAGCAGCCACATTCTTGAGTCGAATATTCCACAGATACCTACTTCACATACAATCCAGCATATGCCGCAAATTACAGTTCGTGACCCGGAACAAGCAAGAACCAAAGGTCGTCCACGCAATGCTACAAGAATTAAATCATCATTAGAGAAAGCACAAGAAAAGAAAGAGAGGCAAAAGCGTACATGTGGTAGATGTGGACAACTTGGGCATTATAGGACTAGCTGTACAGTTAACTTGCCCAGGTATGTTTAAGTGCGTTGACAAGTTAAAATATTTTATCTTTTGTTGTTGGAGCATATGGATTAATGGATATGTTACTGTTATTTGAAGTACATTATTGCTTTTCCTACTGCACTGCTGTTAACAAGTATATTTTCTTAGATGCATGTTACTGTGGTTTAATCTAGCATACATGATCCCATAATGAAGTGATTTGGAGCACTACCCATTCCCGTGGTCATTAATTTCGTGAAATGATATTAAACTTTTTTGTTGCATTGGTTACCTTGCTGCTTGGAAAGCAAATTCTTTTGTGAAACTTGTATCTTGTCCAGTATTCTACTCACTTTTCTAGGAACCCATGGAACCTGACATTCACAAGGTAGTCTCCTCCATGATTGTCATCACAATAGTTGCCACCACTTTTCTAGGAACCCATGAAACCTGACACTCACTTTTCTAGCAAATTTCTTATGAAGCTGTTTGTGCATTCTAGATTCTCAGCTTGCAATGTGAATTTCGAATAATGTAGGGTGGTTTAAAAGTTTGGGTTCACCTGCTTGTTTCTAGGGTCACCTTGGAGTAATGACCTTTGCACCATGATTCATGTCTTACCAATTTTCTTGAAGTTCTTCACTTTGTTCACTAATGCACATGTGGGTGTATGTTATAGTCGTCTACCCAATGAACTTATAGTAGTTTTAAGTGCATGATATAGTCATCTATCCAATGAACTTATAGCAATTTTAAGTGCATGATTTTTTAGCTAGAGAAAAGATATAGAATATACATGGAAGAGAAAGGAAGAAAGGAGAGATTTTTATGTGAATTAAGTTGTTTTTATCTTATTAATAGTCTTGCAAAGTTAGATTCTTTTACGGTTTTACCCTCTGCAGCTGATATATGTTTTGTTATATTCATGCAGTTGACAAGACGATGGGTTGAAGAGCAACCAGTGCCTCCTTTGCCACTGGATGTGAATCCTGATTTAATTCTTGTCTTATGTTTGGTGTAATGTGTTTGTACCTGAAAAAGAAATGATCTGCTCAACTTAAGACTTCATTGATGTATAAATGTGAACCAAGTTGATGTCATATTTGTGAACATGTTGGTTATTAGGTTGGTCTTATGTTGGTGGCTTTGTATGCGAGATATTTCACCATTTGTGAACATGCTGGTTATTAAGTTGGTCATATTTGTGAACATGCTAGTTATTAGGTTGGTCATATCTTGAATGTGTTGATGGACTTCAAAGATGGGCTGTTTGTATCTTCTAACTATTGTATATTCTCATGGTTATTAAGTTGGTCATATTCTCATGGTTTTCGGCAATACATGTATCCCTATAGCAGTTTATATTGTCTTTCCTTTATCTTAAGAGCTTCTTGGTTGTGTACGTTTGTAGCTGCTGCAAGATTTTTATGTGCATTTACAGTATACAACATACCATCATCAACTCTAATCGATATATTTCACATTCACATCAATTCTATAGATATATGAATTAAAAAGTATTTGAAATGGAGTAAAAGAGGCATTCGTTTATAAACATGGTCATTCTCCTCAAATTAAAAAGTATTTGAAATTTCGTAAAAGAGGCATTCGTTTATAAACATGGTCATTCTTCTCAAGTCATCAAATTACAGATCGTACACCTCATAATCATAACATCTGAACAAAAACAGATAACCATCATCATTTGACTAAAACACAGAGCAACAATATCAGTACAACGATACCTATAAGTTTTAAATATAAAATTACATCTTTCAACATTTTATTCAAAACCTCAACATTTTTTTCTAGCTTTTCCAGCCTTTTTGTGATGTTCTTGGTATCATCCACCCATTCGAAGAAGTTGCAGCCCTTGCAATTAGGTCCCTTGTATCTCGGGCATCCATAAAATTCCAAGCCCTTATTATGTCCTTGCTTGCACATCCATATTCTGCAAATTAACCCACAATAACATCTTTTTTGAACTAAACCCTCATCTTCTTCTCCACTGAACACTTCCGGAAAGTTCTTTCATCTTTTATCTGCAAAGACATTAGATGAGAATGTATGCAGCAAACTAGCTGAACATAAACCAAGTCAGGTTTGCATAATAAACACAACCAATAAACACAACCAAGTCAGGTTTGCAAACTAGCTGAACAAATAACCATTCATTACTGACTTGATCGGGATACCCCTAGGAATCGTGCTCGGATATTTGATCGGTTATCAAGTCAATGTGAGATACAACATGCACAACTAATTAATATGATCCAGAGAATGACGTCTAAGAAATTAAGCTAGGATTGAAATAGATGAATTTTGTGGACTATAAATTAATTATTGGCGAAATGATTAGATTTTTCCTCTCAAGTAGAGAACTTGTATAGAACTCAGCAGCTGGATTATGAAACTATAATAATTCTTTCAATCCCCGCTGCAGGGAATCTGGATAGGAATGATACTGGGAACATTAGTTCAGACGCTTGTTCTCGTCTGCATAACTTGGAGAACAAATTGGGACAAGCAGGTCATTACTACTTTGACTTTCTTCCTTTCGAATTCTTGTTCTATTGGTCAACACCTCCAATATTTAGTGCGAACCAATCTACAATAAACACAAACAATAACAGCAAAAATGGGATCCCCGAGAGAGAGAGAGTTCAAAACTCCATAATAGATCTACATTGTCCAAAACTCCATCTCCATAGCCACCAATTTCAGCACAAGAAATTAATGAAAAAGAAGACTCATTTCCAAGTAGCCAATCCAATCAAAGGGATCGGGCTACAGGTCGAGATAGAGGGTTCGAGTAATTACCTTCAGCGTCGAGAGAGAGGAAGGGTCTTGGAGGGGGGATAGAATACAGCCGAAATATAATATATATATATATATATATTTATATATATAGTATATAATTATATATATATAAGTATATATATATATATATATTATATATATATATATATAACTATATATATATATTAATGTATATATATATGTGTGTGTGTGTGTGTGTGTATGAGATATATATCTATTGAGTATATATGTGTGTGTATATACATATATATATATAGTATATAATATATAGTATTAGTAGTATAATATATATAATATAATATATAATATATATATATATATATATATATATATATATATATATATATATATATTATATATATATGTATATATATATATATATGTGTATATATGTATATATATATATATATATATATATATATAGTCTTATATATATATATATATATAGTAATATATTATATTGTATAATATAATATGTATATATATATATACATATATATATATATAATACATATATATATATACTCACATATATAGATATATTATATACATATATATTATATATATATTATATACATATAGTATATATTATATATAATCTTTACATATATAGGATATGATATATATATATATATATATATATTATATATCATAATGTATATTAGTATATACTATATATTAATATACATATATTATATAATATATATATATATATATATAAATATATAATATATATATATATATATATATATGGGGACACTGAATCCTGAGCTCAGAGCTCAGGAAAATTTCCTAACGCTCGCACGGGCCTAAATGCGATTGGGTCTCGTTACGGAGGGGTTTTTTTTTGAAAATGAAAGCTCAGAAGCATGTAAAGATCCTGAGCACCGTGACTCCAACCCAAATTGAGAATCGTCCCATTTCCTGCTCTCTCCTCCCCCTGCGCTCCAACCTCACGACGACGCCCTGGCACAAGCGCTGATCGGAGCACTCGACGAGGAGTCTCGCCGACGTCAAGTGATTCGGGAGAGCAACTTCGGACGACTTCGGACAGACCCTCGACTGACTTCGACGACATGTTTCAGGAAGTAAATTGCATGCATGAATTGAACAGGTGCAATCAATCACAAGACCAAGACCCGAGCAATGTGAATGCCATTCATAATGAAAGTCTTTCCAACACAAGCATCGTTATTGTATTTGCATCTGCAGGCGACATATTGCCGATCATCGTTGATACTTGAACTCTATTTACGGTGAAGAATTGTCAAAAATTATTGGGACTTGTGGTGTAATAGTGGTAACATTGGACGTAATTTGCATGCTCGAGATGAAGGAGAAGTTTAAAGAATAATAGAAGAAGAAGATGGCTGGCTGCAAACTATGTACATGTATCGAACCATTGGGTGCCAATGCTTTTAAAAGGCATTTTTTTGCAGGAATGAGACAACTTCAAGGAGTGAAAGTATTAACTCCATTCTTTGATGGAATTGTGAATTCACAAACACAGTTTAACAGATTGTAACTCAATAGAAAAGGCCATACGCAGTCGCACGATTGAGTGAAGCACAATGAACAGTAAACTCTTAAACAAACCGGCAGTTCACCTTGGCATCCATTGAAAGACAAAAGCCCTTGGAAAAAAGTTTAAGTTTATCCCGGCACTATTTTCCATTATTTCAGAATGAGATAAAGGGTGTGGTGCTCTGGCTTCAAGAGGAGAGAAAAGAAGAAAAGTTTGGTTTATGGTCGAGTTGTGAACTTACATAGATGAAAGCAATGAAAGTGGAGGTTGTTTACTTATGATGAATGTTAGAGAATTACAAGTATAGTTGCAGGCTGTGGTTTGTTTGAGAATAGTGGTGTCCTAATGCAAACATATATGTAACTCTAATGTCAAACATAGCAATTCTTTCATGCCCACTGTATATATTCTACACCGTTGGACTATAGATCACGACATCGTAACATTGGAGTTATAATGTTGTGGTTTGGCAAAAAACATTGCAGGTGGTGAGAAAAAATAAATTTGTTGAAGAACGTTGGGATTGAAAGCAAAAAACGCAACATATGCACTGGACTTGCCTTTGATCCAGATAAGATACATGCATGAGCTTGATTCTTTGTAAACAAGTTCATAGAGAGGGTTGAAGACAGAAGTTCAGAGGGTGTCCAAGCAATAGACCTGGAGCAGCCACATTACTTGAGTCGAATATTCCAACAGATACCTACTTCACAACAATCCAGCATATGCTCGCAAATACAGTTCCGTGACCCGGAACAACAAGAACCAAGGTCCGTCCACGCAAAGCTACAAGAATTAAATCATCATTAGAGAAAAGCACAAGAAAGAAAGAGAGGCAAAAGCCCCCCCACCGTTTTACCAAAAAATGTGGATGTGGACAAACTTAGGGCATTATAGACTAGCTGTACCAGTTAACTTGCCCAGGTATGTTTAAGTGCGTTGACACGGTTTAAAAATTTATCTTTTGTTGTGGTGGAGCATATGGATTAATGATATGGTACTGTTATTTGAAGTACATATTGCTTTTCCTACTGCACTGCTGTTAACGAAAGAATATTTTTCTTAATGCATGTTACTGTGGTTACATCTAGCATATCATACCATACATGAATGTGATGGAGCACTACATTCCCGTGGTCAAATTATTTCGTGAAATGAATATTAAACTATTTTGTTGCATTGGTTACCTTGCGCTTGAGCCAAAATTCCTTTTGTGCAAACCTTGTATCTATATATATATATATATATATATATATATATATATATATATATATATATATATATATATATATATATATATATATATATATATATATATATATATATATATATATATATATATATATATATATATATATATATATATATATATATATGAAGATTATAATATTTGGATATGTACATGAGATGAATTTAAAGTTTTTTATGCACAACAAATATTATATATGTATGGGAGAAAAGCTACAAATATGTGTGCATATTTTGTGCATGTTCAGAATACACACGGGACTACTAGTCCCGTATGTTTTCTGTGTGTCTACAGAGTACACGAGACTAGTAGCCCCGTGTATATTCTAAGATTAATTTGGCTGTTAATTTGCTACCAATAATTACACAGGACTAGTAGCCCTATGTATATTTTGAGCTTAATTTAATTGTTAATTAGCGACCACTAATTACACGAGACTAGTAGCCCCATGTATATTGTTGGCTTAATTTAACTGTTAATTAGTGACTACTAATTATTAGTCCCATGTATATTTTGGACTTAATTTAACTGTTAATTAGCGACCACTGATTACATGGGACTACTAGTCCCGTGTATTGTAACAATGATATTTTTTAAATCGAACTCTTTTTAACTAGTCTTGATAACGAGACCAAAATATGGTCGATTTTGCTAATTAGGGGGGTTATTGGTTGGAACATTTTGGGGGATAATGAGATAATTTTAGGGATTCTATTTCAAAGTGTTATTCATTGGGACAATAGCAAGGATAATACCTTTTTGTGTTATTGGTTTTTTGGAATACTAGTGAGACAATTACACACCACTTGGGATAAAATTACCCTACCCATATACAAAAATTTTGTCCCAATAGTAAAAATTTACCCCATCCTCTATATTGGAACAATATTGTTCCACTTTGAAGGCAATTGGGATAATTTTAAAATATTTTTGTATTACTTAACTAATACATACTAATTATATTATAAATATATGACATGATATATAAAATATAACATATATTAATATTTTAATAACATAATTTAATAACATAATTTAATAACATATATTAATAATATTATATAATAGTAATTATAGTATAACGTATTTATTATAATATTATATAATATTTTAATAACATATATTAATAATATTATATAATAACATATATTATAAATATATTGATCTTATATTATATTAATTATTATATAGTATAGCATGCTAATATAATATAATATAATACAATATAATAATTAATAATAGTAATTTGTAAGTATAGTATAATATATTATATTTTAATATAAAGTAAAATAATATTTATATTATAATAATATACTAAATAATATACTAAACCAATTGGATAAGTTAATTTAGAAGTAATTAAAAGATAAAATTATTTTTTAATAAGGTGTCACATCATCAATTATCCCATATGAATTATCAAATCAAAGGTTCAAATTATCCCATTATCTCACTTTATCCCACTTTACCCCACTCAAAATATCCCAAAGGGGTAAAATTGTTCCATTAGAATAATTTTTCCACTTGGCCCCAATTTGTCCCAACCAATAACCCTTTTTAGTTTTAAAAAATAGTCTTTTTTTTAATTCACCTTAGGGCCTGTTTGTTTCGTTTCCCCCAGAATCCAAAACCCATTTTCCTTCACTTTTTCACTTTCCCCCACTTTCTAAAACCCACTTTTCTTCACTTTCTCCACTTTCCTCCAATAATATTGTGACAACTCATCCCACCACATCTCATTTCATACTTTAATATTGTGACAACTCATCCCACCACATCTCATTTCATACTTTTAAAAATAAACAAAACACAAGAAATGAGTCACATCAATCAACTCATCTAACTCACTTTCCCCCACTTTTCTTCGTTTTCTATCATCTTTAAAAATTACTCACATCATCCAATAATATGGTGACAACTCATCACATCTCATTAAAATTTCCTTCCATCACTTTCCTCCAAAAAAACAAGGATAGTGGAGGAAAACTCATCTCATCTCATCATCCAATAATATGGTGACAACTCATCTCATCTCATCTCATCTTATCTTTTTTTCCCAACTTTTAAGAATGAACCAAACACAAGAAAAAAATCTAAACAAGGAAAGTGGAGGAAAACATCAAAAATTACTCACATCAACCAATAATATAGTGACGGAAAGTGGAGGAAAACATCAAAAATTACTCACATCAACCAATAATATAGTGACAGCTCATACTTTCCCACACTTTCTTTTATAGCGTTGACGAACCAAACCTATGAAAGTGGAGGAAAACGTCAAAAAATATTTTCTTTTCCCCCACTTTCTCCCACTTCCTGTATTTTTTTTCGAAACAAACAGGCCCTTAATGGGAAATGCAAGTCAAAATATCCCATCTGTTACGTGGAAAGCAATGTTACCGGTTCGTACCCGCAACGTTCTGTTACTATCTCGACAGTGTTCCGAGCCACGAGTTCTCACTCTCAGCGGTGAAGCGAGCATGGCGACATTTCCCTCCACTTTCATTCCCTTTCTCCGCTCCCAGTCACCGTTCCCGTGTCCTGCAGCTCAACGGTAGCTCTTATCCGCCTCCTCCAAAACCCTAAACCAATCCTCCATTAGTTTGATTGGAGCGCAAGAAGCGTCCGATCATGAGATCGAAGGCCCCTTCAGCCGTCCGATGGTTCAAGGATTGGTCAGCCCCTTTGTAACAATCCCTATCTCTATCTCAAGTACTTTTTTAATTTTTTTCTGATTTTGTTTTGATTTGGCTGTGTAATTAGGGTTCCGCAAAATTTGATTTTGAGCGGAGGGGAGTGCTCGCTTCTGAAGTGGGTTACAGGTAATATATTTTCCATCTTTTTATTATGCATTTTGACATAAAAATAGGAATTTGCTCATTTGTGTTGTACAAGGGAATTTGGCTGCGGATCCTTGATTGTTCCATTTTCCCCAAAGGATGAAGATATCATTATTAAAACTAGCATCCGCATTCGATGCGTACATAATAAAATGCACACTTGAATTATGACTTATGAGAAAATGGTCATCACTCAAAATCTGAAAGGGGGAAAAAAAAGAGCCCCCTTAGACTGTTAACGCATAAAAACCTAAGACATTTGAATCGAGAACTCAAAATCTAGTTAAGCCACCTGATCCTTGTGAATTAAAAAGGGACGATAACGATATTGATCAAAATTGATCTAAAAGACTGAGAATCGAGATTCGGCTTACTTGATGCTGCTCCTCTCCACTTTGACATTCTCCATCGTTGCTCAATCATCACTTTGGCCTCACACTGTATAAAGAGATCAACATAATTGGGGCTAAAGTAGGGCAAAATTAGATTAAATGGAAAGGAATCGAAAACGAAAGAAAGAAAATTAAGCAAACTTGGGCACTATGTATGGTCTCTCTTTTGGTGTTTCAAAGGAAATTATAGTATGTAGAGAAAATGTGGGGAAATAAACACGGATTAGGAACGTGAGGCATAGGAGAGCAAACTTCAAAAGAAAAAAAAAATCCATAAGCTTCATGGATTTTTATTTTACATTACATATAACTTAGTACCAACAGTAAAATTTCTTTACTATCTAAGTACATGATACATCTATCAAAAAAGAAGTACATACTACAAAAGATGAGAACTAGTGTTTTACTGATAAGAGTTGGCGCTCAGAAGGAAACGTGGGTTACTGGTTTCTTTATCACTTAGAACGTGGGTCGTAAGGGTGGTTTAGACTATGTGATGTTATTTAAAATCTTGACAATTTGTATGGACATCTGTAGGGATTTTTTAAGACTATGACAAAGTATATAAGACCAAAAAATTGGACCATAAGGCAAACTTCCTTTAAATAATAGTAATGGGTACAGTGTGTCCATAATTTGTATATAAAGGTCTGAACTTGAGTGATCCCTTTGATTGGTTTTTCATTAAACCCAACAATAAATAAATCTCGACTTAAATGCAATACGCCCATTAGAGCTGAAGTACAATTACCATTCTTTTGGGTAATTGCCAATGCTTGTAGCTTATTAGAGAAAAAAAGACTACTGGACATTCTGGAAACATGGACAATTTACGGTCTCTTAACAATTTTCTGGCTATTTGATTTATATATAACATAAAAAAGGTGTACATGTGTTAGTGTGAGTTACTGTGTCAGATAAATAGGGTTAGCGGGACCATTAGGTTGACAAGCAACCTTAAAAATTGATCCTAATTTTCCATTTGGATAACTGGCAAGCGACATTCTAAGTATTGGTGAAAGGATTGAATTTTATTGTAATTTATATAATGGTTCAACTGGCATTAAGTAAAGATACAGAGAAAAAGCTCCCACTGCTGTAATTTGTGTTAGTGCTCAAGAGGCAAATGGGGGAAAAATAATTTATTTTAACATAGTTAATGACGGGATCATTTTGATTGATGAAGATACCTTGACACGTAACTTTGTAACAGATGCAACCCAAACTGAACACACAAAGAATCACCAGGAGAGGTTAGTGGCATCAAGGTAGGTTTGGTTCATATATTTATTGACTTGAATAGTCTTTCCTTTTCTTTTCTAGAATCTGTGCTGGTTGCCAAGTCAACTGGGACCTCTATCAGAAAAGATGGTTCACAAATGTGTTGTTACTAGTGATTATATGGAGTTTAATAATCATGGAAGATATGTGTATCAAGTAAGAAAAATTTCTTGTTGCACTAGATTTATTCTTAGGACTAGCCCAATTAATGTCTTTACTAAACATCTTGAGTTATTAATAATTATCGCACTTTTTCATGGTTCTAATAAGAACTCTGGGGAACTTCTTGCTAAGGGACATTTTTTATGCTAAACTGCCACGGTTTGGGCCTCTAAGGCTTGATAACCGGCATCCTTGGCAACACTATTGTATTCTTTAATGTGAAGTTAAAAATGTTTCTGTTGTAGAAGCATACATGTTTCCTTTGGAAGTGTAAATAGCCGTCTAGGTTAGCCCGACACGACAACTTGGGGGGCCGTAGCCGTGGCGGTCTCGTTTTGGGTACAGCTACATACCCCAACGTGGTGGACACGGGTGAGTTCTTAGGCCATCTGAGATTTGAGGATGAAGAAAGATGATGATGAACATTTCACTCTCCCTCTCTCTCCTCTCTCCATTTTCTTTATTTTTTATTTACTTAGTGGAGTATGACATCATCCGTCACAGGGGGTGGTTCGATGAGAATGAGTTTTGATTTTTGTCTTTTCAGGATAAGGGTAGCAGTTATCCTGATTCCTTAAGTTTGGAGAAAATAAGAAAGTTAAGTGGCTCATTTTTAGTTATGGATAATTTTTAGTTTGTAGACAGTCATCTGGCTAAGTCAGTCTTGCTAGAGTGCACATATTGAATTCTCAACATGATATGATCCTTCAAGAAAACACAAACCCAAAAAAAAATAGCTCCCCACTTTCATAGACTGATCGTACCAACTGAAGGAGTCAAATTTCTCATGTGCGTGTGTGTATATATTATCCAGTCTTGCTACAGTGCACATGTTGAATTCTCAATATGATATGATCCTTAATGAAAGCACAAAACCAAAACAAAATAGCTCCTCACTTTCATAGACTGATCATACAAACTGAAGGAGTCAAATTTCTCATGTATATGTATGTGTGTACGCGCGCGCGCGTGTAACAGTGTCCCCTTACCCTAACTTTTACAAATTTTCCGTGTCCCGTACCCGTACCTGTACCCACACCTGTACCCGTATCTGTGCAACCTAAATAGCCGCCTTTTCCCTGTATTCTCATTTTTCTAGAAGATGGTTTAGAATCCATTTGCCTATCTACTTGTACGACTGGAGAATCGGTCACTGGAAAAGGAAATTTAATATCTTAAACTTTTTGGATCGAAGAATGAGTTAAATTTTGAGCAAAATTGCTAGGAAGTCAAGAATGTTGGAGTATTGATATGAAGAGTGTAATTTAGAGTAGTTTTAGAAATAATTTGAGATCCTCTATTATCCATTATAACAATGAGATGGGATATACTTTTATCGCTCCTACCTTGAGGTGCATTCCCTTTGCACCATTAAGTCGCTGCATGGAACATGACGGATTGGTCAGGAAAATGAAGAATATCAGACATATAGCTAACAAAAGGAGGAAGTGGATTTTTATGCCTAAACCTAATCTTCCGAATGACCAGTATAAAAAGAGTTGTTTAGAAAAATTATGTCTGATATTCTTAATTCCATGTTTTTTTGGCTTTGAAGCTGGGTGGCTTTGTCTGCAAAACAACATTAAGGTCTCTATCATTATGTGAAGTAGGTATCAGAGGCCAATGAGAGCATTAATTAGGAAAAGTTAGAGGCTTATAGTTAATGGAACAATGAGAACTAGATGTGGGCATAAACAGACATGGAGGAAGGTACTTATGAAGCATATGATAGTGGTTAAATTAACTAAATGCATAACCCTAAATAAAGCTGAATGTCATACACTAAAACCCCAATAGTCTTATAGCAACTTTTTTGTTCTTTCTGTGCTTTATACCATATATTAGGAGTTTAAGGGATATTATTTTGTACTACTTAATATGTCCTGGTAGAAACAGATAAGCTTATGTTCATCTTTCTGGGACTCTAAATTTGATGTCTATATTTTTTTACAGTCAATACATGAATTCATTTAATTCATAGGGTTCATGATGTGAGGTGAAACAACTACTTCACTTTCTGAAACTGGCTAGTGCTCTTCTTTCCGGCTGATTGTGTAGTTTTAGTTTCTTTATGCATTTGATTCATACACTGTTCTATCTGTATGTTTGTTAGTTTTCTTTACTATTTTTCCTCTTGAGTATTGGATACTAAACTCTTACTAAGGGACAATTAAACACTTATGTAACCATACACTTTCCTTAAGCATGCATTGTGAGTTTTCTTTATATTATTTCTATAAAATTCTTGTAAGCTGATTGAAGTAGCGTCTGATTTTCTGAATTTGTTCTTGGTTCTATAAAAATATATTCTACTTAGATCTTTTAGTTTAGTATTTATTATCAACTATTGTACCTCATCTAATTAATCTTCTTCCTGTCTAGAGGACACAATGCAGTCCCTAAAAGACAATCAAAAGGTGCCAGAAAAACAAGCGCCAGAACCTGAATCAACAACTGAGGTTCTTTTCCTTTGCAGCTATGAAGGCTGTGGAAGAACTTTTCTTGATATAGGTACTCTAAGGAAACATGCTCACACCCATGGCGAGAGGCAATATGTTTGCCATTATGATGGATGTGGAAAGGTATGCCACATCCCAATCTATTAATACTTCGTTCTTGTGTGGCAATCAATGTTTAAAACACGGATTCAGTATGTGTGTGCTTGGGCAACATATAATGCATAATTAGATTTTACGCTTCATAATTGAACTATGTAAAAATGTTAGTGTAAACATACATACATATACACATGCGTACATATATATACACATACATACATACATATACATGAACACGTTGTTACGAAAGACATGAAAAACTTGAAAACTGTGATAAATTTTGTGACAACTTGAAAACCTAGCAAAACAATAGTATATAACCTGTCCCATGTTACCCTAACCATAACCTGCGCATTACATCAAGTTTTCAATAAAAATAATAACTTATGAACAAGCATCAACAACAAATCATAAAAGAAATCACTATTTCTTCACTTACACCTTACTGAAATAGGTTATACAGCAAGTAGTTGTTATATCTAGGCTCTGTTTGGATATCATGGTGTTTTACTTGTTTTTATGGTGTTTTTGCCAAATACAAAACACCATGCGTTTGAAAACCATGGTGTTTTTTTAAGCTAAATCATCATCAAACCAAAATCACAACACTTATTTCAAAACGCTTTTTAGGTGTTTTAAGTTTGGTGTTTTGATTTTGAGTTTGATGAGGTGTTAATATAATATCTAACATAACATATTAAATATAATTAATATATAGTTATTATCGATATGCTTATTATATTATATTACATTATACTATATTATATTATGGTTAATCTAGTATATTAAAAATATTTATTAAATAATATAAAAACATAATAATAATAAAATATCTATATAATAATAATAGAATATAAAGAAACTAATAAAAATAAATAAAAAGATTAGTAATAATAAATACTAATATAATAATGATATAATAATATACAATACAATATTATAATCACTGTAATTATAACACACTAAAGTACAATATAATATTATAATACGTTATACAATATTATATTGTATTATATTTAATATTTATAATACTATAATAATGTAAACTAAATATTATAATATTTTATTTATAAAATATTTTATTATAATTAATATATAATATAGTAATAATATAATAATAATAATGTTGTTACGTGTCAAAGTAGGGTTGATCAAAAACACTTAACATGGCGTTTTGAGAACACTTCAAGGAAAAAACACAACACTACGATATTTTTTTACAAAAACACACATAAAAACACCATGATATTCAAACAAATCCCTAGTTAAAAGATTCAGGAGAGCTGATAGCCTTCCTGTACAGAAGCAAGGAATGGTTATGAGAGAAATTAGAAAGTAAACAAACTAAAAAAGATGAAAATAAAAGAAGAGTTACAAATCTTGTTGCATTCTTAGGACTGCTGCCTATGATAAAGAAGGGAACAGAAGGAGTATCACCTTTTTACACTAAGGGAAGGGAGATGTCCGGTTCCTAGAATTTGTATAATTGGTTTAATGGCTCAATTGTGTTAGGTTAAATTGATAATGGGTTGGATATAGGATAATGAAATAACAACTCTTGTAATTGTTAGACGAGTGATAGAAGTGAACATGCAGCTTGTTCCCATAGTGAGAAGGCATTTTGATTCGGATGTTACCTGCGTACTTTTATGTGGCATTTATGCAGCCACATAAACCTTGTTTTCCAAACACTAGTTGGAATCATCTAGACTAGCGAGGAAAAAAACCCATTAATAAGTAGACAGAAAGGGAAGGTATAAGATGTCCGCTTGTCATATTTCAATGAAATTTTGGGTGCGCTTTTTCTTTAGGATTTACCATAGAATATCTAACGTCAGTATCTAAATAAACAATTAAGCCTTTTCCAAATTTATCGGGCTACTAAGAAGTCAGAAACATTTTCTTTCTTCCTCCACTAAAAAACCAGCATATTTATGACATCAGTGTTCGTTTTAAGTGCATCTGCGATGTGCATTTTTTCATACTTCTTCATCGGGAATCTTATACTTTCTTGTAGCTTAGCTTCTTACTCTTAATTCAGTTCTTCCTCTTGGAACTTGATTTTTCTTTTTTGGAGAGAATCTGTCAAGGTTGTGTGACTTGCGTCTTTCCAAGAATATACTTTTTTGCATAATACATATGAGCCCTTGAACCTCTATCACGTTCCAGTTTGTCTTCTTTTCTTTCGTTTGATAACTCAGATGATAATGCTATTTGCAAGTAGTTGGAATATGGATCACTAACTTGCATACAGATTTTTTTCGGGAATATTCCATAATAAGCAATGTAGGTTTAACATAGTAAGCAGCATTCTTGTCACATAAATTTAATTGGTTTACGTTAAAGCGTCTATTATCTCCATTATAATTTAAGCCTTTCTGACTAAAATATGTAATATGCTGCAATTCCATGTGTAAGTTTATTTATTTATTGATGTAAACCTAGAGTTAGAATCTATGGAAGGGGATTTATGTTTGATTTGGGTGACAGATAGGATTTTCTAGCTGTATAGATTTCAGAAAAGGAAAAACTGTTGCAATAGCAGAAGAGCAGAAAGCGAGAACAAAATCAATCTCTTTGCAATCACTTTAAACCATCTTATCCTGAATATCCCATTTATTATCAGTCTTTACATTGACTTCTTTACAAGTTTAAAGATAATATTTAATTTTTCCACATCAAATATGATAATTTACTTGACAGAGAAAAGGAAAAAGTAAATAGAAGATTTATTCCACATGTTCAATTTGACATTTCCATATGATAAACTTCGCTGCTAATTAGATATTTGCAATCCCTATGGTCTGCAGAAATTTTTGGACAGTTCCAAGCTCAAAAGACACTTTCTTACTCATACAGGAGAGAGGCATTTTATATGCCCTCATCCAGGCTGTGGGAAGGTAAGTTTCTTGCATTTCATACTTTCAGGTTTGAGTGTTTACTGTCATAATCTATTACATATTTTGTGCATTTAGTGCAACTTTATATGTTCCGTTGGTTTACTATTTTGGACGCCGTTCCTTTATTTCTTGAGTTTTATAAAAGACAACACGTATGACATTTATAATCCATATTTATAATCCGGTTCATTATTCAATGGATTGAACAAAACATGTTAAGCTCTTAAGAGGAAATGATCATAAATACTGCATCAATTTTATGGGTGAACGCACTCCGTGAATGTACGCCATTTTGTTACTGTTGTGCCATGTCCATCAACCAGTCCAATACCAGGTAATGATGAAAATCAGTGAATAATTCATGCTTATGACATTGTATTCCAGGTTTTTATCTGGACAAGGCTGCATGTTATATCCTATTTATTATAATTCAGCAGCCACCACAAGGATAAGCAAATTTGGAATAATCAATAGTTAGATATGCATATGCAGTCTGCGTATTTTTATGGAGATAAAATGTAAGAACATAGCATGATTTGGTTGGAGCTTAGACGGATCATGAAGATCGAATGTAAGAAGATATAGTTGTTTAGAAAATAATAGTGAGGATGGTGGATAAGCAAGTAGGAAGATTTCTTTATCATTGTATTATAGATTTGTCAGTTGATGTAATGAAGGTATAATTTAGCTGTGAATGTTGCAATTACATCAGTTGTCAACTTCATGTGGAGGTTTAAAATATTGCAGGGTAGCTACTGACTTCATGGGTGCACTGAAAGACGTTCAAGTCAGAAAATGCAGTTACCAAATTGAACCGGGGATTATTTTTATTTTACTATTATTATTATTATTTCTTTTTTAGTGGTGGGTCGTTTTTATTTATTTATATTTCCTTTGGGCTTTGGTGGCGGTGGGGGGTGCGTTGAGCTAGTAAGTAATAATCGGAAATAATTATACTGTTAGTTCAAGTACCTTTGGGATTCAAATATTATCTGGGTTTTCAGTTTACTATGTGCTATTTGCATTTCATTAGCTATGAACTTGATTGTCTGTCAATGTTCCATATCAGAGTCAGACTGTGTTTTCTCACCTCATCCAGACGACACCACCTTTCTGCCCTATTATAACTGATAAGATGATTATATATATTATATGATTGTTAAACTTAAGATGCTGAATTGCAGGCCTTCTCCCTGGATTTCAATTTACGATCTCATATGAAGATACATTCACCAGAGAATTATCATGTTTGCCCATACAAAGATTGCGGGAAAAAATATACACATGAGAATAAGTTAAATGCTCACATAAAGGCACACCATGGAAAGGTAAAGGTCTTCTATTTATATTTGTCAATAGTCTTTAATACTTGTTTCACAGTAGCTAAATTTTCATTTAGGAAAGTTTTCGGTGACTTAATGAGGATGATGTTTATTAGAGGAATTTTATGAGGATGAATTGGTCTTCTGATGGTTTTTTTTATCATGCGTAGCCTTGAATGCTGTATGATTTTTTCCCTTTTTTTTTCCTTAGAAATCATATTCTTTCTTTTTTTTTCCTTTTTTTTTCCTTAGAAATCATATTCTTTCTTTTTTCCCCATAAGACATGCCATTGGTTAATTATGCTCCAAATAAGTAAACAGTTGATAACTTTTAAATGGCACAGTATCAAGGTTTATGCGGTGTAGGACATTGTTCCCTACATGTTCTTACAAACTATTGATAAATCACCTATTTATAATGTTGAACCCCTCTGCAAACTAGATGTTGAACATTTGTCATCTATGGGGTTGTATTTCATATACTTTTACCTTAGTGAACATGGTTGAATTGAAATTGCAATTTGGCATAAACATAAAACCATTCTGCAAGGAGATCTATTTTCCATAACTATTAATATAATGGATCTCCAATCCAAGCCATTCCTTCATTCACCTTATATCTCATGAAAAAACTGTCATTACTTTTATTTTTATTTTTATCTTTATCTCAGAACCTTGCATGACTGCTAAATTTTAGCCTGGTGTTGATGACAAATAATAGGTGACTTGAGGTTATGGCATGACATTAAGTCCAGTGCCATATAGTCAATCAAATCCAAACCCATAACTTAAAGTCCATCAATGACACTGGGTGGGTGGGTTTGATGGAGGGATGGATGGAGGTGTATGTGCAATTAACCCTTTATTCTTTTACATATATCTCCGTTTTAGTTTATCTTGTAACATGAAATCATATTTCTAGTTTGTCACAATGTAATTAGGCTGTTTGAGACCCACTGACGTGGGCAATGTGAATTGATTATGCAGCGTTGTGACCTAATTTAATCTAATATATCTTGCAATTCAGCTTGCTTTGGTAAAGCATCTCCAATGTTAGTTGAGCACCCACATCTGAGATTAAACAAACAAAAAGTGGTAAAATACTTTCAACCAGAATTAGTCTGCTGGATAGAAGACAACAGAGTTTCTTGAGTATTTCTCAGCTGAGAGAAAGGTCAGTTGATGAATTATGTAAAAAGCAAGAGGAATAAATTATGCACACATTTTTTATTTGCATCCCCACCTAGATGAAGCGATTTCATCACGGTGATAGCAGAAAATTTAAATATCACCCTTGTAAAGGGTAGTTTCAATGCAAACTCCTTTCCTTTAAGTGTTGCATTTAAGTGCCTTGGGAAAGAAATTGTTCTCGTGAGAGATCGGTTCAGGAGTGTTTAAAGAGGTAGAGACATCTTGATTTGTCTTAGTCAAGAAAATATGTTCTTGTCTGGTTGATACATCTTTAAAACACTGACTATTTTTTGTGATACGTATCAATTAAAAATTATTGGTAGTTTATCTGTCATATAACTGCAGAGTACTGGAGCAGAGACGGTGAAGCACTCCACACAAGTGTTAGATAAAATCCAAAATGCACTGAAAAATCCTGCAGCTTTACATGGTTCAGCTTCTTCTGACCGTCCGTTTGCCTGTCCCTATGAAGGCTGTGGGAAAGACTATATTCATGAGTATAAGCTAAATCTCCATTTGAAAAAAGAGCATCCTGACCACAATTTAGAAGAAAATGGCAAACATCATGCTCCCACTGCTGATTTTGATATTGATGAATCCAGTGAACAAGATACGCTCATGAAGAAGCTCAATGTTCTCAAAAGCATTAAAAGGAATAGACCCAGTCCAATACAGCAAAAGCCACCCTCAAAAGTTCCAAGGCAGAAAAGCTCAAGTTCTGCACCAAGAGATATCGACATGGTTAAGAAGTCATGGCCTATTAAAGATATGTACGAGGAAGATAGCGAGGAAACTGAAGAAGATAAGGAAGATTTGGAAAATGTTGACGATGAAGAGACAGAGGATGAAGATTGATTCTGGGCTAAGAATGTGTGGATCTTGGTGAGCACTGTACATAAAATGCGAAGATGATGACAAAAATGTCAAGAGCTGTAATTGCTTTGCGTGTTCTTCTCAATTTACCTTTTTTTTTCTTCTTAATGTATGTGTAGTAGAGTATCATATATATTTGGAGGTACTAATCTCATAGTAGTACTCTTATATTGATGTACATCGTTTTCTCAGCTTTTGTGTACGAGTAACTAGTTTCAGTGGTTCACATCTTTACGTGATGAATCTTATGATTTTGCTATATTTTTAACTGAGAACCGCATAGTACGAAGTGCAAAAAATGCATGCGCAATTTTGTGACAGATCCTTGCTGCTCTTGCCAGCTGAATGTGAACGCTGTCGGACACTCTCCGCATAGAGAGCGTATTGCAGCTCGCCAGTTTGGAGGACAGATATCCCAACTGTCAAGAGAAAAACAAAATGCAGATAGTTGGGATCAGGGCCCTCCAAATGAACGAATGCGTTAACAAGTTCAAGCCAGCAAGTTGTAGGCTACTGCTTCTCTCGTTCTGATACAAGGGGCCAGCAAGTTGTAGGCTACTGCTTCTCTCGTTCTGATACAAGGGAAACCTTCGCAAAGCACGAGGATCCTTATGCCGAAGCCCAAGTTCGATCCCCATCCCTATCAAGTAAAGCCTGGGTGTATGAGTCTCACCTCCCATTCTCACACTAACCTAGCTGGGTGTACGGGTCCCACCTCCCATTCTAAAGATAGACGGGATCGAACAAGGGACTTGGGGGTGTTGGCAATACTACCGTTGTGTCATCAAGCAATTTGCGCAACCCACTGTGGGTTGGCTGCCTCGTTTTTTCTCTCTCTTTGTTTTCCTCCTTTGAAATGTAGATTTTGGGTTGATTTTGTTTTCATTCTCATTTTCATCTATGCAAATCGTGTGGAGATTTGCTTATTTTCTATAGTTATAACATCAACATAAAGAGCCGTCGAAAAAGCTATCACCGGGACCATCATTAATCTCTCCTTTATTATAATGAGGAAATTCATGATTCTTCTAAAAACGCAAAAAACTGAATGTGTCATCTAAATGCATGACATTTGGTAAATAAAAAAAAGGGAAAAATGTGTCCAGGCCCCAAAAGCAGAATGTTCATGTGACCCGCCCCCTTGTATTTTGCCCCATGTGATTCAGCCCCAAAAAGTACCATTTAATATTTTAAGGCCCCTCCACGTCAGCAGTATAAAAAAAGAGATTGTATTTTGAAAAAAAACCCGAAATTACCCCTCCACTTATCTTCCCTAGACGTCTGGTCCACAAACTACATGGAAAGTCACGCCCATTAATGCAATCTGATGGAAAAAATAGAGGGAAATTTCCCGCCCTTTTTTGAACTCTATCATGAGCAATAACTCATGTTAGTTCTAAGTTATTTAATGTTAGTTCTAAGTTATTTAATGTTAGTTCTAAGTTATTTAATGTTAGTTCTAACTTATTTTATGTTAGTTCTAATTTAGTTCTAATTCATGTTAGTTCTAATGTTAGTTCTAAGTTATTTAATGTTTGTTCTAACTTATTTTATGTTGTTCTATGTTAGTTCTAATTTAGTTCTGACTTATTTAATGTTAGTTCTACTTCCAGCTAGTGTTGGTTCTAATATAAGCGTTAGTTCTAGTGGCTATATTAGTTCTAATTGAGCTCCTGTTAGGACTGACACGATACCTGTTAGAATTGATACTGGAGAAGCTAGAACTAACACATCATCAAGTAGAAGTAATATGACATTTAGACCTAACAATTACGCTGGAACTAACGACTTAAATAAATTAGAACTAACACGATACCAGTTAGAACTAACACTAGAGAAGCTAGAACTAACACATCATTAAATAGAACTAACATGGCGTTTAGACCCAACAATTACGTAGAACTAATGACTTAAATAAATTACAACTAACACGATATCTGTTAGAACTAACACTAGAACTAACACATTAAATAAATTAAAACTAACACGAGCTGGTAAAAATTAGAACTAACCACATTAGTTCTAATTTATACAAAGTTAGTTCTATTTTATAACAAGTTAGTTCTAATTTTATACCATGTTAGTTCTAATTTTATGCCACGTTAGTTCTAATTTATGCCAAGTTAGTTCTAATTTATACAAGTTAGTTCTATTTTATAACAAGCTATCTCTAAATTATACAATGTTAATTCTATTCTGGAGCGTGTTAGTTCTAATCTATACCATGTTAGATCTATTCTGTAGCGTGTTAGTTCTAATCTGCACAGTGTTAGTTCTATTCTGTAGAGTGTTAGTTCTAATCTGCACAGTGTTAGTTCTATTCTGTAGAGTGTTAGTTCTAATCTGCACAGTGTTAGTTCTATTCTGTAGAGTGTTAGTTCTAATCTGCACAGTGTTAGTTCTATTCTGTAGAGTGTTAGTTCTAATCTGCACAGTGTTAGTTCTATTCTGTAGAGTGTTAGTTCTAATCTGCACAGTGTTAGTTCTATTCTGTAGAGTGTTAGTTCTAATCTGCACAGTGTTAGTTCTATTCTGTAGAGTGTTAGTTCTAATCTGCACAGTGTTAGTTCTATTCTGTAGAGTGTTAGTTCTAATCTGCACAGTGTTAGTTCTATTCTGTAGAGTGTTAGTTCTAATCTGCACAGTGTTAGTTCTATTCTGTAGAGTGTTAGTTCTAATCTGCACAGTGTTAGTTCTATTCTGTAGAGTGTTAGTTCTAATCTGCACAGTGTTAGTTCTATTCTGTAGAGTGTTAGTTCTAATCTGCACAGTGTTAGTTCTATTCTGTAGAGTGTTAGTTCTAATCTGCACAGTGTTAGTTCTATTCTGTAGAGTGTTAGTTCTAATCTGCACAGTGTTAGTTCTAATCTGTAGAGTGTTAGTTCTATTCTGCACAGTGTTAGTTCCGTTCTGTAGAGTGTTAGTTCTAATCTGCACAGTGTTAGTTCTATTCTGTAGAGTGTTAGTTCTAATCTGCACAGTGTTAGTTCTAATCTGTAGAGTGTTAGTTCTATTCTGCACAGTATTAGTTCAAGTCTGTAGAGTGTTAGTGCTATCCTGTAGAGTGTTAGTTCTATTCTGTAATCTGTTCCGATCCAAGTCAGTTCTGCTTCTGCACATGTTAGTACTATCTGATACCAAGTTAGTTCTATTCTTTGGCTTGTTACTCCTAGCCCCTCGAGCGCATCGAATAACTGAGATGTTAGTTCTATTCTTTTAAGCGTGTTAGGCCTAATATGATAGTTGTTTTGTTACTTACAACTTTTTATCTAGTGTAAGCTGATGTTAGTTCCCGATTAACAAAGAGTAAACATTCAATCGGAAAAAAACAAAATATTTGTTGCATACTGGGACGAAAACACTTCAACATATCAAACACTTAGTCAGCTATAGATTCATTACATGTTTTACGGTTATGACCTTCCATATGACATCGAGAACATTTTACTGGCCGCGTGTAAACAGTTCTGTTGTTGATACGCCTGGTTTTATTTCTCCCTTTCCTTTTTGTTGTAAGTGGAGGTAGGATCTGTATCTCATCCCTTGGCACGATGCGCTTCTCAAAGTCAGGGATAGGGTAGAGGATTGGCTCGTAGCTCTTTTTAAAGGCTTCAACCGTCATAAACCAGTCACAGAACTGGTAGACATCCCTTTTCATAAACATAATGGATGCGCATGCATGTTTGCAAGGGACACGGGTTACATCCCACCCACGGCAAGTGCATGTTTTATTGTCTAGATCCACTTGACAAGATCTATGGGATTGTACCTCAAATAATCCTGTGTGGGACTGACGAACCTCCAATGGACGACCATTTTCCATGTTCTCTTTGAGAGCAAGTTCAGCTTTGGGGCAAAGAAATTGATTCCAACTTTCAGCCATGGTTCGTCGCTCATTCATACGAACCATAATCTGTTTACGTATGTGCTCTACCAGTTGAAGTATCCGTAGTAGCCTAGCCTCATGTATCCATTTGTTGAATGACTCTGCAACATTTGATGTAACGTGACCATATCTGAAACATAATAGGGAATT
Source organism: Asparagus officinalis (assembly GCF_001876935.1). Lineage (NCBI taxonomy): Eukaryota > Viridiplantae > Streptophyta > Magnoliopsida > Asparagales > Asparagaceae > Asparagus > Asparagus officinalis. Next base: position 99,306,129 of record NC_033797.1, on the reverse strand, counting down.
CGTCAAGCGGCTTATAATAGTCATGTAATGAAATAGCTTATAACTTACCTAACTCCAGGGAAAAACGCATTGGCCCAGTTTTCTGGAGCGTAGTTCATCACAATATTGTAAGCTCTTTCGTCAACCAGTCTAATGTCGTCCATGTAATCGTTCCATTCTGCTCTAGTATATTTGTAACAGGCAGATTGCAATAGATTACCCAAGATCTGAGTATCTTTTGATTTGAATCCCAAATCCTTCAACTTTGTCCTGAAGTTCTCAACTAGATGCAACACACATCGAGAGTGTATAGAATCTGGAAAAAATTCTCTAACTGCTTCTCTGATCCCCTTATCCGCATCTGAAATTATCACTAGCTTGTGTGGAGGGTTGTATGGATCTGGCCTTTCATAGAGAATAGACCACAAACCTACAAAGAGTTGTGGTTACCATACACGAATTAGAGTTAGCAATGAATGAGCTAGAATTATCATAACCTGCAACAGAACTAACATGGCTAGGGATAGAACTAACCTTGTAAGAACCACTTCCAGTTAACATTATTTTCCTGATCGCATATACAATACGCCAATGGAAATATCCCCTGATTTCCATCATATGCTACGGCGCTTAGGAGTATGCCTTTGAATCGATCTTTAAGAAAGGTACCATCCAAAAATAAGAGTGGTCTACAGCCGTATAAAAAACCATTTATGCAGGCGGCGTAGCATATGAATAACCTTGTAAACCTCCCCTCATTTTGTTCAACATGAATATAGCTACCTGGGTTTGTCTTCTTGACCTCTTCTACATACCTAGAAAATTGAAGATTAAGCGTTAGTACCAACATTGAAAAATTAGTATAATCGACCCTAATCCCCTCATTTTGTTATATATCATCTTCTATTTACCATCGTAATTGATCGTAGGACTCATGGGCATCACCATATAATTTCTCTTGTGCTCTTTCTTTACCCCACCAAATCTTACTATAATCGACCCTAATCCCATACGAGCTTAGAAACTCCTTTTGAACGTCAATAGGCCGTATATCCGGTCGAACCTTTAACGTGGGTTGTAATTGGGTAGCAATGAATCGCCTTGAGGCTCTAGATTGACCAGCATTATTGCCATGCTGCCCACAACTGTGATTGTCCACAAACCTTTTGATTTCAAGTCTATTATCATTTTTCGGTGGAGAGGCAAATAACATCCACGGACAATTTTTTGCTGCCTTAAACCGACAAAACACTCGAATACGCTTCGGTTCATTCTTCCCAAACTCGTATTCGAATTTTTTTGCCATGGAGTAGTATAGCAAGGCCAATCTTAACTCCTTCGCACTTTCAAATCGTTGTCCCTCACCGGTTAAAGCTGTGTGCCACCAAGCAGGAATCCTCTCTGATCTGCTAATCATGTCATCAATCGTCATGACATCATCTCCGGAAGGATTGTCATTGGGATTCTTATCTGGAACACTTGTGGTCAACAACGCCGACGGGCCACAGTCTACACTTTTTGATTTCAAACTGCACAAATAATAGAAGTATCAACAGATAATAGCAAAAGCTAAAAAGCAAAAACGACAATTGCTTGCTGTTAGAATCAATTAGAACTAAAAGAACTAACAATATAACCATTAGAGCTAACAGTGCATTGATTAGAACTGACATAATAGCTATTAGAACAAACAATATAGCCATTAAAGGTTAGTTCTAATTTAACGAAGTTATTTCTATTTTATAACAAGCTATTTCAAAATTATAACATGTTAGTTCTATTCTGTAGAGTGTTAGTTCTAATCTGCACAGTGTTAGTTCTATTCTGTAGAGTGTTAGTTCTAATCTGCACAGTGTTAGTTCTAATCTGCACAGTGTTAGTTCTATTCTGTAGAGTGTTAGTTCTAATCTGCACAGTGTTAGTTCTATTCTGTAGAGTGTTAGTTCTAATCTGCACAGTGTTAGTTCTATTCTGTAGAGTGTTAGTTCTAATCTGCACAGTGTTAGTTCTATTCTGTAGAGTGTTAGTTCTAATCTGCACAGTGTTAGTTCTATTCTGTAGAGTGTTAGTTCTAATCTGCACAGTGTTAGTTCTATTCTGTAGAGTGTTAGTTCTAATCTGCACAGTGTTAGTTCTATTCTGTAGAGTGTTAGTTCTAATCTGCACAGTGTTAGTTCTATTCTGTAGAGTGTTAGTTCTAATCTGCACAGTGTTAGTTCTATTCTGTAGAGTGTTAGTTCTAATCTGCACAGTGTTAGTTCTATTCTGCACAGTGTTAGTTCAAGTCTGTAGCGTGTGATGGCTTGTTAGTTCTATTTTATTACACGTTATATCTAATTTATACCACGTTATATCTAATTTATGTTAGTTCTAATTTAAACCACGTTATAAACCTAATTTATACCATGTTATATCTCATTTATACCAAGTTAGTTCTATTTTATAACAAGTTAGTTCTAAAATTTTAACCAAGTTTGTTCTAATTTATACCAAGTTAGTTCTATTTTATACCATGTTAGTTCTAATTTATACCAAGTTAGTTCTAATTTATATCAAGTTAGTTCTATTTTATAACAAGTTAGTTCTAATTTAAACCACATTAGTTCTAATTTATACCAAGCTAGTTCTATTTTATAACAAGTTAGTTCTAATTTATAACAAATTAGTTCTAATTTTATTCTGTAGAGTGTTAGTTCTAATCTGCACAGTGTTAGTTCTATTCTGTAGAGTGTTAGTTCTAATCTGCACAGTGTTAGTTCTATTCTGTAGAGTGTTAGTTCTAATCTGCACAGTGTTAGTTCTATTCTGTAGAGTGTTAGTTCTAATCTGCACAGTGTTAGTTCTATTCTGTAGAGTGTTAGTTCTAATCTGCACAGTGTTAGTTCTATTCTGTAGAGTGTTAGTTCTAATCTGCACAGTGTTAGTTCTATTCTGTAGAGTGTTAGTTCTAATCTGCACAGTGTTAGTTCTATTCTGTAGAGTGTTAGTTCTAATCTGCACAGTGTTAGTTCTATTCTGTAGAGTGTTAGTTCTAATCTGCACAGTGTTAGTTCTATTCTGTAGAGTGTTAGTTCTAATCTGCACAGTGTTAGTTCTATTCTGTAGAGTGTTAGTTCTAATCTGCACAGTGTTAGTTCTATTCTGTAGAGTGTTAGTTCTAATCTGCACAGTGTTAGTTCTATTCTGTAGAGTGTTAGTTCTAATCTGCACAGTGTTAGTTCTATTCTGTAGAGTGTTAGTTCTAATCTGCACAGTGTTAGTTCTATTCTGTAGAGTGTTAGTTCTAATCTGCACAGTGTTAGTTCTATTCTGTAGAGTGTTAGTTCTAATCTGCACAGTGTTAGTTCTATTCTGTAGAGTGTTAGTTCTAATCTGCACAGTGTTAGTTCTATTCTGTAGAGTGTTAGTTCTAATCTGCACAGTGTTAGTTCTATTCTGTAGAGTGTTAGTTCTAATCTGCACAGTGTTAGTTCTATTCTGTAGAGTGTTAGTTCTAATCTGCACAGTGTTAGTTCTATTCTGTAGAGTGTTAGTTCTAATCTGCACAGTGTTAGTTCTATTCTGTAGAGTGTTAGTTCTAATCTGCACAGTGTTAGTTCTATTCTGTAGAGTGTTAGTTCTAATCTGCACAGTGTTAGTTCTATTCTGTAGAGTGTTAGTTCTAATCTGCACAGTGTTAGTTCTATTCTGTAGAGTGTTAGTTCTAATCTGCACAGTGTTAGTTCTATTCTGTAGAGTGTTAGTTCTAATCTGCACAGTGTTAGTTCTATTCTGTAGAGTGTTAGTTCTAATCTGCACAGTGTTAGTTCTATTCTGTAGAGTGTTAGTTCTAATCTGCACAGTGTTAGTTCTATTCTGTAGAGTGTTAGTTCTAATCTGCACAGTGTTAGTTCTATTCTGTAGAGTGTTAGTTCTAATCTGCACAGTGTTAGTTCTATTCTGTAGAGTGTTAGTTCTAATCTGCACAGTGTTAGTTCTATTCTGTAGAGTGTTAGTTCTAATCTGCACAGTGTTAGTTCTATTCTGTAGAGTGTTAGTTCTAATCTGCACAGTGTTAGTTCTATTCTGTAGAGTGTTAGTTCTAATCTGCACAGTGTTAGTTCTATTCTGTAGAGTGTTAGTTCTAATCTGCACAGTGTTAGTTCTATTCTGTAGAGTGTTAGTTCTAATCTGCACAGTGTTAGTTCTATTCTGTAGAGTGTTAGTTCTAATCTGCACAGTGTTAGTTCTATTCTGTAGAGTGTTAGTTCTAATCTGCACAGTGTTAGTTCTATTCTGTAGAGTGTTAGTTCTAATCTGCACAGTGTTAGTTCTATTCTGTAGAGTGTTAGTTCTAATCTGCACAGTGTTAGTTCTATTCTGTAGAGTGTTAGTTCTAATCTGCACAGTGTTAGTTCTATTCTGTAGAGTGTTAGTTCTAATCTGCACAGTGTTAGTTCTATTCTGTAGAGTGTTAGTTCTAATCTGCACAGTGTTAGTTCTATTCTGTAGAGTGTTAGTTCTAATCTGCACAGTGTTAGTTCTATTCTGTAGAGTGTTAGTTCTAATCTGCACAGTGTTAGTTCTATTCTGTAGAGTGTTAGTTCTAATCTGCACAGTGTTAGTTCTATTCTGTAGAGTGTTAGTTCTAATCTGCACAGTGTTAGTTCTATTCTGTAGAGTGTTAGTTCTAATCTGCACAGTGTTAGTTCTATTCTGTAGAGTGTTAGTTCTAATCTGCACAGTGTTAGTTCTATTCTGTAGAGTGTTAGTTCTAATCTGCACAGTGTTAGTTCTATTCTGTAGAGTGTTAGTTCTAATCTGCACAGTGTTAGTTCTATTCTGTAGAGTGTTAGTTCTAATCTGCACAGTGTTAGTTCTATTCTGTAGAGTGTTAGTTCTAATCTGCACAGTGTTAGTTCTATTCTGTAGAGTGTTAGTTCTAATCTGCACAGTGTTAGTTCTATTCTGTAGAGTGTTAGTTCTAATCTGCACAGTGTTAGTTCTATTCTGTAGAGTGTTAGTTCTAATCTGCACAGTGTTAGTTCTATTCTGTAGAGTGTTAGTTCTAATCTGCACAGTGTTAGTTCTATTCTGTAGAGTGTTAGTTCTAATCTGCACAGTGTTAGTTCTATTCTGTAGAGTGTTAGTTCTAATCTGCACAGTGTTAGTTCTATTCTGTAGAGTGTTAGTTCTAATCTGCACAGTGTTAGTTCTATTCTGTAGAGTGTTAGTTCTAATCTGCACAGTGTTAGTTCTATTCTGTAGAGTGTTAGTTCTAATCTGCACAGTGTTAGTTCTATTCTGTAGAGTGTTAGTTCTAATCTGCACAGTGTTAGTTCTATTCTGTAGAGTGTTAGTTCTAATCTGCACAGTGTTAGTTCTATTCTGTAGAGTGTTAGTTCTAATCTGCACAGTGTTAGTTCTATTCTGTAGAGTGTTAGTTCTAATCTGCACAGTGTTAGTTCTATTCTGTAGAGTGTTAGTTCTAATCTGCACAGTGTTAGTTCTATTCTGTAGAGTGTTAGTTCTAATCTGCACAGTGTTAGTTCTATTCTGTAGAGTGTTAGTTCTAATCTGCACAGTGTTAGTTCTATTCTGTAGAGTGTTAGTTCTAATCTGCACAGTGTTAGTTCTATTCTGTAGAGTGTTAGTTCTAATCTGCACAGTGTTAGTTCTATTCTGTAGAGTGTTAGTTCTAATCTGCACAGTGTTAGTTCTATTCTGTAGAGTGTTAGTTCTAATCTGCACAGTGTTAGTTCTATTCTGTAGAGTGTTAGTTCTAATCTGCACAGTGTTAGTTCTATTCTGTAGAGTGTTAGTTCTAATCTGCACAGTGTTAGTTCTATTCTGTAGAGTGTTAGTTCTATTCTGCACAGTGTTAGTTCTATTCTGTAGAGTGTTAGTTCTAATCTGCACAGTGTTAGTTCTATTCTGTAGAGTGTTAGTTCTAATCTGCACAGTGTTAGTTCTATTCTGTAGAGTGTTAGTTCTAATCTGCACAGTGTTAGTTTTATTCTGTAGAGTGTTAGTTCTATTCTGCACAGTGTTAGTTCCGTTCTGTAGAGTGTTAGTTCTAATCTGCACAGTGTTAGTTCTATTCTGTAGAGTGTTAGTTCTATTCTGCACAGTGTTAGTTCCGTTCTGTAGAGTGTTAGTTCTAATCTGCACAGTGTTAGTTCTATTCTGTAGAGTGTTAGTTCTATTCTGCACAGTGTTAGTTCCGTTCTGTAGAGTGTTAGTTCTAATCTGCACAGTGTTAGTTCTATTCTGTAGAGTGTTAGTTCTAATCTGCACAGTGTTAGTTCTATTCTGTAGAGTGTTAGTTCTAATCTGCACAGTGTTAGTTCTATTCTGTAGAGTGTTAGTTCTAATCTGCACAGTGTTAGTTCTATTCTGTAGAGTGTTAGTTCTATTCTGCACAGTGTTAGTTCTATTCTGTAGAGTGTTAGTTCTATTCTGCACAGTGTTAGTTCCGTTCTGTAGAGTGTTAGTTCTAATCTGCACAGTGTTAGTTCTATTCTGTAGAGTGTTAGTTCTAATCTGCACAGTGTTAGTTCTATTCTGTAGAGTGTTAGTTCTAATCTGCACAGTGTTAGTTCTATTCTGTAGAGTGTTAGTTCTAATCTGCACAGTGTTAGTTCTATTCTGTAGAGTGTTAGTTCTAATCTGCACAGTGTTAGTTCTATTCTGTAGAGTGTTAGTTCTAATCTGCACAGTGTTAGTTCTATTCTGTAGAGTGTTAGTTCTATTCTGCACAGTGTTAGTTCCGTTCTGTAGAGTGTTAGTTCTAATCTGCACAGTGTTAGTTCTATTCTGTAGAGTGTTAGTTCTATTCTGCACAGTGTTAGTTCCGTTCTGTAGAGTGTTAGTTCTAATCTGCACAGTGTTAGTTCTATTCTGTAGCGTGTTAGTTCTAATCTGCACAGTGTTAGTTCTATTCTGTAGCGTGTTAGTTCTAATGTACACCATGTTAGTTCTATTTTGTAGCGTGTTAGTTCTAATCTACACCATGTTAGTTCTGTCGCAGTTCATGTCAGTTCTAGTGTATACCACGTTGCTTCTAATTTATACCAAGTTAGTTGTAACTTATAGCAAGTTAGTTCTATTTTATACCACATTAAGCGTTATTTTATAACAAGTTAGTTCTAAATTATACCACGTTAGTTCTATTTTATACCATGTTATATCTAATTTATACAAAGTTTGTTCTATCTCATATAATAAGTTAGTTCTAATTTTAACCATATTAGTTCTAATTTATCCCAAGTCAGTTCTAATTATACCAAGTTAGTTCTATTTTATAACAAATTAGTTCTAATTTATACAAAGTTAGTTCTATTTTATAACAAATTAGTTCTAATTTATACCAAGTTAGTCCTATCTTATAACAAGTTAGTTCTAATTTTAACCACATTAGTTCTAATTTATCCCAAGTTAGTTCTAATTATACCAAGTTAGTTCTATTTTATAACAAATTAGTTCTAATTTATACAAAGTTAGTTCTATTTTATAACAAGTTAGCTCTAATTTATATCAAGTTAGTCCTATCTTATAACAAGTTAGTTCTAATTTTAACCACATTAGTTCTAATTTATCCCAAGTTAGTTCTAACTTATAGCAAGTTAGTTCTATTTTATAACAAGTTAGTTCTAATTTATACATGAGCTTCGATAGAACAAACATGAGCTAACTCTAGTTATTTATGCCATTTTTTAAACTCTATCAATAGCTAACTCATGTTAGTTCTAACTTATTTCATGTTAGTTCTAACTTATTTTCATGTTAGTTCTAACTTATTTTATGTTAGTTCTAATGGCAAGTAAGAGCTAACTTTAAGTGGAACTAACATTAACACTTTGGCTACTTGGTCTAGTGGTAAAGCTTGGGAATTTGGAGAGGAGGTTAGGAGTTCAAGCCCATGCAACTACAATATATATTTAAAGGTCTTTGATTAGGCCTTGGGCCTTGGGCCTCTTGGGCTCTTTGTTAGTTCTAGCCATTAGAACTAACATTAAAGAGCCCCTTTGTTAGTTCTAGCCATTAGAACTAACATTCCAGCCCTTAGAACTAACATAACAGCCCTTAGAACTAACATTGGGCTCTTTGTTAGTTCTAGCCATTAGAACTAACATTCCAGCCCTTAGAACTAACATAACAGCCCTTAGAACTAACATTTATAGTTCTAATTTTCCTTGACCCCCCTTTCAAATTCACAGGTTCTTAGATTCTTTAGTCGACTTTTAATCACATTATCTTCAATTTTTAGCTAAATGTCGATATGTCTGAAGATTCAATGTGAGCTTTTGAATTTCTGCTGTTAATCTCTTATACAAAACTCTGTCAATCACCAAATCACACAAGAAAAAGGCATTAAAGAAAAACCCAAACTGCTGTTCAAGAATCCAAGGAGATCTCATTTCAATTAAATGAAAGAGAAAAACTACAAAAATCCAATATCGATTCCCTTCATAAATTACAAGAAAACAAGAGCACTATCTTGATTAAGACATTGATTTGGGTAAAGATATTCCGTAACCTAGAAAGGGGAGAACAACGATGCATCAGACCAAAGCCCCAGGCTCCGTCAGCTCGCGGGTCCCCGGACCATGTTCCGTGTTTGTTGTTGAACCCGCGTTCACGAGCTGTTTCTAAGATGACTCCCCGACCTCCGACTCCATGACCACCGTCCTCGCCTTTGCCATCCACGACCTCCTCAGTCTGATAATTTTCAGCGGCCATGACGGAAGTGAGAGAGAAGGAGAAGCTGAGAGATAGAGTGGAGGGAGAGAGAGAGAGAGAGAGAGAGAGAGAGAGAGAGAGAGAGAGAGAGAGAGAAGAGAGAGAGAGAGAGAGAGAGAGAGAGAGAGAGAGATGGGATGGGGTTAAAGGGATGGGCGCAGTTACCAAGCTCAATCAAATCAAAGGGTAAATTTGTAACTTTTGTTGGGTTTTTCTCAGGATCTGGTACTTTGGGGCCTTAACACAAATACAATGTGTATTTGGGGCTGAATCACATGGGGCAAAATACAAGGGGGCGGGTCACATGAACTTTCTGCTTTTGGGGCCTGGACACATTTTTCCCTAAAAAAAAATAGTCATGTGTTCTTCTATGATACCAAAATATAACAAGTGAGTGCCTAATCTTATCTTCACCTAATTAGGATTCCTCAACAGATTAAAACTATCCATGATTAGAAAATTCTAACCATAAATTTTTTTTGTAATCCTAATTAAATTATAATTATCTATAATTTAAAATCTCATAATCATATCCCTCCTTTTATATAAAAACTAGTGAACTACTCCTAATGGATAAAAAAACAAGCCATGGGTCAAAAAATTCCAGATCAAGTTAAAACAATCTTTAATTAGAAAATTCTACTAATTAAAACCATGATTTCTAATTCTCTTGTCTAAGAATCCTTATCAGATTAAAACTATCTATAATTTGAAAATTCTAAAAATCAAAGCCCTCCTTTACATAAAAGAGTTTTTCAAGATTAAAATTTATCAACTACCCCCTTCAAAGTCTAAAAATTACAAACAACCCCCTAATAGTCCAAAAAACAATAAACTACCCATTGAGATTAAAAAATTAGAAACAACCTCACGATTAATCTAAAATTTTAAATAAGCCCCTAAAATTAAAAATTTGCCGCCAACCCCTTAAGATTCATAAATTACAAATAAACTCCTTAAAAGTCTGAAAATTATAAATAGCACCCAAAATTTAGACAATTATACACAACCCTTTTAAAATCCATAAATTACACCCACCAGAGTAACAAACAGTTAGTAGGTTTTAAATGGCTCCAACAATCTTGGGTTCGATTCCAAACTACGTTATAAAAAAAATTTCATAAATCACAAACAATCTCTAGAAAAGCTAAAAATTTTACAAACAGGCATTTGAAAATTTTACGGCAGGATCCATGAGACTTTCTGATGTATGTAACAAACACTATGTTAAAAGTTTTGAAGTATTCAAAGTTCCTCATAGAAATCTTAAACCTCACCAGTCTAGACAACCAAAAATACTGCTGATACATGCATCCAAAAAATAAAATTTTTGTCTCAATTTCATTCGTTTTTACGCAAAGATAATGGAAGTATCGATCTCAGTTATCCAGCCATTCTCAAATAATGAACATATCATTTCCACTTCTGCGCCATAGTTAGCAAGGAACATATGTTTAACAGCATACACATCATAAATAGCGGCGCGAATTTATGCAAAAGAACCATATTATAATTTCAGCATTGACACCTCTACTACCCAAATAAGGTACAGAAATACCCTCAAAATACACACGATAAAAAGACTACAACGGCATACACATCACACATTGAGGCAAAAGCTTTACCAAAAAGAACATATTCCAATTTCAGCATTGACACCTCTACCACCAAAATAAGCTACAGAAACACCCTCAAATTATACGCTATAAAATCCTACAACAATGATATACAGTTTACAGCAGTCTCACCAGTTCAGATCATTTACAAGCTGAGGTTAACTAGCCCAAAATTCGTCCAACTCAAATCAGGTAGCTTCTCAGACAAAGTTCCATTTGTACATTTACAAACTATAGAGGAGGAGCTCCATTTCCTTTAGTCAACTTGGCTTCCTAACTCTGATTAGTACCACACCAGTTAAGACTGTATCGCTTAATTGCATTAAAACAAAAACGAAGAACCAGTTAACCACAGTTGGATCCACAGGAGCCTCAAGAAGAAACTGAACGCCGAAAGTAGAACGCAAGCCCTGTAAGAATCTTAGCCATATTTTTTCTTTCCCTCCATCGGAACGAAGTAAATGGAAAATTCTTTGACTTCACATATATAGTTGCTTGAGTTCTCTTTGGAACAATTTGATGGGAACTGACTGATTATATGTTAACAAATTCTGCATTCACATTGTTTGCACAAGCATGAATTCTGATATCCCATGCCCCAGTGAAGTTTTCCAGCAAACAGAAATAGGTAAGTTCAGAAAACTTCATTAGTCTCCAACGCACATGGATGCCTTCATAAAACAGATACTTGCATAAGTTTTTTCAAGCATAGGCAATTGCTCCAACTTTCCTTGTAATGCAATGAGAATAATACATTTTTCACAAAAAGTAGAACCCCAACTGGACAACTAGCAAACAAAAAGTCTATGCTTCCACACTCTCAGCAGTGCACCTCTTTGCGACAGCATGGTTTCCTAGAAAATCATGTATTTCATCTTTGGAGGCGTTATCTTCAGGAACCTCACGGTTATTGACACCTTCCAACTTCCTCTCATTCAAGTTGGAAGCAGCCAAACTTGAGTTCACTATTGCCAAATCATCAGATAAGCAAGCACCATTATTTCCTAATGATGTATCATCAAGACCTTCTACTTTGATGCCATCACCTAAAATAGATATTTTGCTTTCATCGTTCACAATAAAGGCAATACTACTACCAGTAAGGCCATTCTTTTGGCGACAAGATTCCGACAGGCAAGAAATTGGCTTGTTGGGAAGCTCTGCTCCATCTGAGGTTGCTATACTTGAACAGGACTGACGATTACTAACACCACCAACTTCACTGTGCTGAGCTGTCAAGAAACAGTTCTCAGAGGAAGGCATTAATGTCTCCCTCTGCTGAACATTAACCTCCTCCAGTCGAGCATTTGTGCTGACAGGGAGTGAAGATTTTCTATCCAGGTCATTTCTGGGATTTACGGCAGGGGGTTGTCCGGTTAAGGCATTAAAACTTTCTGCCAAAGTCTCCCACTTGTTAGATTGGTGTTCCCTTGAGCAGAAATCAATATTCTCTACTGCATAGCCCCCAAAAAAATTATTCTATATTAGATTCCAGTACTCTTCAGTCATATAACAAAACCCATCTACTGAAAAAGAAAAGGATAACATCAAGAAGGAAAAAACTTCAACCTGGCCCTTGAGCTGATGAAGCTTCATGCAGGTTTTTCATCAACAATGTGGTTCCAGGAAATAGCATCAAGTTGACATCGGTCAGTTGCTGCTTCTCTTCACCTTCGATAGCTTTAAACCCAAAACCTGATGTCCATGTCTCAACTAAACTTGGAATGGCTGATAAAACCAGAACCTTAACCTTGAAAGATATCAGCATCTATATCCACAGAAGGCATAAAAGAGTATTAGTATATGCAATTGGGATTCACATGACTTTAGTCATAAACAAGAAGCTTCATATCACTGCACATGTTTTCCTCAGCACTTTAATCCAAGCATAAGAAAGAAAGTTGACATACTTCATCACACTATTGAGAATATTCTGCTGTGTGCATTTATCTACACAACCCAGGCATTCAACAAGCTTCTTCTAGTTAAGCTTCTTCAAACGAGACATAATGGACCACAAAGGTGCATTTCTTATAGCTTTACCTCTGAAGCTTCTTCAAACGAGACATAATGGACCAGTGCTATATTTGTTGTCAGCACTGCTTGTCCCAAGCCAAACCAAGATAAAGGAGGAAAGTTATGTTAGGTAGCCGACAACGAGCGTAAAACATAGTCGGATCCACATGAAAAATGAATCATATTATGTACTCGTTAGGGCATCCCCTCTGCGACGTGTTGTATCGATGCCAACCCAATGCAATGATAAGTAAGCAAGGGTGGTTTGCTAGGGCGTTCCTCGGAAGCGATGCATTACATCGATGTCATCCCGGTGTAATGATAAGTAAGCAATTGTGTCCTAAGAATCTACAATCCTCTAATAGGTTACCTAATAGTATTAGGCATAGACTGGAACGGTCTAAGAGGAAAAATGATAGGAGACTTTTATAAAAAAAATAAAATTAGATTAGCTACTTGGAATATAGGTACACTTACCGGAAAGAAACATGTATCTAGTATATATATTGATGTGATTAAAGATATATATGATAGAGTAACTAGAGTAAGAACTAATAAATGAGAGACTAAATCATTTCTTATTACTATTGGTTTACACTAAGGGACAGTTTTAAATCCTTATATTTTTGCATTAGTTATGTACGAACATACTAAGCACATTCAGGATGAAATCCCATGGTGTATGTTATTTACTGATAATATAGTATTAGTTGATGAAACTAGAAGATGCATTATTTTTTAAGTAGAAAGATAGAGACGGGCTCTTGAATCTAAATGTTTTAGAATTAGTAGAACAAAAAACAAAATATATGGAGTGCATTTTTAGTAAAACTAGGAAAGAAAAAGAGCTCATGGTACATATTAATGGCCAAGAAATACCTAAAACTAATCATTTTCGCTATTTAGGATTAATGATTAAGCATGATGTTGAGATAGAGGCTGATGTTGTGCATAGAATCAAATCGGAATGGTTGAAATAGAAGAGTGCTTCGGGAGTCTTATGTGATCGTAGAATACCAATAAAACTAAAGAAAAAAATTCTATAGGACGATTATAAGACCAACTATGCTTTATGAGTCAGAATGTTAAGCAATTAAAAAATAACATGTTTAAAAAATGTGTAGCAGAAATGAGAATGTTAAGATGGTCTTGTGGGTATATATTAAAACATAGAATAAGAAATGAGTGCATCCGTAGTAAATTAGAGATTGCGTCTATTGAGGATAAAATAAGAGAGAATAGATTAAGATGGTTTGGTCATGTACAACGAAGACACCTTACTGCATCGATTAGGAAAAACAATAATATTAGAGTTAATAGGGCTACGAGATCTAGAAATTACCTAGAAAGACTTGGTTAGAAGCAATTAAGAAAGATATGATTAAGAATAACTTAACGGAGGAGATGACCCATAACAGAATGAAATAAAAACATAGGATTCATGTAACCGATCACAAACATTTAGGATAAAGGCTTTGTTGTTGTTTGTTGTGTTGCCCAACTCTTAATTATGTTAACTACCCGCTATGAAGCACGGACACGCATAACATGAAGCCGTGTCGTGTCCGTGTCGGACACACGTGTCGAACACACGTATCTTATGTATTTTTTAGGATTTGCCTCGTGTCGGCGTGTCGGATGGCCGTGTCGGATCCGTGTCCGCGCTACATAGACTATCCGCACCCAATATTTAAAAACTCTAACAAAAGTTTACATTTAAAATAATGAATTATATGTTTGCATCCTATAGAGATAGGTCAATTTAATTTCAAGTGTATTAGAAGCATTTAACCATTCAATTTAAAATTGCACAAGACCAAATAATAGAAGCATTTAACCGTTGTACATTCACAAGACCATCGTAACATTCTCATTTCTGCTATTAGGCCAGAGAAGAAGAATCCAGTCCTATACTAACCAAATAAAATATCTGAGTTTGAATATCTATGATCTAAATTTCAACCCAATAGACCTAATAAGTAGAAACAGAAAGTGGGATTACCTTTTCAATTGCATCCAACAGACGGCGGCACATTCCTTGGCGACGGTGATCACTGCAAGTTGCAATGAGAGGCATCTCCGCTACAGTTGCTCCATGCACCCTGGAGAAGAGAAATGTAAGAATTTAAAGTATATCTCCCGCCTGTTCATGATTTTTAAATGGAAGCTTGAGCATCAATCAAAGAGGTAGCATCAATACATATCTCTCCGATATGCTTTTTCTGCTCATGTAATTATAAGAATTTTCAGCAAACTCAGTCTTGCCAATAGGAAATTATGCTATGTGGTAACTGAATGACAGATAGAAGGTTAAATACTGCATATTAAATGCCATAAGTAGTGTCAATTCATTTTTATTTGAATTAACTTTATTAGGAAACTGCATAGTTACATTTAAATATCGTTTTACATCTGAATTAATTCCATGTGGAAAGTAATAGCATGCCTCATTTAGAATCTGCAGTCATGAGGAAGTTATGTGAATTCTGCTGCACCATTTGTCCTCATATTGCCTAAAAGCAATAATTTCGAGCCTAACTGGCAAGTTGAGGCATCACAATAAATACAAATTCTCCAAGTTAATAATATTTTGGTCACTACATCCAGCATAACTTGCAGATATCTCCATGGAGTCACCTTAATCCACAATGAGGATACGACTTGGTTGTATTTCACAAGCCATGTAGAAGTTTTGGCAGTTTCCAAGAAACAATTTCATTTTATTCCAAATTCCTAACAAATTTGACCTACTTCCTTACGAAGGCATAAATAAATAGATTAATTAGTTGCATCAAAAAGTTCTCGCAAATAACATTATGAAATTTTCACATACGGAGGACCATGATGTGAGCAGGAATAAGTAGTATTTTTCTCAAAAGGTGACAGAGCAAAGTATCACCAAAACGCTCCATGATAGGATATAGTGTTAACCTAGAGCTCGTATTTGTTCGTAAATGTTACCAAGCCCCTAACACATGGTCTTCACAAGTTGGCACAATTTCCTATATCCGATAAATAATTACAATATGAAAAATTGATTCAAGAAAACAAAAACAAGAACAAAGTCAAGCGTTGTAACGAACACGTGCATAATGTTGATGTAACAGCAACCCAAGGAAGCAATTATCTCGTGCTAGAAAGAGAGACAATAAAAAAAAGATTTATCGAAAAGGAAGGAGCAGGTCTGATCCAACAAAAGAACCATATAACTGTAATATTTCAACGAACAAAGACGATGGTCATTTGGTATCACATTGAGTATCTAAGGGTTTTCGTATCAGCTTATAGTTTAGTAAGTTGTGCAAGCTCATTTTGGCAAGGAGCAAGCTTTCTAATTTCCCTATAAAATTGAAAAAGCCTAGACAAAAGAGTAAGAAGGTGAACTTCCTACAGAGAATGTCACTGATGTATGGTACACAAAATTCCAACGAAAAATTCGGCTCAAGTTCACTCAACAAATATCATGAAAATTTTCCTTTTAAAACTATACTATGGATTTATCGTTACCTGATTGATGCTACTGAGATAAGCTTATCGCCTTTCTCCAGAACAACAGCATAAAACCCTTTATAATTTAACCGAGCAAATGATGATCTGAAGAAAAAAGTAGGATCAGTGTTAATCCAAGGAAGTAGTGATCAAGGAAGATCAATAAGAACATATGTCTAAAGGAAAGGTTATGAAACTCTGCTGAACTTTGCTATAACTTAACAGGTGTCTACACAACCTAAATTAAGAGAAATGATGTGATAATGATGATAAGACAGCCATATAAAACAACCCAGCAAAACATATAAAGAATAAATGTATAGAACATTAGTAGCATTCACCAAGAGTGAGCACACACAGAAAACAATAAATCCTACAGAATAAAAACAACTAAAATTTTGAACCAAATGTTTCAATCAACAGCTAAGAGTTGCCACTAGGATATTCTCTTCAGGAGTTTGGTAAGTATAGTGAAGATGCAACTGACTGTTACTTTTTTGTTTCAACAGTTGGAAGTCATGCTTGTAATTAAATTCGCAATGCAGGCAGCTCCTTTATGCTTCAAGCAACAGTTAAGGTTATGCCACTATAGTTTTTATGCTTTATTGTGTAACTCTTTCTTAAAAAGTAGGAAAGTCACGCTTGTAAGTGAAAATCTTAGAATACTATTTAACCCCCCCCCCCCCCACCCCCCCGCG
>NC_033797.1:99248175-99289023 GCF_001876935.1 Asparagus officinalis | reverse complement strand
GCGCCATTGATTATCGGGAAACATTAACCAAATACATTTTTTCGTGTAAATCTTTTTACAACGGATTTAGGAAGAATTCTATAATATGACTTTTTGTATACACCCTAGTTATATTGCAGGGGTGAAGACAAATGAAAATTTAGGGAGTAGCTGTGGTAAATCCAAGTCAGAATAAGGTTACAGAACAAATTCAGCCATGTACATACACATACATCCTCAAACACACACACACACACACACACAAATGTACACATAATAACACACGTGGAACCACACCCTATGCACATACTTGACAAACAAAAAGCACACACACACAAATGTACCTGCCCTCGCAAACACACGCATATAGGGAACACATCTCCATTACCTTGTATACACATGTATACAGTATACATACATACATATACATACATACATACAATATAGCAATATATATACACGCATGCACGCACGCATGCATACATATACACTCAAAGGGAAGCAGTTTCTAGCTATTGAAGTCAGATTTGCACATGTGCGCTCTCCTTATAATGAAATAAATGCATGTATAAAATCACACAGACTATTAACAACATGCTTGTGCAAATCTGAAAAACAATCTAATGACCCAATCAACAGAAGCAAAAGATGAAGAGAGACAAAATTAGGAAGTTCACAGTTTAATTCATACTCAAGTGGCACGATAACTTGACCAAACATGTAATCTATTTAGAATATTAACTCCTAGAAATAGGCAAATTGGGGGTTGGATTACTGTCCAGTGCAACAGTTACCACTTAAAAGAAGTAGCGAGCGTCTTAAATATTACTATGTGCCATCAACATTCTGATTTTATGAATGTATACCCTTTAAAATACTATATTATGTATAAACATCCTTCTATAGTTTGAAAGTTTCCACTTTGCACACAAACTCCTAGTTCTTCTTTACATGAACACTCCTAATGGAGCATGTCGGATTTGCAGTAAGTGGACAGATCTGCAAGCCCATTTGAAAGTAGATAGTTTTGCAGCTGTTTGAGTCAATTTTTATTTTTCATTTTTTTACACCTTAAGAGAAGTGTGACAAAAGTTGCCCAAAGGGGGCATTTGCAGCACAAACACTTGCACTTGGGGAGGGCAAAAGTACTTTTGCAGCACAAACACTGGTAATGCACCATTTTACAAAAGAAACAAAATCACACGAAACTGAACTCTACTGGTATCTATAACGAAGCTGCATGAGTAGTTAATTTGGGACACATAGCCTTCTAGATAAAATTTTTGCCTAATATAATCGCATGGATAATTCGAAAACCTAATTTGACACATACCCTCTGACAGACATCAATTTTCGCTATGTGTCCACATAAATACACAGTGATCTGAACAAATTTCATGCGTATACTTCTAAGGCGTAATCATGTACCTTAAACGCATGATGCAGATGTTTATAATCAAGTCATCATTCCATTCATTATGCAGCAAGACAAAATCAACAAATAACCTTAACCTACACTTATTAACAATCAACATATACACTTTCGGACTTTACGCCAACAGCTCTTGATTCATATAGTTCCTGCTAAATCTTGATACTATTATAAGCTTTAATGCATTCAGAGTCTCCTTTTAGTATAAACTTTTAGTCTTTTACTAATCAGAAGATTAAATATTGCAACTAATGGTGACCTTCCTTGCATGCATAAAGTTTAGATATTACAGTTCACAAAGTTGATGTCTCACATTTGGGTTCTCTTGAAAGTAGTAATTGTTAAATAGTTTCCCAAGACCATAGAACACCTTTGGAAGGTTTTCTACCAGTCCCACATCAATTAGAAAAGAAAATATTTCCATGAAAGTAATAGTCGAAACACTTGCTTGAATCTTGCTTTTTTTCCCCTGTACAGTGAATGATAAAGAGGGAAAAGGGATTGTGGAAAACTTTCCTATCCTAAAGAAGAAATATTTCCTTTTCCTTTACCATATTTGCAGTAGACACTGACCTGCTAAGAATTGACTCTATAACAAATCCAGTATCTAAACTTTTTGACTCTCCTCCTTTAATACAACTGAGCTTGAAATTTAAATTACCCCATTACTATTTAACTAGAGACACTTCACGAAGCGAATGAGAAATGCAAAAGGGGACACTATATGCTGAAGGTAAGGAGTTTGTCTCTCTTGTTATACAAGGGGATCTGAACCAGTGAATCGTTACTAGTTTGCATAGTGTTCAAGTATTTTCGAAAGAAAAGAAGAGAAATGCTAACAATCCTACCAATTTCTCCAGATAACTCTTTTCAATAGTTATACATTCCTTCTACAACTAAACTAGTCTTCAAGCACTCCCTTCAACAAATCATATGGAAACTTTCAATCAGATCCGAATCCTACGGAAACTCAATTTCAAACCTTCAAAGTTATTGAAATGTCCTACAGCAATGACCAATTCCGCTACCAACTTAGGCATTACTAACTACATAAAAGAGAACAAGGAACAGATATAGGATATCTTATAATGTGAAGAGTTAATGTTTACAAAAATCCAATAAGTTCTCTTTCATGGCATGTTCAAAACTAGTTATATGACCTACAATAAAAAATAGCTTTTGGCATGCAGTAAATAAATGCTCTAATTAAGTAATACATCCCAGAATTTCAGTGTTAAGTGACAGTTAACTGAAAGATAGCCTCAAGTCAAGCCAACCATAGCCTATGACTTGTACCTACATATTTGTGTTACATTGTGCACAAATCAAGAGTTCATTCAAGATATTTGACCACAGGTCATGACTCAAACCCCGTCTCCATGCGCAAGGTGCTCCTCCTTTGACTGCATACATAGGTATGTCTAATCAAAAGTATGAATGATACAGATCATCAATAAGGGCAACCAACGTTCATCTATAACATGAAACTTCCAACATATGTTGACCACAGTCCTGAGAGATGCGGGGGCAGAAGTTAGAATGTGCATACAGTGAAGGGCTTATACATATGAAATAAGAAACATGATAAGCTAATTTGTGCTGCATTAATGACACTCCCTTCAGTGCACAGCGCACACCAACTAAAAGAAATAAACAAAGCAAAAACTAGAACAAGTAATGTAACCAATAATATGATTACCCCTTTTGTTAGTGGTTTTCAATTATCTTCTGTTTTTAAGCACTATAGCTTTAACCTGGATAATTAATTATCTAATTGCAAGACCCCTTATTGAAACCATAATATTATTTTTATTAAAGAATAAAATCTTTGCTATCTTATTCTAAAACTTAATAGCTTAACAAATATGACCTAGAAACAATCATTATAACTGGTGGGGAAATACAAAGTAAACAGAATACGTAAAGTAAGAAAAGATCACTGAGGTCACATCAGAATCATGGAGTACAAAGTTATTAACTGTCAATTTACTCCTATAGTTCAATACCTATGGGTACATTACTCCGCACAAAAGAGCTCGATAGTATTCCCAAAAAACTTATAATCAAAACCAACAACCAATATGGACAAACTGACCCCAGATTGTATAGGACATGTGGTATCATGTCTATGCCAGTTCTTGGGTCCACCATTGGCAGAAAGCACTCTTCCATAAGATTCAGAGCAATTGCTAGCTTTATGTTGCACTCAGCCATGAGTGCAATTTTTTGCACAGAGTGAATTTTTTTACTTTCGTGACTGCATCTTAGAATAGTCCATGAGAATCCATCATCAATATAATTCACCATTCCCACACGTGAACGCAAACCCAAGAAAACCTGATAGGACCCAAAAAAAACAAAAACTTGCAATGAGAACATAGACAAATTTTAGCAAGGAGTACTGGACAGATTAAAACAAGGTTAACCAGCTACTGAACAGATAAAGAGAATACAAATAACATGCAAGAAATATCTTACGAGAAGTACAAAGCGCCACTTGTTTGATAATTGTTCTCAATTACGAATATGGAAGAGCAAGAGGTTTTGCATCTCTATATTGATTTCTACTGTTCTATAACCACAGGCATCATAGAACCGGGTCAAGCATCTTTTACTTGTAAAAAACTACATGCTGCATAGGCAAGAATATGGAAGGTTATCTACTCCTCTATACTCAAAGGAGAACCTAAAGATACTGTTCAACTACAGTAATGCTACAAAAAACACAGTAGATCAAATCTGATCCTCTGAACTCATAGTTACCATTCTTACTACAGTAAACACTGTAGCATAAACTGAATCAAATCTGCTTCTCCATACTTGAGGTTACTATTCATGTTATAGTATTACTGTATCAACTTGGATCATTCTTTTAAGTATAGAGGAGTAGATATGATTTCTAAATCAAGTATATTAAAACTTGGATCCTTCTTTAAGTATAGAGGAGTAGATATGATTTCTAATTTTAAGCATACAATAATCAAATCAAATGTATTAAAACTTAGAGGGAGACAAGTTCAAAATGCAGTGCTTAAAAAAATAGGAGGTTGTGCTTTACAAAGCATGCACACTAGTATAACTTAGTAGGAAAGTGAGAGATTATCTAACAAGCTTTGATCAAGTTGGAAACATGCAACTTGCATAACATGTGCAAGAATCATTAATAGGATATTACAAAAGGAAACTATTATGAAAGATGCCAAGACAATATACGATTTGGTATCAAATAACTAAATAATTAAAATGGTAGGCATATCTTTCAGCAGATTTGTTGAGTAACATCTATAAAATAAGTAGAAAGATGTCTTAGTAGATAATTCACCGCACCTAGTTTTTACCTATTACAAAGAACTAAGTGTGGAGTATACATATAAGTTAGATAAATCTCAAAGCCCATCTAAAGGAGTTGAAGTAATTTGCAATTCAGAAACCTAAGGATGGCAATAACAAACTTCGTCTATATGTAGAAAGCCCACGAAGAAAATTTTCAGAAGGAAAGCATATTTCATAAGTAAGGTCCACATTAACTAGCATAAAGAGAGATTACAAACGGAAAAGGCAATGATAATGACTGAATCCTATAACAACAAAGACTTTTATATGCTAAGCTAATGATTTTTCTAATACAAGTAAGATCTTAGCTCTAGCCATTCCCTTCCTTTGTAAATTATACATACAATACACATATACAGATGTATGTAGAGAGACAAGATTGGCAACTTCCACAAGGATCTGAAAGTGAATCCCCACATTGAAATGCATGGAATGATATCAAATCGGAACTCCACTCGGTCAAGTTGATCTAACGTCTAAAACAAAAAAATCAGGTGAATTAGTTTCTTAAGTTTCTTATTCATGCATCAGGTTGGCACAAAATAAATGGACAAGAGGCACATGTCATTAAGAATCCAAGGGCTTCGAGCACACAAATTTGTTTCAAAATTTTGATCATGATATACACAGTTAAAACTTTAGAAATCAAGCTTTGTTAATAAATAATGCTAGATGCAAGGTCTAAAACATGCTATTTCAGCCTTCAATTTACTCATACCCAAGAAAATATAAAATAACGTAATTTTCTATTTTACATACTGTAAATAATTTAAGACCAACTTAAACTGAGTGGAGGCTTTGATTTCATTGTATGCTCATATAGTACTATTTGCTATCAAATCCTGCCTAGAGTAGGTAAATCCAATATCACTAGGAAATGGATCACTTCCACACACACAACAATATTTTACACACACACACAGAGAGAGAGAGAGAGAGAGAGAGAGAGAGAGAGAGAGAGAGAGATCCATTTCCACACAGACACAACATAAACTGTGTGTGTGGATCACTTCCACACACACAGCAATATTGGATTTACCTACTTTAGGCAGGATTTGATAGCCAAATGCCTGCCTAAAGTAGGTAAATCCAATATCACTAGGAAATGGATCACTTCCACACAGTGCCAACACACAGCAATATTTTAGAGAGAGAGAGTCCACTTTAGTGATTGGAGCTCTGCGCCCACCCCCCCCCCCCCCATTAATCCCTTGATTTTTCTTTGAGATTTGTGTTGGACATCAACAGCTATCTATGAGATATGTCTCTTGATGTGTATTGGACACCAAGCACAAATCACAAAAGCAAAATCAATGTTAAAAAGTGTTGTGACAAGAGCACCAGTCACTTAAATGGATATTTACCCCCCCGGCCCCCCCCCCCTGCCCCAACCCTTTTCTATTATGTATATGCGTATACACACACATATAGAGAAAAATGTAGGAAATTAGTACCAAGCAGCAAATTTATGCTTGGTAGTGAGGGTGTCTCATCCTCACTACCAAGCACAAAAACTTGTGCTTGTACTAAGTTCCTCCATATTGCTCATATATATATATATAATATATATATATATATATATATATATAGGTAAACTTATGTCAACTTAAGTGGACAAGAGACATTTGTCCACACAACTTTCTATCCACTCATATATATATAAAAAGTCTCTTCATATCTTGCATGGATCGCGCTATGTATCATCAATGGATAGAAAGTTTGCTGGATGTCCACTTAGTTGACATAAGTTTATATATATATATATAATATATATATATATATATATATATATATAGAGAGAGAGAGAGAGAGAGAGAGAGAGAGAGAGAATTTTAAAATCATGCTTATAAAAACATACCTCCCTGCAACTATCTCCACAAAACCAAGTATTTGCGCCTATTTCCCCACAATTTGCAACTTTCCTTGAGATGCAACCATTGTGATCTAGTCATGATAATAAAAAGTATAAATTTTTGTCCAAAGGCTTTTATGAAGCAACATTCTAGCTATGGGACACTTGCTGTCATGATAATAACAAGACTATAAATTTTTGTCCTAAGGTTTTTATCAAGCAACATTCTAGATATGGGACACTTGCTGTTATAAAACAACTGTTAGATACAAGAGAATTGTAACTTCTACGAAAGGAAATACTCCATCAAGTAACATTATTCCACTCCATCTTTTGTCATGGAGTACGATTTTTTACAATATACAAAAATTATATTATACTATATACTAAACCTATTTCACTTTCCACTATAGCTACGAACTATAGCTACTGTTCATAGCTACACTGCACTCAATAGGGTTAACTTTATAGTAGTTTAATTAAAGAAAAGGTTTAGCTTTATAGTAATAGGTACAAGAGGTATAAATAAAGATATTTTGCCCGTAAACCCGAACTTATAAACCAATTTATTTTCAAGCCTATCAACTTCAAAGCTCACTCTTTAGCCAAAATGCTCCTTAACTTTACAACAACTTTCAAACCGAATTTAGCCCAAAGTTTTCATCAACTTTAATAATATAACGAGGCACGATATAATTGGTCTTTTGCCAATAAATCCAAAGTCTTACCTCTCTTTATTTTAAACCCACTCACCACTTCCCCAATCATTGTTAGATTTAAATACGTGAATGAATTATGTTTAATCTCACTTGTATTTCAAGGGTTTGGTATAGAATGTTAGTTATTATATTGCACATTAACTTGCTAAATTTCTTTTCTAAGTGGTTAAGTAAACAGTGTATTCTTAGACAAAATACTTAAACCTTTTTTTTCTTATTTGATACAAGTGTTGTGTCATCGCGAAGTACATGAAGTTTTCCTCATTTACTTTTGCACCCAAAATACTCTTTACATTTCCCCATTTATCTGACGCTATTAAAATCACAACCCAAAATACTCGACCTAAATTTCTACTCCGATTGATTTTTACACTCAAGTACTTTGAAAAAGGTTTTTTGCTTATAAATCCAATTTTTTCTTCATTTACTTTTGAACCCACCCACTTCCAAATTACTCTTAGAACCAAAAATGTTTTTGTTACCCTATAAACCCAAAGCTTACACCCATTTATTTTTAAACCCATCCACTTTCAAAGTCACTCTTTAACACAAAGTACTCAACCAAACAATTTTTAACTCATTTTGTATTTCAACTATTTGGCATGGTATAAGTCCCTATATTTTTTGATTACTTGCTATAGGTTGCTAGATATACAATGTACTTTTAACCAGTGTTTTCAAAGGAACGCGCCTCATTGCACCTTACGATGCGGGGCGGTGGCGAAGCGCCTACATCTGATGAAGCAGCGCCTTTTGCGCCTCGCGTACATCCGTACTTTGTGTAGGATGCATGTAGTACATTTCCTCATATAGTTTTGTTTGTTAACATTTCAATCGAGTCTTTATACTTGATATTCCATATCCCAAAGAGCAAAATAAATCCATTAGGCCTTTTTAATAACCTTCAATTGAGGACCATTACTAATCCTTTGTTTGGATATTAGTCTTGATTTAACATTTGATTTGAAAATTTATGAAATTTGCTACTATGTTGGGTGTTAGCATTAGAAATTAAGACAGTATATTGTAATTTTGTAGTAAGATATTATTTATCATGATATTTTTCATGTAAATTCTAAAAACATGTTCTTTCGCACTTGATTACATATATTGAAATATTATGTGTGTGGTGTGCGCCTCGCATCACTTGGGCGCGCGCATCGCGTTGCGTATTGCGCATGTGCGCGTAAAGATGCTTTGCGCCCCGCATTGCGCCTCGCGCATTGACAACAATGCTTTTAACCAAATGATTAAATCATTTTCTGGTTGTTTTCACACTAGTGTTGCGGCATCGGACAGGTCTATTTTGCTTGTTGTACCTTAAAGTAAAACTATGTTCTAGCAAAGGTAAAACTGCTTTTAACTACAAAGATGTCCTTGAGACAAAACTCTACTATGTAAAAGGGTCTAAAAGATTACATTTATTTTCACACTGAGCACATTCTAATGTAGCCAAGGAGCTTGAAGTCTCTTTCGTCACCAAACCTCTGCATGTCACGCAAATGCAATTTGGACAATACCAGTTGCCTTCTGGTAGCTCCTGATTCCAACGAGAAAAAAAAATCAGAAACGACTTTCTAATTAACTATAAAAATTAAGTCAAGAAAGTAATGCAATTAACTATAACATGACATTAATACATGTAAACAGCAACTTAAGATATTAACATGTGTAAAAAAGATGTGTAGGATCCTAAAAAGCACTAATAATTGTTATGAATACAACGATGCCGATAATAAGAAAAGCCAAAATACCAAATTTATGTTTGGCTACATGAATCCTTTTCTTCCAGTAGCTGTAGTGTGGGTCATGCCCTCAATTAAATTAATCGCTATTACATAATACACCCTATAAGTAATAGGTCTAATTTGCTGCTACTTTGTAAAACAAATCCTGACATATCTTCAACCATGTCAATGAGCGGGACTTTAGTACATTCATTTAGATTCAGATGTTTTACCCTAGAGATGAATGACCAATAGCCTTGCTCCCTTACCTCAGGGGGAACATCTCTTCTAACATCAACAGAGACATCAGTGTGCCATGTACACTTCAAACTTGTGTCATGACATTATTATGAATGCTTTCTGACTAGTTGTCTTTATAACCAGGAAAAGATTTCCAAATATGAGGCGTTAAATGTCACTTGCTGTATGGTTATTGCAGAGTCACAGACTATATAATCTCAAATTTGACTAAAAATCTAGATCACGAGAAAGAGAACATGGACCAGGTTTGAAGAAGATAAGGGAAAATAAATAATATAGGAAAGGGGAAGCAGTTCCAGCGGCACAAAAGAAGATAGGGTTAGCGTTCCACTTCATGCTAAATCGAGCACTTCACATGCATTTTCACAAAATCACCAATTAATCAAATCCAAAAAAAGTGATAAAATAATGTGTATATATAGATCACAGTCTAAATTGAAGTAAAACTAGAACTCATCCTAGTTATTACTTAATTAAAATCAAAGAAAACAAATTAAAATTTACCTAATCGAACAAATTAAAATTTTTCCTAATCGAACGAATTGATCCTAAGTTCCTAACTAAAGTAGGGTTTCAAAATAAATTATAACACTCATAATAAACTAATTTAGTTCTAACTAAACTAAGATTGATTTTAATCAGAAGTAGATTAGGACGTCTTCCTATTCTAGGTAGAAACATAACTTCTTCCAATGAGATAAGACCTTGATAGGCTTGCTCTATGTCTATCTATGCTACTTATGTGTGGAACTAAAGAAGTCAATTTATATCAAGCACATAAAGAAGAAGAGGAAAAAACCAAAAAAGTATTGCATTTTCTGGGAATTTACATTAAGGCGGCCTTACCCTACCCAGAGTTTCTCTAACTGTCAACCTAGAGATACAAATCCAACTGCTAAAAACTATAATTTAAGTGATAAATGAAAGAAAGAAACTAACATCCCCAGATTTTCATTTTCAGGTCATAATAACTTGACCTAATATTGTTAGCATATTTAACATGTCAAATCTCAAGTTATTCACATTTAAATCCATGGCTACTATAAACATAAAATTTTCCTCAATTTGACTTGACTTACTGTATTTGAGTTCTAATGAAGGTAACTCAAACCAAGCCTCAAAATGGGATGGAAAATTCACTAGCCTAGTCCTTCAAAAGAGAAATAAAATTTTAGAAACATTTTATTTCTCTAAATTAAAATATTATTCCTGTGAAATTCTGTCTTGCACATGAAGTAGCCCTCCCAAACCCCAAGTTCACTGAACAAACAATGTCATACATCTAGCCTTTGTCCTCATATCTAAGTAGAACTACTCTTAGAAGACAGACTCAAATACAAGGGAAATATGAACCTCACTATGTGGTTACTTACTCTTACAATTCAGGTATTCCAGCTTGATGAATGCAAAATCAACTACATGCAATGGTTATTAGGTTTCATCGCATTGTAATGTGTTATGACGTGTCATGGATTGACATGTCACAAGAGGAATGAACTCGTTATAATAGTTTTATGCATTTTCTTTCCTTCCCTAAATTATTAGAATCCAATAACATGGATTGAAAATGGATCATACAACACTTGTATGAATTCTCTATTCTTTGTGATGAAAGAAGAATAGCCATAAATTAGAACATTCATGTGTTGCTTCTTCTCTTTGTCATAGGGAGAAAAAGCAACTACATTTCAACTGACAGCAGCATGATGCATTTGTATGCCAACAAGAGCGCTTGTTAAACAGATGTTGCTTGATATAGTGATGAAAAACTATTGAGGACACACAGAGACAGTTAGCAGAGAAGTAACTAAAGCATGTAGAAGAAACCACAGATCTTGACTAGTAACATACCTGAACAGACAAACATGTTTGATGATAAGTAGAAGGGCAGTTGTCACAACATATTAAGTCACCTCCATCACCGCAAATTCCACAAGTATCATCATTTCCATCTTTTTCATCAGCTCCTGTAAATAGTAAATTACCTTTCCTCTTCATGAATTCAGTAGACCAAGCCTTGAGTTGACATTCAATGTATGATTTGCCAGACTGCAATAGAAGATTTAAAGAAGATCTATGTTGCTTTAAACCAGCATGGGCCTTAAATTCAGATATAGAAAAGATATTCGTGCAGCATCCACAAAGAATCCCATCCTTAGTCACCCGACCATACTTCAGCACTGCATTGTTTTTTGGATTCCGGTATTGAACTATATCTTTCAGAGATAAAGCACCCATCTCAACCAACCAGCACAGCGCTGTCCTTGTCTCCAAGGTGATTCGTCTCCCATCCAAACAGTGGTTCCCACCTTTTCTAAGAGCTCGAGGAAGCAACTTGCATCTTCCTTTCTGACTATTAAGCTTCCTCAGTGCTTCTAACTGAAAGGGCTCCATTTTTGGAGAAAACTTTTTACGAAAAGAGCCATTACCTTTCTTTTTTATAATAGCAGAAATCAGAAGGTCATCATCCTTAATGGGGCCTAACTTGAACTTCTTCTGTTCACTTTTCTTTTTAACTCCAGACTTGTTAGCCTTGACAAGCTCCTGGTTGCTTCCAGGTTCAGGAGACATGCCTCCAGTAGTACTCCAAAGTTCATCATGTCTACCCTCACAGTTGGATTCTTTGTGCATGTTTCCACTATCTTCAAAAGCTGTAATATTGGGATCAACATGCTGGTCACTTTCCATGTTGAACTCAGCTGCCATTTTGTGCTTCTTTGAGCTCGTAGGATTGGCAGCATTGAAAGTTGACCTATTTGCTTTACATTCAACCTTCGATGATTTGTGGTGCTCCATATCTTCTTCCAACAAAGTATATCCTTGGTCATCCTTCACATACATGACCTCGCCAATTTCTTCATTTGCTCCAATTTCCGATATTTTCTTGGACTTCTTACGTGCCTTTTTGGCAGAACCATCTGCCAGCGCAGAAGCTGCTCGCTTGGATTTTGATTTTGTTTTCTCAGCAAGCACCATCTTTCCAATAATATTGGTGCCTTCTTGGGGATGCGAACTGATTCCCTGGTTATCATCTGTGCTAGAAGCAATTTCCCCCTCAGGATGACTAGCCTGATCACCAGGACACTGTTTCTCTGAATGCATGTTAATTTGGCCACGACTATAATTTGCACTTAAACACGGAATCTCCTTACTGTGGAGAATTTCATTTTCATTAGGACCGAAGTTTGGAAAATCTGGAACATTCTCCATGGACGTCGATTTACTTGACAATTTTGATCTCTTTCGCCGACTCCCTGAATCCGTGGATCCCATGTGCAAGTCATTCACAATACATCTTCCAAAACTTCTGCCCAAACATGAACTAATTTCTGCAGCACTGTTTTCACCTCCATCCATGACCATTTCTGCCAATATTGGCTTCCTACTCCCGTCCAGAACCAATGTTGTGCTGTTCATGGCTTTTAAACCCTTTCCTTTCCGCAAAACACCTAATTTTTTATCAATCCACACTACGGCCATAAAAGGATCAAGGAGCTTCCATCTTTGTAGAAGAGACAATGAGCTTTCCTGACGATGAGCCCCATTATCAATGTAGGCCATTGCATCTTTCATATCCCTCCAAAATCTATCAACATCCCACCACTCTCTTCCCTGTTCATCTCGTTCCAAGTCTAATGCGGAAGTCAATAATTTCTTGCCGCATGCCTTCCAAGCGACAGTGAGTGCTTTGTTAGAGAACCCTTCTTCGGTGTTAACGAAAAAATAAGCCGGCCTTTCTCTGTCAATCCGTCGGCGATGCCGAATTTCAAAACCTGCATCTATAAGAAGACGATGTGCATATGATTCAAGGAGGCAGGGCAGCTCCCTTTTTAGAGTCCTCTTTAACTTTGGAGCAGCATCAACAGTTCCTAAGGTTCCGGGTCCCTCTGCTGTTTGTTTTGAACAAATAATTGCAGCACACGTTTCTTTAGGTGCAATATTTGCACCTGTTCCCAGAAGCACTGAATCTACACTCTCTTGGGAACCTGGAGAGGTGACAGATTTACCTTCCATAACTACCTCCGCATCTTTTACTTGTTGAACTCTGCATTTGCTGTTTAAAACCAACCCAGTGTCTGTATTCCCAGTAGCATCTATTTCCGAAGTTTCAATTACATGGGATGGTACTGGTTCTTTGTCAGACTCCATAGGCATGTCTGAAATAACTTCTGATGTCTCCGGAGGAGGTAGCTCAGTATAAGCAGCAGTGTAACAATGTTCAGGACCCATCTTCTCTCGATCTATAACCACCATAAATGACACTGATTCACTAAGAGGATCCTTCTGTTCTCCACCCAAATGATCTGTAGATGATGGCATTGCCCGTTTCACAAGAACATTCTCAGCCAATGATCTAGCAGAATAAGCTGAACTATCTTGAAAGGACTCCACATCATTTGTCTCTTTAAAATCCTTCTTCAATAAATCTTTCATGGAAGAGTTACTTGTCAGAATTGAACCCCTAGAATCTGCGGCCACTGCTGGTTTAGCATCAGTGTCTTTAACTGTATCTGCATCATCAGTGCCAGTCCCATCGAAGACAACCTCAAAAACTTGATTTTCTTTTGAGGCATCTAATTCACCTTCAACTAAGTCCCTAAACTCTTCCCCAAACAACAGTCTCAGAGCTACTCCATCCACAACACCATTTTCAGCATTGTTCTCGCTTGAATCCACCATCTTCTAAGGAACTACTCCTCACTCTTCGAAATTGAAAGTCGTAGGATCCATCAAACCATGCCAAATGGGCAAAAGCACTCCCTATAGCTAATTTTCCAGCTCATGCATGCCCTTAATCAAGTGAAAATGGAGAATGACCCCACAATAGAGACCAAAGAGAAACCCCCAAAGTTCATTTCTGTGGGGGTTAAAAAAACTAATTTTGAGAATTCAGTTTCTGGAAGGAAAAAAAAAAATCTGCAGAATCTGCTACCCAGCAACCCAACCCCAATTACAGTAAAATCCTAAATGGAAGTTGGAAAAAAAATTTGAACCAGAGATCTCAACCAGCTAGAGA
This sequence comes from Asparagus officinalis, assembly GCF_001876935.1. Classification (NCBI taxonomy): domain Eukaryota; kingdom Viridiplantae; phylum Streptophyta; class Magnoliopsida; order Asparagales; family Asparagaceae; genus Asparagus; species Asparagus officinalis. The sequence goes on along the minus strand of NC_033797.1, from coordinate 99,274,703 downwards.
AAAATCCTAATTCTACACTCTCAATCCCAACTCACCCATGAAACTGACGCCAAATTGGAACTCTGCGACCTAAAAATGGCACAATTGACCCAACAAAGAAGCAAAAAACAAAAATCCCAAATGAAAACCAACCACATTCACCGCAAAATCCAATCTTTTCTGCAAAAACTCCCCCAATTCTCACAACCAAGCTGAACCCTCTAAAAAAAAATGCAATTCTACCCAACAATTAGCCATCAAATGAAAGGGGGGGACAGAGAGCAGAAGAAATCAACTTATCTCCTGCAGACACTGGGGCTCCTGCGATCTGCAGGCTCACCTCCTTCAGCTTCGAATTCCGTGCTCCCAACGAACAGAATCCCTAGTAATGGCTCAAATTTTAGGGGATTTTCAGTTTGGGGGGGCAGGAGAGAGGCAGAGAGCGAGCGAGCTTCGCCTTCGTCGCGCTTTGTTTTATGCAAGGGCGGTTCTGCCATTAGCAGGTGAGAGTGGGGTTAAAAGTGCCACATGTTAAACTCAAAAAAAGAAAAGGGTTCAAAGAACTACGAGAAATGAATTAAATTGGAAATAAACAAAGACAAGCATTAATTTTTAGGATAAGAAAGATTTTGGAGGGTTGAATAGATTTTTGTCCTTATTTTCTTACTTCCGTTTTTTTTTAAGGTGAGGTGCTTCCAACGTGAACCCGTGGCATCATTGGCAACTGAATTTGTCAGTTTCCTAGCTTTTGTTTGGAATAAAACGGGAGTATTTTGTGGCATTTTTGAAAATGCATTAATGAAGGGGATTAAGTAACGTTAGAAGTTAAACACTAATCATGATTAGGTATTGCATTGTAGTGTAATTTGAGAGGTTAGGGCTTAACATGAACTTCCATATTATGATGCATGATGAATTGGTTTGTAGTGTAATTGCCATCTAATCCATTTCATATCTCAAGGTGGAGTTGCAATAGTAGAATCCAATTTAAATACGAGCAAGTAAAATAATGGCTAAAGGGGGTTATTGGTTGGGATATTTTGGGGATAATGAGATAATTTTGGTGATTCTATTTCATAGTGTTATTCATTGGGACAATGGAACAAGGATAATATCTTTTTGTGTTATTGGTTTTTTGGAACACTAGTGAGACAATTACACTACTTGGGATAAAATTACCCCACTCATATACAAAAATTTTGTCTCAATAGTAAAAATTTACTCCATCCTCCATATTGGAACAATATTGTTCAACTTTGAAGGTAATTGAGATAATTTTAAAATATTTTTATATTACTTAACTAATACATGCAATTATATTATAAATATATGACATGATATATAAAATATAACATATATTAATATTTTAATGACATAATTTAATAACATATATTAATAATATTATATAATAGTAATTATAGTATATACGTATTTATTGTAATATATATATATTTTAATAACATATATTTAATTAATATATGTAATATATTATTATATAATATTAATCTAGTAATTATAGTATAACGTATTTATTGTAATATTATATAATATTTTAGTAACTAATAATATATTTAATAACATAATTTAATAACATATATTAATAATATTTATATAATAACATGTATTAATATTTAATAAATATATTTATAGTATTATGTACTATATTATTATATATATATTTAATTATGTAATTCAGTTTACATATTTATTATAATATTTAAAAACATATTTATTTATAATATATTATTATATAATTAATTTATAAAATATATTTATAGTTATTATATATATGACATTATCTTATTTATATATATAATAATATTATAATATTAGTAAAATATATGATTATAATATATATATATATCTATAGTTTGAATAATATAATATATTAATTCTATAACATGATTACCTTTTATGATATATTCTACATTTATCGTAGTAATTATCATGTATATATATATATATTATATGATATATATATATTAATATATAATATATATATATATATATATATTATATATATAAATATATAATATATATATATTAAATTATATATATATATATATATATAATATATATATATATATAATATTATATAATATAAATATTTAAAATTTTTACATTTGAATAAAGTAAAAATTATAATTATTTATAATAAGTACATAATCCTAATGATACTATTATTATAATATATTAAATTAATATATATTATTAAATGTATTAGATTATTATAGTATATTTATTCATATTTTATATCAATTATTATACTAATGTGTATGCATACTAATATAATAGTAATTAGTAATTATTGTATTAACATTTATATTTTTTTTTATAAATAAATAGTAGTATTATATTAAATATTATATTATTAAAATATTATATAAATATATTTGATATTATATTTATATTAATTATACTATACTAGTCATAGCATGCTTAATATAAATAATAATATTATATAATTAGTAAGTATTATTAAAGTATACTATAATTATATTATATTTAATATAAAGTAAAATAATATTTATATTATAATAATATACTAAATATATATATTAAACCAATTGGATTAAGTTTAATTTTAAGAAGTAATTATATGATAAAAGTTTATATTTTAATAAGTGTGTCACGATCACCAATTATCCCACATTGATATTGCTGTTAGACCCTAGAGGGGGGGTGATTAGGGTCTTATGCTAATCTAATCCAATTTTATGCTAATTAAAACTAATTAATAAGTTATCCTAGCAAGTATAAAATACAACAAGATATGTAAGCTAGGATAAGTGATATAAACAAGGGTAAACAAAATAAACAATATAGTGGATGATATAAATAATGAGCAATGGACAATGACGATAAGAAACATAAACATAAGAGTAAGTGCGCCAAAGCAAACTTAAACACATGATATGATCACGGAGTTCGGACCTTCCGTCCTACGTCTCCGCTCCCCACTCCCGGGGAGAAATCCACTATCACAACCGGGTTTTCTACGCTCATCCGAATAACGTTTATACCTCACAATGTTAGTTTTCAACGCTCACCGATCAACGTTCACAAACCTCACACTCGGTTTTCTAGTTCACCGAAAACTTCACAATTCACACTCTCACAATGTCGGTTTTCAATGCTCACCGATCCACGTCTACACCTCACACTTGGTTTTCTAGCTCACTGAAAACTTTACAACACTAACAATGTAACAAAAAATGATTTGTTCTCTAATACAAGGCAAGAACTCAATTAAGCATAACTCAATGTTACAATCTCTCACAATCCAAATATACTATGTATGAAATACTAAAAGCTCAATGTGGGTGTGTGTAATAATTAGATAATATAATCAAATATAAACTTAATATAAAAACTATCTTTAAAGAATGATAATCAAATAACTAAGCAAATGTAAAGCTAGATAAGAGTTTAGAAAACTTCTCAATAGATCAAGAGGTGGAGGGAGAATATGTTGGATGCTCAAACACCAATGGTTGATCTCCTCAAGCTCTTATGAAATTGATATCATAAAACAAACTCTCAATTTACTTAAAAGCTTTTTAAACAAAACTTAAACCAAACACAAACCCTTATTAAAACTTGTTTAAAACACTCTTTTTTTTGTAGAAAATAGTTATGGTAAAGGGGTATATATAGGCTTGAAGAAAACAACTCAAAAAACCTCAAAACCCCGCTAAAAACCCAAAAAACAGAAGTTACCATTACTGTGCAACGGTCGGCTGCTACAGTAATGGCGGTCGATCGTGCTACAGTGCTGTCGACCGCACTGTTCACAGACAGTTTCTGTTTTTGACAGATTCTGGAATTTTGCGTATCTAACTTTGTAAAATTAATTAAAAATAGTAAATCAACTCCAAAAATCATGAAATTTTGAGAAAATATTCTATACATATAGATAAACATGTTAGAGAAAGAATTTATAAAATATCATTTCCCAGTTGAGAGAAATAACTGTTTGAACACAGATATACAGTTTCTAAAAAAAACTGCAGAAAATACGGTTTTGTAAATTCAATTGAAAATAACAAAACAACTCCAAAAATAGTAAAACTTGGGGAAATATTTGTATATATGATGATAAACATGTAAACAAAGAAATTTTTCAAATCGCATTTCCCAATTGTGAAAACACATCAGTTTTGTAAAAACATGCACGAACATGTACACGAACATGAGCTAATTAAAAACTTGATTTTGTAAATTCAAATAAACATAACAAATTAATTCTAAAATTGATAAAACTTTGAGAAACATTTATAAACATAAAATTGAACATGTTAGAAAAAGAATTTCTCAAATTGAGTTTCCCATTTGTGAAAACTTAAGTATTTTGCAAGTGTGTCCAAAACATGAAAATGTGATATACATGAAATTTGATGTTTTGACATAAACAATATTTTGAAACTCTATGAAATAATTTTATAGACCTAATAAAATATGTATACAATAATTGTTAAGTCCATAAACCAAAACTTGTGTATATATATAACTATATATATAAAAACCAAATATGTGTGTGTATATATGATTGAGCTTAAAGTACTAACACACATAATATAAAACCTAAACTAAATATACCCAAGATTGATTGATCTTCAATGTAGCTCAACTTGGTATATTTGCGGATAAAGTTAGAACTTGGATCTTCAATTTGAATTGTATAGGCTTCACTTCACAATTCCGCCAACCTCCATTGGATATGATAGTGAATACGCAATTCCATCCATCCTCTAACATGTTGTTTGTCTACAATAAATAAAAAAAACACAAATACTAGACAAACAATATTAGTGGTAAATTATTTGTTAAACATCATCAAAATAAAGAGGCCAACAATCTCCCCATTTTTGATGATGACAAACAATTTATAAAAATATATATATGCATGAAAGAAAAGAATATATAATTTAGAATTATCATGCACATAAACAAAAAGGATATACTCATAATATTTCTCCCTCTTTGACAACATCAAAAAGGGGAAAAAATGATGAAGAGAGCGAAAGCTCCCCCTACATATAAGTATGAGTGAGTATAAAACAAAATAGGGATTGCTCCCCCTATCAAAATGCCTTATGGAGTATATGCAATAAAGACTAAGGCAAACACATAGAAGCCATGTATAAAAAGATTTATGAAATCAAAAGAAAGAGAAACATGATAATCATGAAAAAAAGTTTTCAAATAAAAACAAATCAACCAAATGAAATCATAAATTAAATTAAATTCATAAACACAAAATTTTCAAAACCAAGAAATGAAAAATAAAAACATTAAAAAATCTTGGTTTAAAAAAAATCAAAATGGTTTTGGCACCCACACCCAAACACTATTGGTGCCGAAAAATTTAGGGACATGGCCCTTATCATTTAAGCTCAAAGCCCTAGGGTTATGAACCCTCTTAGGCGCATGTGGTGCACGGACACGGTCATAACAAAAATTACTTAAATGACCATTCCGATTGCAATAAGTACAATGGAAAGGAAGCATTTGCTTATGTTGACCAAACGGTTATGCACGGGAAACATTAGAAACATTTACAAACATGAATGGTATTTTAAAATTATTTTGTAAATGTGAAACTCTCTTTAAATCAAAATAAAATTTGGCCAAATGACCAAATCGACCACAAAACTCACATTTATACATATGGGCATGTTTATGATGATCTATATGTGTGTGTACATGTGAGCGTGATGATGAAGCTTGATGGGATGCACAAACATGATTAAGCTTGATGGGTTTTTGTGCATTATAACAAAATCTAGCGAGGTGGCCTTTACGACCGCAATTAGTGCATTTATAGACTTTCTTATACATGTGTACATAGTGTGTAGGTTTCTTAAAAGAGTTTGCATTAGACTTTGCACACAAGTCCATAAGCTTGTTATGATTATCAATGCATGTGTTTAAGGTTAAATCTAAACAATATATGCGGTTTTTCACATGATTTAACTCATCATTAGATACAACATCATTGATAATAGAAGTAGAGCATGTATAGTTATTCTTAAAAGAATCAAATTCATTTCTAATGTATTCTATTTCTAGCATGGCATTATCTTTCTCATGAGTTAACTTACCAAAGTTTGAAATTAAAGAATCATGATCCAATTTTAATTTTTTATTATTTTCTTTAAGGATCATATTCTCATTAGAAATAGTATCAAACTTAGAAGCTAAAGACTCATGATCGGATTTCAAATTAACATGTAGAAGCTAAAGACTCATGATCGGATTTCAAATTAACATGCTTGCTTTGTAAATCAATAAAATCATTTTATAATTTCTTGTAGGCATGCAATAATCTTTCACTAGCACAAGCAAGTTTATCATTAGGTAAATCATTAACAGATTCGAACTCGCAAACCTCACTAGGGCTATCGCCTAGTGCTCGTGTGCATGAAGCTCCTTTTGAACTTGAAGCGGGATCCTCCAAAGCTTGTCGGATCGCCTCCAAGTCCCCTTGATGTGCTTCAATAAGTTTCCATAAGGTGTAAGCACTATCAAAATGAACAAAATTGTTAGACATAGATGAATTAAGAGCATTTAGCAAATATTCTAACAAAATCTTGTTCATTATCAACATTCTTTTATCATATTTGCTCTACTTGGATTTCTCCAACATGGGCATAATATAAGCACAATCAATGATTTTCCATAAATCGATATTTTTAGATTGAACAAATATTTTGAATCTAAAATACCATTGAGCATAGGAGAAAACATTGAATTTTGGAGCAATACTAGAATTATAGCCTAAACAAGATGCATCATTCATATCCAAAATTTGTAAAAATATGCAAGCAAGATACAAATGCAATCAAAACAAGATTAGCACAAAAAGATAACTTGGATCTTTAACTCAAGGGGATTAGACCTTAAATCAAAGAGCACAAAGCTCTGATACTAATTGTTAGACCCTAGGGGGGGGGGGTGATTAGGGTCTTATGCTAATCTAATCCGATTTTATACCAATTAAAACTAATTAATAAGTTATCCTAACAAGTATAAAATACAACAAGATATGTAAGCTAGGATAAATGATATAAATAAGGGTAAACAAAATAAACAAGATAGTGGATGATATAAATAATGAGCAATGGACAATGGCGATAAGAAACATAAACATAAGAGTAAGTGCGCCAAAGCAAACTTAAACACACGATATGATCACGGAGTTCGGACCTTCCGTCCTACGTCTCCACTCCCCACTCCCGGGGAGAACCGTCCTACGTCTCCACTCCCCACTCCCGGGGAGAAATCCACTATCACAACCGGGTTTTCTACGCTCATTCGAATAACGTTTATACCTCAAAATATCGGTTTTTAACGCTCATCGATCAACGTTCACAAACCTCACACTCGGTTTTTTAGTTCACCGAAAACTTCACAATTCACACTCTCACAATGTCGGTTTTTAACGCTCACCGATCAACGTCTACACCTCACACTCGGTTTTCTAGCTCACCGAAAACTTTACAACACTAACAATGTAACAACAAATGATTTGTTCTCTAATACAAGGCGTGAACTCAATTAAGCACAACTCAATGTTACAATCTATCACAATCCCAATATACTATGTATGAAATACTAAAAGCTCAATGTTGTTGACCCTATAGTTTTGATGATGATTTGTCAAATAATTTATCGCTAATATACTCTCTAGTTTTGTGTTTAAGTTTCTCTTTACAGGTATTTCAACACACGACAATCAAGCGTTAAAGACTCAAGTTCATATGTGTGGATTTACCTAGGTATAAGTTTAGTTTACTTACATATATTGTATGTTAAAATCTAAGCTCAATATATGTACACTTAACACGATTTTTGACGTTTTCTATCATATACATGATTTTTCATCAAACGTTGTTACAATATCTTTTATTTCATGGTTACAGCTCTTTCATACTTCATTATATACATATAATATATGCATAATATATATATACATATTTATAATCCTTATGTCGATTTTCATGTTCACGAAAAACAGGTTTTCTGAACACTTTTCAAAAACAGGGAGTTTTCACAAATAAAAATTGATTTTTCAAAAATTCCTTTTTAAACATGTTTATTTCATCATTTAGAAACTTTCCCCAAAGTTTCACTATTTTTGGAATTGATTTGATATTTTTAATGAATTTTCAAAATAGCCCAAAAACCTGTCAATATGCAATGTTTCAGATTCCGGTCGACCGCCGCGGTCGACCGCCAATTACAATTTTTCTGAGCTTGCTTTTTTTGTGTTCGCGGTCGACCGTGACGATCGACTGTGAAAACATCCAAAGACTTTTGCGGTCGACCGCCAGCTTTATATTTTTAAAACTGTGTTTTTTGAGCTTCACGGTCGACCGCACCGGTCGACCGCCGAACTGTCAGATCATTTTCAACGGCTAGTTTTTATAGCTGTTTTCAAATGAGTTTTTTGGTCTTTTACTTGTGTTTTTACTGATGTATTGGGTTGCTATATATACCCCATTGCTGCTCTGTTTTGTGTTTAACAAAATATTAAGTATGTTTAAAAGAACTATTTAAGCTGATTTCATCAGTTTGTTTTTCAAGAGAAGTTTTCCTACAACAAGAAGTGGCTTTCAAATCCTATTGGGATCATCATCTACTGTTCTTTTTGTTTGAGAAGTCTTCTAAACTCTTATATAGCTTGTTATTTCGTTTTCATTTCAATTAGCTATATTTATTGAGTTTCATTCACTGTTATCACATACACATATTGAGCTTAATATCTTCATACCATATAGTGTGGGTTGTGAAGTGTGATTTAGTGAGTGTGAGCTTCATTGTGTTCTCACTTGTTATTTGAGAACAAATCATTGTATTTAATCTTCTTTTGTGAGAATCACTTGTAATACACCTGTACACCAAGAGAAGTGTGAGGCGAGAGACGGGGTCGAATCCAATAGGAGTGGTGTCGGTTGACGAACAGTGTGAGGCGAGAGACGGGGTCGAATCCAATAGGAGTGGTGTCGGTTGACGAACCTAGGGAGAGGTTGTAACCGAGCACTTGAGGAGGAGGACACGGGCTAGGTTCCTACACTTAGTGTATAAAGTGTGATTGATTAGTGATTGTGTAGTCTGAGAATTTTCGGTGATCTTGTAAACCGAGTGTGTAGAAGTTCCGGCTTCCAAACGGATTGTGATAGTGGATATCTCCTCGAGGTGAGGAGTGGGGACGTAGGTCATGGTGACCGAATCTCGTAAACATATCGTGTGTTTGTGTTTTGCTTGACTTATATTTTATTTGTGCATTTTCTTATTGTTCTTATTCATATCTATTTCTTGCAAGAACATATTGATCAACATAATTTTAATTGGTAATTAATCGGGATTAGATTAGCATAAGACCCTAATCACCCCCCTCTAGGGTCTAACAATTAATATCAGAGCTTGGTGCTCTTTGATTTAAGGACTAACCGCCTTGAGTTAATGATCCAAGTTATCGTATTTGTGCTAATCTAATTTTGATTGCATTTTGCTTCTTGCATTTCATCTTTATGGATAAGTATGATTCATCTAGTTTAGGATATGCTATTAATATTCCTCCTCGTTTGGATATTTTTCCTTATGCTCAATGGCGTGTTAGATTCAAACTTTTCGTCCAATCTAAACAATTCGATTTATGGGAAATTATTAAGGATGCCTATATTGTTCCAATTTTGGAAAAATCCAAATGGTGTGAAAATGATAAAAGATTGTTTAATATGAATAAGCTTTTGTTAGAATATTTGATTAATTCTTTTCACTCATCGTTTTCTAACAAATTTGCTAATTTTGATAGTACTTACGCCTTATGGAAATTTATTGAAGCACATGAAGGGAAATTGGAGGCTATTCAACAAGCGTTGGAAAATCCCGCTTTGAGTTCTAAAGAAGTCCCATCTCCATGTACAATACCACTAGGTGATAACCCTAGTGAGGTATGCGATAACGATGATATTATTACTTTTGATGAAGTTGCTCTTGAGTTTGAAAAATTACACAATTGCTATATTGATGTAAAGAGTAAGTATGTTAATATGAAATCCACTCATGAAACACTAGCTACTAAGTTTAATTTTATTGCAAATGAAAATATAATTCTTAAAGAATGCAATGAAAATTTGAAAATAAAAAATGCTAGTTTGCTTCATGAAAAACGTGATGCTATGTTAGAAGTAGATAGGTTGAAATCTATGATAAGTAATCTTGTTTATCCTACTTCTAGTAGCAATGCTTATATGCACAATGATGAGTTGAATCAAATAAGAAAACGAATATCCACCTTAAATTCAACACTAAACACTTGTATTGCTAATAATAAAAAGCTTATGGACTTATGTGCAAAGTTCAATGTTAATTCCTCTAAGAAACCTATTCAATATGCACATATGTATGACAAAATTCACAAATATTCTATTTGCGGTCTTAAAGGCTATTTAGCTCAATTTTGTCATAATGCACCAAAAATTGAAAAGCCTATTCATGATTGTGCATCCTGTTCGCGGGAAAATTCGTAGGTTTCTTTGTTATTGATTCCATTGTCATCTTGAGTTACAACTTTTTGAGTTACAAAAGATCCGGTCTTTTTATAAGATCCGGTTACAACGAAAATCAAATAAAAATAAACAAAGATTACAACTTTTCTCCTTTATGTCGAACGAATCGCGAGCTCCTATTTTGCGGTCGCTCGCTTGGTGGGTTCTTTGCCTGCGCCGGGGTTGTTTGCCGTGGACCACCGCGAGATCTAGATCCAGTCGGATCTACGCAGTACGACGGACCAAGGAAACAATCGTCCAAGTCTCGGGATCTAAGACCAAGCTTAGATCCGGAGTATGCCTGCGTAGAACTGAGATCTGATCCTCTCGAACACCTACCTTATTTGACGTTGATGATCGCCGAGCAGCAGATCTGAAGGAGTGAGTCCCCAAAGTCCCAAAGTTTCAATCTTTTTTAAGTTCCGAGTCTCCAATCCAGCAGGGCTTCGCCTCTCTCCAAAATTTCCAACCCTGAAAATGAACCAAGGCCTAGCCTATTTATAGGCACTCAGATCTGTGCCTAGGCACAGATCTGGGCCGGCCACCTCAGGGTGGCTCGGCTCTGGGCCGAGCCACCTTGAGGTGGCTCGGCCTTGACTTGAGACTCTGATTTGATGATCTGATTTGGCAGTGAGTCGGATTCCTGATTTGGCAGTGAGTCGGATTCCTGATTTGGCAGTGAGTCGGATTCCTGATTTGGCAGTAAATCCGCTTCTGAGTTCGAGTCCGAAACTGATCTTGATTCGATCGTGATTCGTCCGAGTATGCCCTTGGTTGGATGACTCGTTGATTCTTTGACACTTGGCTTGATTCCGAACGCGTATGGATGCATTCTGTCGCTTCTGTGCGATTCGTCGATCTCGTCGCCTCGTTGGTTCGTCGGTTTGTGCCGAGCTGAGCTAAGGGACCTATAAGCAATTTTATATGCCTACAGATACCCCCTCCAAAGTATTTCAGTCTCGTTCTTTTATAGAAGAGTCTGGAATACTTTGGATATGATTGTCTCCCACCTTCAGTCTGTATAATGAGACCTTGGAATGATTTCCGTTCTTGATTCCTTCAGTTCTCCAGGCTTTTCGGTGCTTTGTCGAATGTCTGAAAGAGTTTCGGTGCTGCATTTATTGTCTAACCGTTGTCAGAATTTTGAACTTTGAAGTCGGTTCCTGATTTAGCTGACCATCGATTGTTGGCGTCGAGTCTTTATCTGCAACGCGTTGTCCGGCGTCGTATTGTCTTGATTCCTTCAGTTCTCCAGGCTTTTCGGTGCTTTGTCGAAAGTCTGTAAGAGTTCCGGTGCTGCATTTATTGTCTGACCGTTTGTCGGAATTTTGAACTTGAAGTCGATTCCTGTTTTCTAACTTTTAGCTGACCATTGATTGTGGCGTCGAGTCTTTATGCACAACGCGTTGTCCGGCGTAGTGTGGTTGAGTTATCCTTAAGAATATTTATAAACAATATTCTCCAGGAACTTCTCAAACCAAAAATAGGGAATAGTTTATACTCATATACCTTATTGGAGTATTAAGAAGCAGTTTATACTCGTATACTTTTCGGAGTGTTCTTTAGGTTCGAATAATCTGAACCGGCCCAAAAAATGTGCCAAAAAGGCAGTATTTGGGTTCAAAATCTCTCCGACCCTTCCAAATATATGGTAGAGGGGTTAAATAGGTGAAGGAATGAACCGTAGGTTGATCAAAAGTCGTTCCAATGTTTAATTCAGCTCCAATTTGAATTCTGGTTCAAATTTGGTTCAAACTGGTTCAATTTGGCTCAAACTGGCTCATTCTGGTTCAATCTGGCTCAATTTGGCTCATTCTGATCTGGTCTGGTCCAGCCAGGCTCAATCTGACTCAATTTGGCTCATTCTGGCTCATTCTGGCTCATTCTGGCTCAATTTGGCTTGGTCTGGTTCAACCCTGGTCTGGTCTGGTTCAGCCAGATCTGGTTCAAGGCTATAAAAGAGGGTTTTTTCTTCATTTTTTTCTTTTTTCTTCTTCTCTTTCTAGGGCCGGCCCCCCCTTGTCCTATTTTCTTGATTTCTCTTCCCTCGAGCGTCCGATCTCCTTAAAAACTTGATATTCGTCTTAGATCTAGTACTCCTTTTGATCCTTGACTGAAAAATCCTTCGAAACTTCCATTTTTGGAATTTCTCTCAGGCCCCTCGAGCGTGTGGTTCGAGCACTTTCAAGATCTAATTTTTGTCGGATCCTCGAGCTTCCCCTCAGGTATATCTCCATAATCTTGATCTATTTCATGTTTGATCTAGTGTATGGAATAGCGGGATCGCATATAAGGGTTGAGGGAGTGATTTGATGCCTCAAGCTCGCCTTTTTAGGGGATAAAAAAGTGATTTTTATTTCTAGATCTGACCTCTTGAATTCTTTTTCTGTAGGCCATTATGTCGCGAGTATCGAGAGGTCGTTTTCCTGCTGCATCGGTTGATGGCGCGCCTCCCTCATATGCTGGTGAGCAATTTTTTGACCTTTTCGAAAATTTACAAATTAGTCCTCTTTTTTCTGGATATTTGCAAATTGGTCCATTTTACCCCCCGTTGTTCTCCTTGGTGAGGCAACCGGGAAAGGCCTTGGTTCTCCTTGGTGAGGATCGACGCTTTATGGAAATTTTGCAAATTAACCCTCTTCTTCTGAGAATTTGCAAATTAGTCCTTTTACCCCATTTTGCTCTCCTTGGTGAGGCGATCGGGAAAAGCCTTGATTCTCCTTGGTGAGGATCGACGCTTTAAAGATGGGTTTTGCTTGGTCAAAACCACATCTCATAATAAAGGGGGCGTTTTGACGCTGCATTGTGCTTTATAAGGCAGGGATATATTGTCGATATACCCTATCTTATAAATGCGCAATGTGGCCAAATCGTCTCGCCCTTTATAAGGCAATGACTCTATCTTACCAATTTGTAAGATGAATTCAATTTCCTTTTATATCTGAAATTAACAAACACTTAACTGCTTGTTTTCAGTGGAATATCCTTCCGGAGCTTTTTCATCGCATGCGGTGAATGGACGTCGTGATGAGTATTATTCAACATCTGATGACTTTTCGCCCATTCCGCTCACCTCCCAGTTTGCTCCGGGCACATCGCTGGAAGTTGTCCAAGTGGTGAAGGAAGGTGGACATCAAGCCCTTCGCCAGCTGATCACAGATGCGCCTCTCGTGCAGGATGCCAGTTCCGTTCAGTCTCTTAGGAAGACTGACTTCTTGTTTGGCGACTCTACCAGGGATCCCGATGCGGCATTTATTGAAGCTGAGCAGTGGCTTTACCAGACTGGCAGTCGTTTTATGTATTTGCCGAAGATTCCTCGACACCGTTCTTTGACTGAGCTCAGGCGCCAAGCTGTGAAGCGGGAGATGTCGTGGAGTTTGACAAAGGAACATGAGAGCGTTCACTGCGGCTATATTACTCATCAGGCAGTTCCTGGTTCGAGTCGAGATCACATTGTTGGACTACATCCTGGAGTACTGGGGCTAGATACTCCGCCTCGCAATGAGTTCCTCACCACTGCTTCTACTTTGAGGAATCGCCTCGCTATCTTAGGACGGGAGATGCCTGCACCGCGCCACAGATTCTATGGTTGGGTCCATTCTTTGGACAGGTTTTGGTGGGCTCGTATGACGAAGTATGTCTTGAGCCGATGGAGCGAGGAGTTACATGCTTGCGGTCTTTATGCAGCCATTCGGGCCACTATGCATGGCTTGCCTACAAGCGCGAAGCATTTCTTTGCCCTATGCGAGCTTTACAATCCAGATTCCAACACTTTTCTGACCAGGCACGGAGAGTTGGGCTTGGCTCTACATGAGATGCACAAGATTTCTGGTTTGCCCATGGGACAGATGTTATACCAGGAGTACTTTCCCTCCAACCATGAGTTGAGTCAGCTGAAGGATCGCATGCCCGACCGCTACGAGACCTTATGGGATCTCACTTGTCATTACCACATTGCTTTGGCGCAGTCTAAGCCCCTAGCGAAGAGGACCAAAGCAAATGTGAGCCTGAAGCAGTTCGCATCATACTTGTTCAGGAATCTGGAGAGCCATTCTGGCCAATCTATTTGTGAACTGGCACCGCTGACTCCTTCAGAGGTTAATGAGCTGCTGAATAAGACTAACGCCCAATCCTATACCATTAGCAGTTCCGAGAGCGGCTTTCCTGCAGGGACTAAATTCAGATCGTTCTTATATCATGCGACCACACCGATTCGTCCGATGACTCTCCTTGCCGGTTATCTCGCCATCTGGTTGAAGAAATGTGTGGTCCCGTATCAGTCTGGTGACGCTCTGCCACTGGAAGTGCTCTATCCTGCAGTTCAGCTTGCCTACAAGAAGGAACTTTCGCTTCTTCCGGTGATGGTTGCTAACATTCATCGAGGGCTTCGGCAGATTTCTGGTGCTTTTACACGGAGAGATGATGATAAACCGACTCAGATTCCTACCATTAAGGTAGAGCTCCCGTATATTTATTTGATGGCTTGGTTCGTTCTTCATCGTTCCGACGTGATGTCAATACCGAATGCCATAGATCAGTCTGTCCCCTTTCTACAGTTGCTTGAGAATGGTGAATGGGAGGGCCGAGGATTCCCCGATATCAGGCGTCAGCTACAAGTCCACAAGTGCTGGGCATTCTCCACTTGCTTTCCACAGTTCTCCAGCCGGTACGGCGAGTGTTTGATTGATGAGGAGAAGCCGAGGGAGTATAGGACTTATCTGGATATGGGCTGCTTTAATTGGCTAGTGAACATTAGGCCGGGTTACCTGACTTTCCGGGTGGGGAATCAGTGCTTCATAGAGCCGTATCTACCTTGCCGATTCGCCCGCAAATTCGGTTATGACCAACTTTATGTTGGGAACCCGCGCCAGCAGCTTCGGGCTCATGGAGGTCTGGTGGACGGTCTTCGTGCATGGTTGTGGACCGTGACTGGTTGCACTGGAGCTAGGTTCAGTCTCCCAGGTACTGAGCGACAGTTGAACCTCACTTTCCTGAGCTGCAAGTGGTTGCTAGCAGCTAATAAGACTGTCCGTGTGAAGCCTATCGAAGAGTTGGTGACCGAAGAAGCCTCTCAACTTGATTCTCGTGTTATCCAGGACGGTGCTCGATCACAGAGGGCTCAGGGCAAGACCCGCCGACTTGATGCAGAAGGTCACAGGGCCTTTAGTTCTGCTGGAGAGGCCTCAGGCGGAGACCCTGAAGACTACGAGGCAGATTTGGAGCAAGGTTAGTCACCTATCTTTCTTTTTTCTTGCATTTTCAAATTACTATTTCTGACCACTATTCGTTGTTTCAGGGACAGCGATCAACAGTGACGACGAATTCCGTCCTTTTACCCGGGCCAGACCTTCGATTGCTGTCCGTGCTGATAGGCGGAAAAGATTAGCCCACAAGCCGCCTGCAATTTCACGAGCATCAGAGATGGACTTGGCTGGTGAGGATCCTGTTAGTGACGGAGGTAACGTCTATTCTATAGATCATTTTCTTGATCGTTTAGAACTTCTGGCTCATGCTTTCCCATCCTATGCAGGATATCGTGAGGAAGGCGAGATGAGTCCTGATGATTGTGCATCTCCTGGTGAGCCTGACTCACCGCCCCAGGTAGAAAAGCCTGCAGAGACCGCCCATGTTGGGGAGTCTGTCAATGAAGGACCCAGTTCGGTGATTCCAGGTACATCTTCAAGAGGTAACTTGTCTCTATTGGCCATAGTTTCCTTCCTCCTCCTTCATACTTATATCTTTTTATGTCAGATTTTTCGATTGATGACTTCGATGGGGAGGGCCTGCCTATGGACACTTCTATGTTCAGCTTCATGTATGACTCTCCTCAGATCGATGGCCAGCCGCCTCAGGATATGTTTCCTGAGTCTGTACTCCCTCAGACTCCCGGGAACGGTTATTTTGAAGGTGCGTGCCTCTTCTCAAGCTAACTATAGGACTAGCCAATTCCTTGACTAATGCAACTATAAAATGATGTTTCTGTTTTGTGTCTAACAGGAGCTTTCGCTGAGGCTGACCCTGTTGAGCCGGCTGTGCGACCAACTCCACCAGTCGATGCTGCTACAGTCGTTACATCTCCATCACCCCCAGTGACTCGAGGGGAAGGAGGTATAATTTAATTAACTGAGCAATGCCATTCCTTTCCTCGTTGAAGCTTTTGACGAATTCCTCTTCTTTGTATGGCCGGCCACCTCAAGGTGGCTCGGCTCATGCCGAGCCACCAAGAGGTGGCTCGGCCGGCCACCTTGGTGGCTCGGCCACCGAGCCACCTCTTGGTGGCTCGGTGGTGGCCGAGCCACCTTGGTGGCCGCCGAGCCACCAAGGAGGTGGCTCGGCCTCCGAGCCACCATTTGGTGGCTCGGAGGTGGCCGAGCCACCCCAAGGTGGCTCGGCCACCGAGCCACCTAGGTGGCTCGGCCGAGCCACCACTTGGTGGCTCGGCCACCGAGCCTCCTTGGTGGCTCGGTGAGCCGACCTCCAGGTGTTTGTCGTTTTGCCTCTTTGTGCCCGTTTTCCGGTTCTATTTGATTAACTTAGTCTCTGATTTGGTTGATCTGATTTGGCAGTAAATCCGGATCCCGATTAGGCAGTAAATCCGCTTCTGAGTTGGAGTCCGAAACCGATCTTGATTCGATCGTCATTCGTCCGAGTATGCACTTGGCTTGATCCCGCACGTGTATGGATGCATTCCGTCGCTTGATGCGATTCGTCGATCTCGTTGCCTCGTTGGTTCGTCGGTTTGTGCCGAGCTGAGCTAAGGGAAATTAAAAAGTCTATTCATGATTGTGCATCCCATCAAGCTTCTTCATCACAAACACATGTACACACACATAGTGTAAATCATAAACATGCTCATGTGTATAAATGTGATTATTGTGTTCGTTTTGGTCATTTGGCCATGTTTTGTTTCGATTTGAAAAGAAATTCTCGTTTGCAAAATAATTACAAAGAAAAATCTATTTTTGCAAAAGAACCACGTGCATTTCATTTCGATCAACGTAAACCATTCAAACCTCTACATTGCACAAATTGCAATCGTATGGGTCATGTTTACAATTTTTTCTTTGATCGTATCGGTGCACAAAACACGCCCAAGCGGGTTCATAACCCTAGGTCCTTGGATTTAAATGATAGGGGTCATGTCCCAAAGTTTAGTGGTACCAAAATGATTTGGGTACCAAAATGATTTTTATATCATTTTTTGTTGTTTTGTTTGTTTTTGTTTTTGCTTTTAAAAAATTGGTTTTTGAATATAAATCTTCCTTTTTATTTAGCTAAAATAAATTATTTGTATGTTTTTATAGCTAAAAACTTTTATATATATCTTATAAAACATTTGGTATCTTATAAAACAATTTCTTAAAGGTTTAAATTGAAAAACTTTCTCAAAATCCAGATTTTACACCGACTGTGCATTTCTCTTTCTCCCGGTCGACCGCCACGGTCGACCGTCGAAGTTTCTGTAAGTTGTCACGGTCGACCACCACGGTCGACCGCCAGAGATTTTTTTCAGCTTCGATTTTTAATCCTTATCGGGTTTCGGTTTTTAATTGATAACTGTTTTGAACCCGATTTCATCACCACCATTGATCTGTTCCCTGAGCTAATCCTAGCCCTTCATTCATCTCCTCTATGATCCGACTCCTCAGTTTTTCCCCTCATTCAAAATTTTTTCCTAAACTGACGATTTCTCCCACGGTCGCCTGCCTCAATCGACCGCGGATCTCATTCGGCCATCTTCCTCGTCAATCTTAGTTGAGATTTGCTGGGTAATAATCTCCTTCTCATCTTTTGATTTCATTTCTTGCTCTAATGATTATATTCTCAGACTAGGGTTTTGGTTTAGGGTTTGCTTATTTTAAATTATTGTGCTCTATTTGTATTTCCAGGGTTTTCAATTTCTGTTATATTCCATATTTCATTCAAAATCCTAATCAAACATGCCTCCTAGAAAGAGATCAAAATCTAATGTTGGCCCGTCTTCTTCTGTAGCCTCTCATTATGAGGATTTTCTTTTGTTTAAATCCCTAGTTAAGAAATATAGGGAGTTGTGCAAACTGAAAATTCTACCCCCCAGATATATCAGATTCGAACAACTAGCCATGTATGACATTCACACAATTCTTCATGATGTTGGTTTGGCTAGACTGTTAGATGTGGAACATAAGTTCCTCATTATCCATTTCTGGTATATCTGTTTTATGCAAATTTATCTGTCACTGCCACTGCTGATGGTGTCCAAACCATCTCCACATCTGTCAATAATATCCAGATTTCTTTTGATGCCGACGAGCTTGCGAGAATCCTTAAGATCCCGTCAAGCGACGTCGAGCTTATGTCTGTCGAGCACACTGATCAAGCTGTGAATGATATCCTATTTAAGCCTGGTTGCACCTATCCTATGAACAATAAATCACTAAATCCCACCGCTAAAGTCATAGCTCGTATTGTTGCTCATAATCTCATTCCCAAAATCGGTAGCTTTGATCATTTCGCTCCTGATAAGGTTAATGCTGTTTATGCCATTTTTGCCAAAATAAGAGTGAATTGGGCAAATGTTTTTCTTAAGAACATGGCATGCAAGCATTATAAATTTCTTCCTTTTGTCAGTTTCATCACCCTCATTCTTCAACACTTCGGTGTTGCTCTCACTAATGAACCCAAAGTTGATCCGGGTAAGGAGTACTTTGATAAAGTCTCTCTCTCCCATATGCAATTTTCTGCCTCTTTGTCTGATCCTACCAAGCCTTCATCTTCTCGGTCTAGAGCTTCCACCTCCTCCACTTCTGACCTCTGTACCCGTTTGGATCCTCTCGAGACTCAGGTCTCAATTATCCAGAGGGATGTTAGGACGATTCTATCTTATCAGCGTTAGTCTCTCGGGATTCCGAATCCCTCTTCTAGTTCTGAGTCTGACTCTGAGGAGGGTGTTTGCGGAAAAAGTTGCTGTATTCATTGCTGCATTCATTACAACTTCAATCGTTACAATGAAATAAAAAGATAGCCTTTTTATAAGACCGGTACACAATGAAAACAAAAGAAATACAACTCTTTTCAAACAAACGCAAGATCTGTTCATCATCTCTTGCTTGCGTGGGTCTTTTGCCTGTGACGGGGATGTTGATATCCGTGGACCACCGGGGCACTCAGATCTGGTCTGAGAAAATCGGACAGAGTTTCGTCTATCCGCGAAGGGATATGGAAACAGAACCCCGTCGATCCGCGTGAGATCTCAGAGGTGTAAAGCTTATGTCTCGGCTAAAACGAGGCACTAGCTCTCCTTTGTATCACCGCTAAGGGCAACACTAAGGGAAAAGAAGGTGGGGAATGAAGAAGAAGACTCCTTTGCTGCAGAAGGCTCGCTCACTCCTCGATCCGGCAGGGCTTCGCCGCTCTCTTAGAAAACCCCGACTCCTTCCTCCGGCAGGGCTTCGCCGCTCCTCTCTGGAATTTCAGATCTCAAAGGCTAAAGCTCTAGATCTGAAATTTCTCTCCCAAAACCAAGGCCAAGAGAATGGAGGCCCTAGGGGCCTATTTATAGGAAAAGGGTGGGGGTATGGGCTGGTTGAGGACACCCCCTAGGGGGGTGTCTCGGCTCCAAAACCGAGACACCCCTTGGGGTGTCTCGGCCATGGCCGAGACACCCCCCATCCTCTCTGGAATTTCAGATCTTAAAGGCTAAAGCTCTAGATCTGAAATTTCTCTCCCAAAACCAAGGCCAAGAGAATGGAGGCCCTAGGGGCCTATTTATAGGAAAAGGGTGGGGGTATGGGCTGGTTGAGGACACCCCCTAGGGGGGTGTCTCGGCGACGAAGAGTTTGACCTGCTCTGGTGATTAGATTATCTGTAGAGTGGTCGAGGCATGAAGGGCGTTGTCCTTTTTGTGAACAGTGCCGGGTTCCCGATTGGTCCGGGTCTTCGTGATTCCGAAGTCCTATCCGCTCATGTAACTCATCGATTCACTTCAGTCGTTCGTCGACGTCGATTAGGCTCATGTGGATTGGGTGGTGACGTCCATCGTCGCTCGTTAACACTGAACCGGTTGTGGAGAACTATAGGCAATTTTTGATGCCTACAGATACCCCCTCCAAAGTGTTCCTGACTCGTTTCTTTTATAGAAGAGGCTGGAATACTTTGGATGTGATTGATCTGGCCTTCAGTCGGCGTAGTTAGCTTCAACTCTTGACTCTTTCGATTTTCGATCTATCCGATGCTTTGACGAATAGCCGAGGTTCTTCCGGCGCTGCGTTTATCGTCTGGCCGTCGTCGGAGTCTCGAGTCTGCAGCTGATGAATTGAGTTTGGCTCGTGTCATTGAGTTGACTTTGAACTACCTCCGCCACATTGTGCTGGCTTAGGGTTTCGGATCCCCGTGTGTTGGCTTTTTATCGCAACGCGTTGACCGGCGTTGACCTAGGGTTACGCGTTGACCGGCGTCCACCCTAGGGTTTCGAATCGTCGAACGTTGACTTCGGTTGCAACGCGTTGACTGGCGTTGACCTAGGGTTACGCGTTGACCGGCGCTGACCCTAGGGTTTACGGATCGCCATTAACACAGTTTATACTCGTACGTTTGCTGGAGTATACACAGTTTAAGCTCTTAAGGTATTGGAGCATCGCGGTCCCGAATGTTGGGGTTGCAGGACCAACTGTTAAAGTTGATTCATCTGCATGTGTGGATTTTGTCCCGAATTTGTTGGGTGCTCGAGTCACGAGACCAACTAGGGGAGTTGATGCGTCAATGACTCGCAGTTATAGAATTTTTGGCAAATCCTCAGCCATCAACGGATTTGATGAGCCTTTACCGACTACCGTTTGAGTCGGGCTAGCATGCGGATTGTTTAAGTCCGTTCCGCATGTGACGCTGTGCTAAGAGAGTTAACGCTCTTAGTGCTACGATATTGAATACGTAGACTTCGTCTTTCTCACGGGAATAGACTACCCGGCGACGCGTGTTAGGCGTTGACTTTAGGATTTTTGGCTAATCCCCAGCCTTCAACGGATTTGATTAGCCTTTACCGACTACCGTTTGAGTCGGGCTAGTATACGGATTGTTTAAGTCCGCTCCCATGTGACGTTTAAGCTAAAAGAGTTAACCCTTTTAGTGCTACGATATTGAATACGTAGACTTCGTCTTTCTCACGGGAATAGACTACCCGGCAACGCGTGTTAGGCGTTGACTTTAGGATTTTTGGCTAATCCCCAGCCTTCAACGGATTTGATTAGCCTTTACCGACTACCGTTTGAGTCGGGCTAGCATGCGGATTGTTTAAGTCCGCTCCTATGTGACGTTTAAGCTAAAAGAGTTAACCCTTTTAGTGCTACGATATTGAATACGTAGACTTCGTCTTTCTCACGGGAATAGACTACCCGGCAACGCGTGTTAGGCGCTGACTTATCCTTACTTAGGATTCAGGATAAAATTCCCCGTGCGTGTGAGGCACGGATTATGGTGTTATAATAACAACCTGCCACAATGTTGAATATGTGGTCTTTTGTCCTTTTTACGGTCAAGGACTAACCGGCAATGCGTGTTAGACATAGGCTTTGGGATTTTTGGCAAACCCCCAGCCATCAACGGGTTTGATGTGCCTTTACCGATTACCGTTTGAATCGGGCTAGCATGTGAATTATTAAAACCCGTTTCACATGTAACGTTGTGCTAAGAGAATTGCTTCTCTTAGACTTAATGCTATGATTTTGAATACATAGACTTCGTCTTTCTCACGGGAATAGACTACCCGGCAACGCGTGTTAGGCGTTGACTTATCCCTACTCAGGCTTCGGGATAAAATTCCCCGTGCATCGAGTGCCCGGATTTGACAATCGTGTCTTTTCTAAAAGCAAAGACAGATTGAGAAACGGGAGAGGAAGAATTTTATATTCTATCTCCCGGTGCTGAAGAGGAAGAATTTTATATTCTATCTTCGGCCGGAAAGGGAACTTGAGGTGGGATCCCCCACCCCCAGAATCCGGAATGATGAACTGGGAGTGGGTTCTCCACTCCGAGCATCGGAAAGGTCCGAGGAGAGGAAGAATTTTATATTCTATCTCCCGGTGCTGAAGAGGAAGAATTTTATATTCTATCTACAGCTGGAAAGGAAACTCGAGGTGGGATCTCCACCCCCAGAATCCGGAAGGATGAAACTAAGAGTGGGATCTCCACTCCGAGAATCGTAACAATTCGGATAACCCTAACTGTCGGAAGGTTTGATTACCCGATTTGGAAGTGGACCTCTCGTTCATTGGGGGAATCGAGAGGAGATTTTGGCTGTGGCCCTAACTGTATGAATGTTTGACCAAGCAGGAGTTTGAGACGACCTAACTGTCGGAAGGTTTGATCGCTCGATTTGAAGGTGGACCTCTCGTTCATTGGAGGAATCGAGAGGGGATTTTGGCTTTGGCCCTAACTTTTATAGGTTTGACCAGAACGCAAAGAGAGTGGAATACGGGTAGCAAAGAAAGTGCCAACCCATATTACCACTCAAAGGGAGACTTTAATGTTAGGCGTTTAGGACCTAGCACGTTGAGTCTGAGAAACGCCAATGACTGGCAGATGGGAATGTTGGTGGGTCCACTGTCGTTTGATTTGATCAGCGGATGGTTTGGTGAGGAAAGATTAACCTACCAGAAGATTGGATCTCTTCTCACAAAAATAACTCATAAGAGTTAGAGAATAAGAAGAGACATTCTGACCTTCAGAGTTCGAACGTGAATTTCTGAATCGTCAACTGTTGACTTTTGTTGCAACGCGTTGACTGGCGTTGACCTAGGGTTACGCGTTGACTGGCGTCCACCCTAGGGTTTCGGATCGTCGAACGTTGACTTTCGTTTGCAACGCGTTGCTTGGCGTTGACCTAGGGCTACGCGTTGACCGGCGTCCACCCTAGGGTTTCGGATCGTCGAACGTTGACTTTCGTTTGCAACGCGTTGCTTGGCGTTGACCTAGGGCTACGCGTTGACCGGCGTCCACCCTAGGGTTTCGAATCGTCGAACGTTGACTTTTGTTGCAACGCGTTGCTTGGCGTTGACCTAGGGTTACGCGTTGACCGGCGTTGACCCTAGGGTTTACGGATCGCCATTAACACAGTTTATACTCGTACGTTTGCTGGAGTATACACAGTTTAAGCTCTTAAGGTATTGGAGCATCGCGGTCCCGAATGTTGGGGTTGCAGGACCAACTGTTAAAGTTGATTCATCTGCATGTGTGGATTTTGTCCTGAATTTGTTGGGTGCTCAAGTCACGAGACCAACTAGTGGAGTTGATGCGTCAATGACTCGCAGTTATAGAATTTTTGGCAAATCCTCAGCCATCAACGGATTTGATTAGCCTTTACCGACTACCGTTTGAGTCGGGCTAGCATGCGGATTGTTTAAGTCCGTTCCGCATGTGACGTTGTGCTAAGAGAGTTAACGCTCTTAGTGCTACGATATTGAATACGTAGACTTCGTCTTTCTCACGGGAATAGACTACCCGGCGACGCGTGTTAGGCGTTGACTTTAGGATTTTTGGCTAATCCCCAGCCTTCAACGGATTTGATTAGCCTTTACCGACTACCGTTTGAGTCGGGCTAGCATGCGGATTGTTTAAGTCCGTTCCGCATGTGACGTCGTGCTAAGAGAGTTAACGCTCTTAGTGCTACGATATTGAATACGTAGACTTCGTCTTTCTCACGGGAATAGACTACCCGGCAACGCGTGTTAGGCGTTGACTTTAGGATTTTTGGCTAATCCCCAGCCTTCAACGGATTTGATTAGCCTTTACCGACTACCGTTTGAGTCGGGCTAGTATGTGGATTGTAACGCTGTGCTAAGAGAGTGAATTCTCTTAGACTTTGTGCTATGATGTTGAATACATAGGCTTTGCTATTGTTACGGGAATAGGCTACCCGGCAACACGGGTTAGGTGTTGACTTATCCTTACTTAGGATTCAGGATAAAATTCCCCGTGCGTGTGAGGCACGGATTATGGTGTTATTAATAACAACCTGCCACAATGTTGAATATGTGGTCTTTTGTCCTTTTTACGGTCGAAGACTAACCGGCCATGTGTGTTAGACATAGGCTTTGGGATTTTTGGCAAACCCCCAGCCATCAACGGGTTTGATGTGCCTTTACCGATTACCGTTTGAATCGGGCTAGCATGTGAATTATTAAACCCGTTTCACATGTGACGTTGTGCTAAGAGAATTGCTTCCCTTAGACTTAATGCTATGATTTTGATTACATAGACTTCGTCTTTCTCACGGGAATAGACTACCCGGCAACGCGTGTTAGGCGTTGACTTATCCCTACTCAGGCTTCGGGATAAAATTCCCCGTGCATCGAGTGCCCGGATTTGACAATCGTGTCTTTTCTAAAAGCAAAGACAGATTGAGAAACGGGAGAGGAAGAATTTTATATTCTATCTCCCGGTGCTGAAGAGGAAGAATTTTATATTCTATCTTCGGCCGGAAAGGAGACTTGGGGTGGGATCTCCACCCCCAGAATCCAGAATGGTGAAACTAGGAGTGGGATCTCCACTCCGAGAATCGAAAAGATTCAGATAACCCTAACTGTCGGAAGGTTTGGTTACTGAACCAAAGATGAATTTCTCGTTTATCGAGAGTGAATTGTGATTTTGGTCCTAACTGTAGGAAGGTTTGACCAAGCAGGAGTTTGAGATGATCCTAATTGTCAGAAGGTTTGATCGCTCGATTTGAAGGTGGACCTCTCGTTCATTGGAGGAATCGAGAGGGGATTTTGGCTTTGGCCCTAACTTTTATAGGTTTGACCAGAACGCAAAGAGAGTGGAATACGGGTAGCAAAGAAAGTGCCAACTCGTGTCATCACTCAAAGGGAGATTTTAACGCTAGGCGTTTAGGACCTAGCATGTTAAATCTGAGAAATGCCAATGACTGGCAGATGGAAATGTTGGTGGGTCCACTGTCGTTTGATTTGATCAGCGGGTGGTTTGGTGAGGGAAGATTAACCTATCAGAAGATTGGATCTCTTCTCACAAAAATAACTCATAAGAGTTAGAGAATAAGAGGAGACATTCTGACCTTCAGAGTTCGAATGTAGATTTCTCCTTCGTCAATTCCACAAAGACCGGGTTATCCCTAAGAATACCCATGTGGTATTCTTTCGGGAACTTCCCGATGCATTGGATTATCCACCCCCAGTTTCTCTCTTGGAGCTGGGTTTGACTTTGTTATCTGACTGGGTTATCCTTAAGAATATTAGCGTAATATCCTCCAGGAACTTCCCGTCAATGGTAGGAAATAGTTTAGACATATATACCTATTGGAGTATCAGGGAGCAGTTTAACCTCTTATACCGGTCGGAGGTTTAAGAAGCAGTTTATACTCTTATACTTATCGGAGTATTGAGGAACAGTTTATACTCTTGTACTCTTTGGAGTAATGAGGAACAGTTTATACTCTTGTACTCTTTGGAGTATTGCCGTTTAGTTTATACTCTTGTACTCTTTGGAGTATTGAGGAACAGTTTATACTCTTGTACTCTTTGGAGTATTGAGGAACAGTTTATACTCTTGTACTCTTTGGAGTATTTAAGGAGCAGTTTATACTCTTATACTTGTCGGAGTCTTGCCGTTTTCAATCGGCTTACCCTAGCGTTATAACGCCGGCTTCAACCAAGGTCTGAATGTTATTCTTGAGTGCAAAGCATTCCTTGGTGGGGTGGAGGATCCTTCTGTGGTACTCGCAGTACGTTGGATCCGCAGAATCGCCATCTTCCTCTTGATGCGTGATGGGCGGGAGTTTGATTTTGTTGTTTTCGAGAAGGGTCTCGAAAATAGCTGGAACGTCTTCGTCTTTGAACGAGTACTCGTTTTGGAGCTCCTCGTTCGAATTCTCCTGTTGTTCCCAGGACTGTTGTTGTGACGTTTGATCATCGTCAGTAACCGTTGCAGGTACGTCCTCTTCATCATGAGGTACGAGATTCGAATCCAGAGGGTTGACCATCAGTTGGCTCCTCTCGACCTTCCGCC
>NC_033797.1:99189344-99247175 GCF_001876935.1 Asparagus officinalis | reverse complement strand
ACGCGTTTTATTGTTTTTGTTGAAAACAAAAACAGAAACGGCAAAAACGCCACGGTTGCCAAACGCTTCGGAATATTCAAAACCTAAATATTTTTTAATCCGTAGCTTTAAAATGTCACTAATACATCCCTAATTAATTAGTTAATTTTATTAGCTTATAATTTAGAGAGAGGTACTTGCTAATTTACATTCCCCTACATCTCGTTTCCTCTCTCTCTCCCTCTGTGTATTTAATCATAATTAATAACATGAATGAACTTAATCAAATGTATGTTAGTAATACTTAAAATTCTGATAAATATCATTAATAAAAATAACTACAAATTGATCCATATATGATTTAAATATCCTATACAAGAGATCCCCAAAAGTAGCCGGCATATTGGTTAGCCCAAAAGGCATGACTAGAAACTCGTAGTCTCCATATCTTGTTCTGAATGCAGTCTTAGGAACTTCTTCCTGAATCTTTAATTGGTAATATCCTTATTCTTTATTGTTACACTATTTAGGCATGTGTAATCTATACAGAGTCTCAATGATCCATCTTTTTCATTTATAAATAGTAAAGTTGCTCCCCATGGTGATGTACTAGGCCGAATAAAATTTCTCTCTTGTAATTCTTGTAGTTGTAGTTTTAATTCTTTAATTCTGCATGTGTCATTCTATATGGAGCTTTTGAGATTGGGGTCACTCCTAGAACTAGTTCAATACTAAATTGAATTCCTCGATCGGGAGTTAAGGATGCTAGTTCTTTAGGAAATATATTAGGATATTCTTTCACAATCGGAACTTCATCAACTTTTACTTGTTTGGTTGAATTATTCATGATGTAAGCTACATAACCCTTGTGCCCATTCCATAACCGTTTTTGAGCTTTTACAACTGAGATTAGTGTAGGAAATATCCTCCCATCTTCTCTTTTTAAATTCAACTGCAGACGGTCCAGATGGACAGAAGCTCACCACCTTAGCTCAACAGTCCACATGGCTTGATGTTGGGCTAACCAATCCATGCCTAATAATACATCGAATTCTTTAATATGTAGCAATATTAAATTTGCTTGAAAATTCTTACTATTGACTTTAACATCATAGGCCTTGTATACTTGATTAGTAATGAGATTATTACCCATAGGTGTACTTACCTCCAACAGGTAAAGTAATTCATTCATGTTTTTATAATATAAACTTTGAAAATTGAGGTGCAACATATGAACGTGCTGATCTAGGTCTATCAAAATTCTAGCAATTATATGAAATTAGGAGTGTTACATCTATCATTGAAGAAGTGTTAGTGCTTCCTCCCCGTCTAACGCCCAAGTCCTTCCAGACGTACGTGTTAGGTCTCATGTTATGAGCCTACATCTTCTAATCTTATTTTGATGATTATAAATAATTCCTAATATTGCTTGTCTAGTGTTTATGTTTTTTATTAGGTATTCAAGATAAACAATATGCTGGAGGTTGGATGGATTGCGCCATAACGATCATATCAAATGGAGGTTGGCGGAAATTATGGAGTGAAGCATATGCATTCTAGTCAAGATCCAAGTTCAAGCTTCTTCCATGTTTACCAAGACAACCATATCGAAGATCTATCAAGCTTTAGTATATCAGTTGTTTTGTAACATATATTGTGTGAATATATTTCAAGCTTAATATATATATATATATATATATATATATATATATATAATGAGTTTATTTGAGAAAACAATGCAATATTGGTTTATTAATCTTGTTTACATTATATTCATGTTTTATAACATTTATAAAAACATTTCATAAAGTTTCCACATGTTCTTACATATCAAACTTCATTTTCAAGATTCATCAAAAACATGTATTATGTATTTTTTGATAAATGTTGAGTTTTCACAAATATGAGGACATTTTTGCAAAATTCATTTTCTTACAAGTTTGTCAAAATAATTATAAACTGTTTACAAAGTTTTATATTTTTTAGAATTTATTTACTATTTTTTACCGAGCCTTAAAACTCAATTTTAAAATCGATTCAGGCTGATAACCTGTTATCAATCGACGGATCAGTCGACAGATGACATCAATCGACTGATGTGTCGACTGATGAAAGTGTCTGCAATCATCAAAAGTCTATGTTTCATTTTGATCGACTGATAAAATGTCATCAGTCGACTGATAAGCTACGAATTGCATGTAACGATCAGCTCATCAGTTGGCTGATGAAACCTATCATTCGACTGATAAGACTTCTAACGGCTAGTTTTGTGCAGTTTCCAGATTTTTGTTTTTTGAACTGTTTTGTCTTTTCCTCTGGGTTTTGGCTGATGTCTTGAGTGCCTATAAATACCCCAGTGCATTCAACTTTTAAGTTTGTTTCAAAAGAGGAGTTTTTCACAAGGAGGAAGCTTTTGATTTCAACTGAAGAATTCATGCTCATCATATATTTACAGCTCCTTGTGTTTATAGAGAAGATTTCTAACTCTTTTATCTAGCTTATTTATCTTTTGATTTTCATATTCATATCTTAGCTAGTTTTATTTGAGTTAGAATTTTATTGTTCTCATTTATCACTCACACCTCAATTGAGCTTTTAATATTATTCATACGATATATTATTGGGTTGTGGTGAGTGATTTAGTGAGAGTGAGCTTCATAGTATTCTCATTCATTGTTAGAGAACAAATCATTGTATTTGAGCTTCATTTGTGAGAATCACCTTGTAATACACATTTATACCCAGAGGAGTGTGTGGTGAGGACATAGTCAATACCAAGAGGAGTAGCGTAAGTAGTAAAGCCTAGAGAGAGGTAGTAAAACCGAGCACTTGAGGGAGGCGATACGTGAGGACCAACACTTAACGTTGAAGTTTGTGTTTGTACATTGTGATAGATTTGTAGAGTTTTCGGTGAGCTAGAAAACCGAGTGTGTAGAGAAGTTCCGGCTTCCAAACTTGGTGTGTCGATATTGGAGTTCTCCCCGGGAGTGGGGAGCGGAGACGTAGGATGGAAGGTCCAAACTCTGTGATCATTTTACTGTGTTTGGATTGTTCTTTGTGTCCACTATTTGTTTATATTATTTCTTGTTTATTTCCCCCTTTGCATATATATCCTTGCATATATCTTATTGAATATCATCATTGTTAGGATATATTTGTTAATAATTGTTTTATTTGTGTAAGCGAGTAGTCTTATAAAAAGACTAACTCTTTTGAATTCATTATAACCGATAAACATGTAATGGATTCAGCAAAGAAAATAACTTTCGACGCAAACAATTGGACATTGTCTAGGTGTAAGAAAGGAAAATATTAGGACTTAAAACTCATAGTTATCATGTGCTTCATCATCAATTGCTCCCAATGGCACTATGCAACACTATGCAGGATAAAAAAGCAGTGAATGTTATAATCGATTTTTTTGTGTATTTTCCAGGAAGCTTTTTTTTTAAGTTATAGACATCGGTGACCTTGAGAACCTTGGAGAAAATGTTTTAGAAACACTCTGCAAAATAGATATGCTCTTTTCTTCATCTTTTTTCATAGTAATGGTTCATCTTACATGACATCTTGCAGAGGAGGCTGCAATAGTAGGACCAGTCCATTATCGTTGGATCCATCCAATAGAGAGGTTAGTATTTAGGAAACATGAATCTTTACCTATAAATCTTTACATCTATAATTCATAATTTTCATTTGTTTTTTAGTTATTTGGGTTCAAAGAAATGCAATTGCACAATAAAGCTCATCTAGAAGGTTCAATAGCTGAAAGTTAAGTGGAAACAAATGTTTCTTATTTGCCTCTTGTTATATGAGAAGCGAACAAGCTGTACTTCAAGCACCTATTGATAATAAGGATAACGCAGTTCTTATCCTTACGAGATGAACAAACTATTCTAAGCTAT
Organism: Asparagus officinalis; assembly: GCF_001876935.1. Lineage (NCBI taxonomy): Eukaryota > Viridiplantae > Streptophyta > Magnoliopsida > Asparagales > Asparagaceae > Asparagus > Asparagus officinalis. The sequence goes on along the minus strand of NC_033797.1, from coordinate 99,243,291 downwards.
TGTCAGATCAAGCTCATGCATATGTATTACACAATCTTGGAATCTTCTCAGAGTACCTGTTTGGGTCTGAAATTGTTTTCTTCATTATATAACTCGTTACAACTTTGATCGTTACAACAAGTTCAAAAAGATTGGTCTTTTTATAAGACCTTTACACAATGAAAATAAAAATTATAATCTCCTTCAAACAACACACAAATCCTATTTATTAGTCTTTGTTTGCATGTGATCTTTACCTGTGTTGGGGTTTATCCGTGGACCACCTCGGTTCAGATCCGGTTGACTGAATGGTAGAAGTTTGTTGCTTCACAAAGGAAACAAGAACACAAATGATAATCTCGACCAAACGAGATTACGACTCTTCTCGAGATCAAGTACAAGCTTGATCTCAAGGAAAGGGTGGATGTGGCTTCAGATCCTTTGAATTGCTCCTTCTTTATACTGGGATTCACCAAGATCTATTAGCCCTCTCTGAAATTTCGTAGAATGCACCCATAAAACCAGCAACACCTCGCCCTCTTGATAAAAATTCCAAATCTGAAGAAACGAGCCCCTAGACTTGTATTTATAGGGCTTTGGATGTGAGGTATTTGGATAAGAATGAATAATTTGGTCCTATCTTCAGTTGACAATGACCTAACCACTCTTAAATATGATATCAAGTCAGTTGGAAAGCTTAGGAACGAAGAAATCCTGAGAAAACCAGTCAAAAAATATGTTTTTAGATACCAGCGAGCGGGACAGACACCGGTGACCTACGTGGGCGCGGGACACCAATTGGTGTCCCACGGCTCTACGCCAGATACCAATTAGTGTCTTGTGGCTGCGCGAGACAGTTATGCACTTAGCTATTTTTTGGCCTTTCAGACTTATATTTTTTGCCGTTTTGCATATCTTATCGTTTGGTTGACTCGTACGCTTCGCTGATTCACTTCGTACGCTTGTTAGCTTCTTTCTATCTTTGGATGATCCTCTTTGACTCGGATAATCCTCTCCGACTTAGATAATAACGTCCATCGTCTTCTCTTCGTCTCGAGCTTTATTCGGACACCTATAGGCATTTTTAGACGCCTACAGATACCCCTCTAAAGTATTTCAGACTCATTCTTTTATAGAGGAGTCTGTAATGCTTTTGATAAGATAGGCCCTATTTTCAACCTCTTCAGTATTTTGTTGAGGAGATTGCGTAGAAGGACCTGTGAATTGATTTAATTCTTGACTTCTTCAGCCTTCAGTCTATTCAGTATTTTGTTGAATAGATGAAGTTTTTTCGATACTGCGTTTATCGTTTGAGAGTTATCAAAGTCTTGAACTGAAGTTGGTGTGTAAGTTTTTGAACTTAGCTCGTGTTATTGAGTTGACTTTGAATTGATCATCTTTGTCGGGAGTTTGTATCTGAACGTGATTGAACTCCCTGTAACCATCCTTTGACCTGGAATTTTTTTAGCCTTATTTTGGAGAAATTGTCGATGCATTAACCGGCATCGACCTTTGCTATAACGCATTGATTGGCGATAACACAATTTATACTCGTACGTTTGCTAGAGTCTACACAGTTTAAGCTCTTAAGGTATTGGAGCGTTGCAGTCCTAAGTGTCGAGGCGGTAGGACCAACTGTTAAAGCTGATTTATCTATAGGTATGGACCTTATCCTGAAGTTGTTGGATGCTTAAGTCACAAGACCAACTAATAACGCTGATGCGTCAATGACTCCTATATTTATAGTATTTTTGGTAAACCCTCAGTCATCAATGGGTTTGATGAGCCTTTACCTACTACAGTTTGAGTCGGGCTAGCATACAGATTGTTTAAATCCGTTCTGCATGTAACGTTATACTAAAAGAGTTAACCCTTTTAGTGCTATGATATTGAACACGTAGACTTCGTTTTTCTTATGAGAATAGACTACCTGACAACGCGTGTTAGGCGCTAATTTATCCCTTCTAAGGATTCGGGATAAAAGTCCCCAGACTTGGTTCTGGTGTCTTTTTTACTCGGCGAAAGACTAAACAGGTAACACATGTTAGGCGTTGACTTATCCCTACTTAGGATTCAGGCTAAAATTCTCCACACATGTAAGGCATGGATTTTGGTGTTATGAATAACAACCTACCATAATATCGAATATGTGGGCTTTCGTTCTTTTTATGGTCAAAACCTAATCGGCAATGCGTGTTAAGCACTGGCTTATCTTTACTTAGGCTTCAGGATAAAATTCTCCATACTTAGATTCTGGTGTCTTTTTCACTTGGCGAAAGACTAAACCGACAATCTGTGTTAAGAGTTGACTTATCCCTACTTAGGATTCGGACTAAAATTCTCCGCGTGTGTAAGGCAGGGGTTATGGTGTTATGAGTAACAACCTACCACAATGTCGAATATGTGGGCTTTCGTTCTTTTTACGGTCAAGAACTAACTGGCTACGCGTGTTAAGAGCTAACTTATCCCTACTTAGGCTTCAAGATAAAATTCCTCAGACTTAGATTCTGGTGTCTTTTTCACTCGGCGAAAGACTTAACCGGTAACGGGTATTAGGAGTTGACTTATCCCTACTTAGGATCCGGGGTAAAATTCCTCACGCGTGTAAGCCACGAATAATGGTGTTATGAATAACAACCTGCCATAATATCGAATATATGGGTTTTCATTCTTTTTATAGTCAAGAACTAACCGGCAATGCGTGTTAAGTGCTGACTTATCCCTACTTAGGTTTCGGGATAAGGTTTCCTAGACTTGGATTATGGTTTCTTTTTCACTCGGTAAAAGACTAAACCGACAACGCATGTTAGGCGCTGACTTATCCATACTTAGGATTCGAGATAAAATCCCCCGTACGTGTAAGGCACGAATTATGATGTTATGAATAATAATTTGTCACATTGTCGAATATGTGGGTTTTTATTCTTTTACAGTCAAGAACTAACCGACAACGCATGTTAAGCACTGACTTATCCCTACTTAGGCTTCGGGATAAACATCCCCAGATTTTGATTCTGGTGTCTTTTTTACTCGGCGAAAGACTAAACCGGCAACGTGTTAGGCGTTGACTTATCCTTACTTATGATTCGGGCCAAATTCCCCATGCGTGTAAGGCACGGATTATGGTATTATGAATAACAACCTACCACAATGTCGAATATGTGGGTTTTTATTCTTTTTATGGTCAAGAACTAACCAGCAACGCGTGTTAAGCACTAACTTATTCCTACTTAGGCTTTGGGATAAAATTCCCCAGGCTTGGGTTCTGATTCTTTTTCACTCAGCGAAAGACTAAACCGACAACGCGTGTTAGACATGACTTATCCCTACTTAGGATTCAGATAAAATTCCCCACGTGTGTAAGGCACATATTTTGGATTTTGAAAGATTGTATCTTCTCTTGTGGTAAAGACGAACCCGATACTGGAGAGGAAGAATTTTATATTCTATCTCCAGTCATAAAAGAAACTCAAAGTGGGATCTTCACTTCGAGAATCAACAAAGATTCGGATATGTCGGAAGATTTGATCACCTAATATGAAGATGGATTTCTCGTTTGTCGAGAGGGAACTCCTGTTTTAGTCCTAAATATAGGAAGGTTTGACCAAGTAGGAGGTTTGAGATGACCCTAACTGTAGGAAGGTTTGATTGCTTAATTCGAAAGTGGACCTCTCATTCATGGAAGGAATCGAGAGAAGATTTTGGTTGTGACCCTAACTGTAGGAAGGTTTGACCGAGATAAATAGTGAGAGTGGAAGTACAAATCATAGTGAGAGTGTTGACTTGTACTAATCACTCAGTAGGGGTTCTTGGTGTTAAGTGATAATGATTTAACACGAAGGGGTTTGACAATTGTCAAAGATTAGCAGATTAAAATTCTAAGAATTATACCTGGACTCTAACAATGGGAGTGTTGAGTGCACAGACACAGCGGGAGTTTGAGTTGATTAAACCAGGAAGAATTTTAGAGAGCCCACCATCAATTAATTTGGTCAGTGAGGGATTTTGTGGTGGAAGATTTTGAATCATTAAACACTAGTGGGAGTTTTTTGGTAAGGAAGATTGATCCGACGAAGTGATCAAATCTCGTCTCAGCAAAAGAGTGCTCGGAAGTTGGTAAAATTGATCCTGGCAATTAAATGTGTTTCACTCTTGGAAGCATTCAGAGTCCGAGTGGGAATTTCTTATTCTTTACTTTTTTTGTAGTGACCGAGTTATCCCTAAGAATACATCATATAACATTCTTCCGGGAACTTCCCATTACATGAATTATCCACTCCCAGCTTTCTTTGTGAAACTGGGTCTCACATTATACTCAGTTGTATGATCGGGTTATCCTTAAGAATATTATGTATAAAATTCTCTAGGAACTTCTCGTTAAAGGTAGGAAACAATTTAGCCTCGTATACCTATTGGAGTATGTAAGGAGCAGTTTAACCTCATGCACCTGTTGGAGGAATGAGAGAAGCAGTTTAACCTCTTATACTTATCAAAGGATAGAGAGAAGCAGTTTATACTCTTATGCTTATCGAAGTGAATCGTTCTCATTCGGCTCATTTCGGTGTTATGATGCTGGCGTCAACCAAAGCTTGAATGCTGTTCTTGAGAGTGAAGCAAGCCTTAGTGGGATGAAAGAATCCTTCTGTGGTATGCACAGTACTTTGGATCCGAAGTGTTGTTAGCTTCCTCTTGATTCGTAATAGGTTGCAACTTGATTTTGTTATTTTAAGGAGGTATATGGAGATAGCTAGAACCTCTTCATCCTTGAAGGAGTACTCATTTTGGAGTCTCGGATCTGGGGTTCTTCGCTGTTTCTGAGATTGCTGTTGTGACGCTTGATTATCATCAACAGCTGTTGCAGGTGCATTTCCCTTACCACGAGAAGCAAAATTTGAATTCGGTGGTTTATTCGTCGATTGGCCTCTTTCAAGCTTTTTCCTTTTATGAAAGCGTTCGGCATGTTCTCCGCACAATTTTAATTCTTTCCATATTATGGATGGCACAACCCCCAGGGTTTCTAGCATATCAATGGAGAGATTGTTATGACATGTCTGCAAGATAAATTCCTCTGTGATAGGATCCTTGTAATTCATTGCTTTGTTACAGAAGAGTTTAACAAAGCTATCAACTAACTCCCCATCCTTTTGCTTCTCGCCCAAAAGGGCTTTGATCGACAATTCTGTGTCATCATCAAAGAAGTTGTTGAGGAACGAGCTTTCCATGTCGTCCCAGCTATTGATACTTCCTAGCTTGAGACGATGGTACCAATCGAAGGCAGCTCCACGAAGGGTGCCAACGAATGACCGGACCATCAAAGGTTCATTGCCGGAGATCACACCCAGGTGGGACTGGAAGTAAATTAGGTGTTGAGTGGGTGAGCCCTTTCTGTCGAATGACGTGAAGTTAATTAGATTGAACTTCACCGGATATGGAATTGAATCCCACTCTCTTAGATAGGGATATAGAATACCCGTTTTCCTTACTTCTTGAGCGGACATTAAGGCATTGACCTTATTCTCCAGTTCTTTCATAATCTCGTCGTCGCCTGTATCTTTCTTTGGGTGATTTTGAGGAGGAACGATGGGGCCACTCCTAATATTATTATTAGTGATGGGGCCACCCCCAGGGTTAGTATTATTATTAGAGCCACCCCCAGAATTTTTATCATTGGAAGGAGTATCAGCATTGCTAGTCTCCTCTACCTCTGAGTCACTATCTACCTGATTGGTAGTGTGGCGACAACTGGATTCGCCATGCTGATTCGATAAGGCTTGAATCTGTTGATCATGCAATTCCCTTATACGTTGCACAGTTATTTTCATTTCAAATTTGAAATTCTCTTTCTGCTTGGCCAGAGCATCTTCGATGATCGTGGCTATTTGTTCAGCGTTGATCATGAACGCCTCACTAGATTGTCCTGTGCTGGACATCGTATTGTCAGAAGTAATCGTGGAGTTAGTGTCTGATGTTTCATCCTCCGAGGAGTGTTCTCTATCCGGTCTAGGTCGTCTAGTTCCTGACTATAACTAAGTGATGCACTAAGATGCCTTGAAGAAAGAGTCAGGGCTGTAACGCCTTGGCGATTTTCCTTTATCGGTCACATTGATGGTAACTTCTGGAAGTTCATCATCTTGAATGGTAGATTTCTTCTTGTAGAAGCATCTTGGTTTGGGTTTTGACGCTTCAGTGGAAAGCCTTTCGAATACAGAGACCCTCTGTGGAGTGGTCTTGGGGCAGCTACACACTGATAATACTGCCCTGATAAGTTTGGCACACGGACAATGAAAGTCTGTATCCCTAGTACCTCTCTTTTGAGATTTATTCGTACCCCTAGCCCAATAGTACAACTCATCGGCATGATCACCGGAGCAACCTATTGTGTGCTGGCGTAACTTCCCAGGTATAACATTATCATCCGATGACGAACATGTTTCCCTCTGAGGATGTAACGCCTTGTTGGCATTCTCAAGATTCACACGTTTAGAGCCACGCCTTTGTGAGCATGGGGCCTCAACTGGCTCTTGGATTTCAACTCGTCATCCGAGGCAGTCCATCATAGGAATTTTCCCATCATAGGAAGGCTCTGACTTGTTATGAGGCCGTGTGCGACCCCCGGCTCGATGAGTTGCTTGGGGTTCATTCATTGGGCCTAAGCAATCTTTAAAGGGGGCTTTGCCTTAATTCTCCTGCAAAGGACCAATGGGATCCGCAATTACTTTCTTGCATTGGGAGGAATCCACACTGTCATGTGGCTTCACCAGAGGTACGAGATCCATAGGAATAGGAAAAGGGGGCTGTCGGAGACATGGAAGTAGTCGCGGAGACATGGAAAGGTGCGAGATAACTTGGGTTGTCTCAGCCACATGAATTTCCTGCCATCTCCTAACTTAATTTTCTCACAGTTTTGGACTTTGGAATCCAAAATTTACGGGGTTTTGATGGTTCCTTGACCATATCCTCCTTTTGTAACTTACGCGCTTCCTGCACAAGGTTTTGTGCGTATGCAAGCAGCACACAACATTTCTAGATTCGCTCCTCAAGGGTTGAACATGTCCTTTTGACTTTGATCCATTCACTTGTTGCTAGTATGGAAGAGGGGCCTTTTGCTCTCTGTTGAGGCACTCGACGCTCCTTGAGTTTCAGATCCGCCTCGTAACGGATTCTGTCTATCGACTCCAAAGCCTTGGCGAATTGGCACGCGAGGCGTTAGCACTGCCTTTGGTGAGCTTTCTTCGATAAAATAGGCGCGCCTTTAGTAACTCTGATTTCATTGGAGGCCAGAGGGGTGTTGATCTTCCTACGTTTGTGAAGGGTGGAGGATCTAGAGGAAGAGGATGACAAATACTCCTCGAACTTGGCCTGGTCAAACTCATACTCGATCTCTTCGTCAACCGGGATCCGGATCCGTGGTTGCGGCACGACAGCTTTGGCAGAGAAGCTGTTGACCTCCTACTATGGTCGCCAACATGTTTGGGTCAGAAATTATTTTCTTTATTATATAACTTGTTACAACTTTGATCGTTATAACAAGTTCAAAAAGATTGGTCTTTTAATAAGATCTTTACGCAATGAAAATAAAAAATTATAATCTCCTTCAAACAACACACAAATCCTTTTTATTAGTCTCTGTTTGCATGAGATCTTTGCCTGTGCTGGGGTTTATTCGTAGACCACCTCGGATCGGATCTGGTTAACAAAATGCTAGAAGTTTGTTGCTTCACAAAGGAAACCAGAACATACGTGATAATCTCGACCAAGCGAGATTACGACTCTTCTCAAAATCAAGTCCAAGCCTGATCTCAAGGAAAGGGTGGACGGGGCTTCAGATCCTTCGAATTGCTCATTCTTTATACCAGGATTCGAAAAGATCTGTTAGCCTTCTTTGAAATTTTATGGAATGTACTCACAAAACCAGTAGCACCTCGTCCTCTTGATAAAAATTCCAGATCTAAAGAAACGAGTCCCTAGGCTTGTATTTATAGGACTTCGGATGTGAGGTATTTAGATAAGAATGAATGATTTGGCCCTATCTTCTGTTGACAATGGTCTAACCACTCTTAGATATGATATCAAGTCAGTTTGGAAGCTTAGGAATGAAGAAATCTTGAAAAAAACCCATCAAAACGTGTTTTTGGATACCGACGAGCGGGATAGACACTGGTGACCCACGTGGGCATGGGACAACAATTGGTGTCCCATGGCTGCACGAGATACCAGTTGGTGTCCCGCGGCTGTACGAGACAGTTCCAGACTTAGCCATTTTTTGGTCTTCCGGACTTGTATTTTCCGCTGTTTTGTGTATCTTGTTGTTTGGTTGACTCGTACGCTTCGCTGATTCATTTCGTGTGCTTGTTAGCTTCTTTCCATCTTTGGATGATCCTCTTTGACTCAAATAATCCTCTCCGACTTAGATAATGACGTTCATCGTCTTTTCTTCGTCTCGAGCTGTATTCAGACACCTATAGGTATTTTTAGACGCCTATAGTACCGAAGGTAAAATACCACATAAAAGTTTGAATACCATTTAACTAGTTATTTTTAATTTTACAATAATAACTTCTTAGTTGCATTTATAGGCAACATCGGGAAAAACTAAAGAATGAAATTATCAATAGTACGACAACACATGACATTAAAGAAAAACATATGAAGGAATTCCCTCTTTAGGTGAAGAATGAAGTAAGTATTGTTAAATTTAGCAATATTTATATTTTTCACTAAAAACTTAATAATTATTAATTTAACAGATTCATTAATGTTTATTTTTAGATCCAAGAACAACTTGTCCTTAATAACCAAATACCAGAAGAAGTAAAGGTTCACGCATAACATCCTTAGACCATCTCCAACCGGCCTCTATATCTCCAAAATCTCCAAATTTGGAGAGTGGAACCTCTCCAACCACTCTTCAAATTTGGAGATCTCCAAATTTGACCCTCCAAATTTGGAGGGTGAGGAGAAAAAATGGAGGGTCTCTCCATAATACTATTCATGGTTTATTAATTACAATTTTACCATTTTAACTATTTGATTTATTAAAAATTACCATTTTGCCATCCTTCTTAGTAATTTAAATTAGATGTTTAATTTTAAATAAATATAGTTAAAAAATTATTAATCTAATATTTGAAATCATTATATATTTGGAAAGGGCTCGTTGAGATCTTTAAAATAAAACTAAGATTAATTTATTTTAGTATTATTATAAAATTATTAATTTTTAAATTAAATAAATAAGTATCAGACATAAAATTTTAAATACGGGGATCTATTTTAAAGCTCTCATCGACACCTTTATAGTGTTATAAATTTTTTTAATATGTTGAGATATTCTTTTTTAATATGTTGTATTGCAGTATTAATATTGGGTTCATTTTAAAACTCTCATCGACACCTTTATAATGTTATAAATTTTTTCCCAAATAAATTATTAACAATAAAATTATTAACGTAAACTATATCCAACATTATTTAATTTATATGGATTTTTGATAAAAAATAAAAAGAAAAACATTTGGAGAGTGTGGGTTGGAGCAACCCTCCAAATTTCACCCTCCAAATTGAAATATTCCTAGAATATTTCAATTTGGAGGGTGCAATTTGGAGGGTATGGTTGGAGATGCCCTTACAATCATGTAAACCAATATGATGGATATTGTATTAACGAGCACAAATTTCAATGGTGGAGGTTAATGATACGAAGGTCACCCAGAATAGTTGTGTCATGGCTACATTCTTACAAGAATATTTCTCAAACAAAAGAGATCATCCAGTTAAAAATAACATAATATATTATGGATAGTTGGAAGATGTGGTGGAGATATTCTATGACTATGATGGTCCAAATGAACATAAATACATGATGTTTATGATTCATTGGTGTTTTGCAAAGAATCAAAAGGATTCTTTTGGATTTACAATTATCAATCTTGACAAAGAAATAGATAGTGATGAAAAGCTTATTTTGCATCCCAAATGAGACAATGTCTCTATGTGAAAGATCCTACAGTTAAAGACGAGTGAGTTATCTTATACAAGGATCCTAGAGCTTATGTTCAATCTTCTACCAATGAAGATGGTGATGAGAGCTATATAAACAATTTCAATGAGCCAAATGCATCGGTTGATGAATTCTCCTACCCTCATAATATAGTGTTTGATACGAATGCTCCAATGACCCAGACTAACATTTCAAACATTATCACAAACATTAATAGCGGCTAAAAATTAGTTGGATGTGGTAGGGTCATCATATAACCTTTTTTTTTAGATTTGCAAATTGTGAAATAAAAACTCTAATATCACTATAATGTATCTTATTTTTCTTTTGGACAATATAAATTGCATATAAATATATAATATTTTGTTTTGCATATTAAATAACAACATGCAAATGCCTAAAGGCTTACTACGAAATGAAAACTTTAATATCACAATAATGTATCTGATTTTTATTTTGGCCAATATAAAATGTATATAAATATATAATATATTGTTTTGCATATTTATTCAACTTGCAGATGTCTAAATGCTTGAGTAGGAGGCTATTTTTGAGCCCCGGTGATGACCAACCCTCCAAGGAAGAGCCAACATCATCTTTAGAGATTAGAGGTATAACTTAGTTTAAGTATATATTATTCATGATATATGCAAATAAAATACATATTTTCTTTATTTCTTTAAGTGAAAGCAAGGATGAGCCATTGCCCATACCACCACTTACAGAACCTCTAGTGCTTCAAATACATTCTTAGGATTGAACATGGGACTTTACCATAAATACAGAAGGGTATAGACTCAAGCAAATGGAGAAATATAAATGGCAAAATAATGGTTGGATGATTGAAAGTCATAGATTGATGATATACTAGCCGATGCCGATGCTGAAATCAAACAAAGATTTGGTAAATTTAATTATTTATTAACTTATACATGCTAATAAACTTATTAAATCCCCTTTCTTGTAAATTAACTTATAATTTTGTATTTTTAAGTTATTAAAGATATATTAAATGCTTTTCTAGTATTATATTACATAACAAATACTTTTCCATTATTGTAAGAAATAAAGCTTTCAAGAAAAAAAGATGCAAGGGAAGTGAGCTTAAAAAAATTACCACCGGATGGCTTTCGTGCAATTCTAAGGTGGGGAAGTAGCAGGCTTCCAACCGGGCAATGTACCAATGACTTTAGTCCATATCTTGGATATTTGGTATAGAGGAGTGATTGTTTTAATCCATTTTTCTAGGCTAAGGCAGCCCTTTCATGTCTTGGAGACTATATATCAAGATTGTTGGGTAAAGTAAACTACTATTTCTCATTTATTTTACTTTTCTAGTCAATTAACCCTACTTATCTATATGTCAATCTTTAGAGATATTTCAACATCGAAGACAATCACATAGGGCGGGATTTTTGGTTTAGATACATGGGAAGGTTCAAACATGCTCTTCAGGAATGGAGACACGAGATAAAAAGGAAATGCATTCTAATTTATAATGAGAACTAAGAGAGGATCTACAAATAAAATTCTAGGATTGGCCCAGATCATTTAGCTGCACTTATAGTATTATAGGGCCAGGAGGAGGACTGGTAAATATTGATCTATAGTTATTTAAATATTTTCACTAACAAATTATATTTTGGGGTACAAAATGAAAATCATTTGGTTAGAAGCAACCTTACCTTGAGTATATGCAACATAACCCTCTCAAATTTTTACTAACAAATACTTACCTAGCAAATAAGCCTACGAAAACTTCACTTAAGAAGTTGAGCAAATAAAGCTTGCACTGAGACTTTGATTCAATTCCCCTTTCTAGCTTAGGTAAAATTACATGAAGTATGAACATAGATGTGAAAGAAAATAAGAACAAAGAGTACGTTAAGTTTAAGTTTCATGCTGTTAACACTTCAACTCCAATCTAAGTATGTACTTTGATATTTTCTCTGCTTCAGATGTGACTGTTCTGTTATGGCCTGAAGTTTGCAATACAATATTGGAGTAGTCAATTGTAGCACTTATCATAATATAGTGGTACATTTCGTTGTACATTATACATTATACTAAAATTCTCTTTGTTCTTTTTGAAGAAAAAGTATGAGAGAAGACAACTACACCAATGTAAGAAAGAGTATGATCACCATATGTGGACTACTTCATTTGCACAGATTGATGATCAATTTTGTAGGACGATGGTATAAACTATTTTAGTCTTTTATATATATTCTATTTAATTATAATTTATTTGAAAATAAAACTAATAAACAAATTTCTAAATCTCAGAATGCCCCCTTTTTCCTGCTCCCCGAACTGTATAAGATGACTATGGTTTACTTTATGAAGGGATATGATAGCACTGATGAGAAGAAGAAAAAGCTACAACTAGCTTAAAATACGCATGTAATTTAATTTTATGAATGAATTTTAATTGTATATGACTTCCTAGTTGCTTTTAACAATAAGCTCTTGGGAAATTTGTCTGAATGGACATTTATTCCATCCATTTTTTGTAACCACATGCAAATATGATTAGACGACCTCGCGATTTCCAGCTTGAAGTTTGCTAAATAGAGGGGTATATTAGTCATATAGACTATTGAGGATATTAATTTGAGTAAATTTAGTAGCCTTCTCTCCTGATTTTCTTAGTACATCTAAGTCTCTTTACTTCCACACTCTCCGGAATGAATTACACTGGCTATTACTGTTACTGTGAATAGATCCGCATCACAATTAAAATGAATGAATAATTTAAAGCACTAGGACATCCATATCTTAATGGTTACTCAAACTAAAATAAACTCCAGTACCATGCCTCAATGAAAACAAGTATTTTCTATATTTAATGCCATTCTTGAAGCGTAATATTCCTTTAATAAAAAATCCCAGTACCAAGCCTCAATAAAGTAGTAAATTAGTGGTATAGAATGGGTTTTAATTATATATGCATTGTTTACATTATCCTTTTTATTGAAATGCTAATTCTTATTTTAAACTTTTTTGTCTCTTAGGAATATTAGAAAACACATACGCCGAGGCTGTTGCAAAGAACCAAGAGTTCTTGACTAGAGAGGAGAATTACAACGTGAGTCATGGAGTTCCCAAAAAGGGAAGAACCAGGTTGACGATAGTGGGAGCTCAGAGGTTGTCTACACCATTCCAGCTTTTGACAACCTCAACGCCATCGGTGATGCCCTCAGGGGTACCCTTTTACATGTCGTAGGAGGATTACTCTCAGCAGGTGATCAAACTTGTTCATTAGTGATGAATTTTTTGGATGGTCAGATTGCCAAGGAGTTGTGGGAGGATATTCGGGACGAGCGCATGCAAGTGGCCTCCACCGTTCTGCTACTTTTGCGATGGTTTCCACTAAAATCATGAAATCTTGTAGGCATTAGATTCCTACTCAGCTACAAACATCCATTATGAATTTTTTGGCCTCTCAAAAGGTATTTACCTGTAGTGGATAAAGTAGTAGGCAAATATTCTTGCTTATATACATAACACATGATTATACACACAACACTAAATACGTGATTCTAAAATAAATTTGTTTTGCAGTAGAATGAAGATGAAATCATTGAAAGCAAGAGTCATAGGGATGGAGCCGCCGGTAACAACATGTATAATGACATGCATGGAGTAGATGACTTGAATGAGTGAGTTTTTTTGTACCTTGGACATCCCTGTATGGGAGATTATGAGATGTTTGTATATTTTATATCCTAAACTCTTGTTTATTGGAATTGTGAGATGTTTGTGGGTATGGTTGTGGATCTTTTGTAGACTTTAGCTTGTTTATTGATGACATTACATGATTTCGATGACCTCAAGTAGTGACTTTTATTTTTATGTATCATGAAAATTTTTGTACGTGAGATTATATCTTATTTGTATACTTTTATCATATTGTATGTGTAGTTTGTTAACTAGGGAGAATTTGTGAAATTTAGGCTTGTTTTTGGATTGTGGAAAATTTAAATGTATTGTGTATGTACTCTTAGATATATGCGAGATATTAAGTATGGATATGTGCAGGGAATTTTAAATTTTATGCTGTTATCAATAATATGTATAGGGAATAGACAATCGTAGTGATATTTTTTTTGCTGATTATATACATCCTTGACGGCAGCGCTGTTAGGAATGTAGATAACATCCTTGACGAAGTTTCTGTCAACGATGATCTCCTTAACGGCGACACCGTCAAGGATGTTATCTACATTCCTGACGACACTACCAACAGGGATGATCATATTTGATGGCATTCCCGTCAAGGATGTTACTACATCATTGATGACAACGACCTTAAAAAGACCATCCTCAACAGCCCCATCAAGGATGTTATAACATCACTGATAGCACTACCGTCAACGATGATTGAACAATACTGATGGCGGATGCTGTCAGGGATATTGTCGTTAGTAATACCTATTACTGACGGTACCCCGTCAGGGATATTTCAACCCTAATATGACTTTTACTGATGACATATCCTTAACGAGAAGTCGTCAAGGATACACATTCTTGACGTATTTTGTGGCATTCTTTACGGGTTTACGTGTCAAGCATGTACAAAAGTCTACTAATGATAATTTCTACAACATTTGATGGCAGGTTGAGGAAGGGTTACCTATCAAATAAAACTTATTTTGCTTTTTGTCTTGAGTTGGAAAGGACTCAAATAAATATCATGCTCTGATGCTACTCAGCCAAAAATTCAGGTTCAGATTAGGACTCAAGTTCCACATGATCGAAAAGTTGTCCTAACTCTTATAACAACTTCAGCTCATCAAGGAAAATTTTCTCAAAACTAAGGCTCATCATGTCTAAATCCTCAAAATCTAAACCCATCAAAGAAAATAACATGTTGTATCGCAAATTTTTTATATATATTTTAATTTTTTGTAATTTTTATAAGAAAAATCTAAAAGAAAATAATTTTTTTAGAAATCTGAACAAAATCTAAAATATCTATACTGCTATAAAAGAGGCTTAGGGTGTTAAAACTTTTAATTTTGTTTTTTCGCTCTTAATTTTTGATAAATTCTAACTATTCCATTGTCTCTAATAAATCTATCATTAAATAAATGTAACCTCTTATTAATTATGCACCTCCTCGCCTTCCTAAATAATTATAATTATCAACAACATTATAACTATTAATTGTTTAAAAATAATATCATAAATAATTTATAAAATAAGTATGCACAATTGTTTGTAGTAATCAATTAAATAAATAATATAATAATTATTTATGAATTATAATAAAATAATTAAAATAATAGTATAAATAGAATAATATATTACTAATTACTACTAAGAATTATACTATAATTCAATGAGCAATAAAATAAATAGAATAAATATTTAATATTATTTTTCCATTATTTGCTCAAAGATTATTACATGATATTGAATAATCTATACTTGTTAAGGATTGAAAACTATCCTTTCAAAAAATTTATTTAGTATTAATAATAGTACTATTAATTATTAATAATAGTATAATAAAAAATTATAAAATATTTATAGTACTAAATTATTTAAGTGCATATTTAAAGAAATTGAAGTAGACAAATATTTTATAGTATAAAGATAGTATAATTATTTTAATAGTATTACTTGAACTAAGAATTATAATATTAAATAAGGTATATTATATTAAAGACCCATGACCTTTTAGCATTTCACGGTAAATGAACCCTATAAACTTTCAAAATTACACTAAACCCTAGTACATATTGAAAGGCCCTAGGGGGGGGTGAATAGGGTTTATGGACAAATAATATGCAATTAAAAGATATTCTAATAAACCACACACAAATATGAATTGCAATGACAATAAAAAAAAGTAGGGATATAGATAGTTAGCCAATTGATGACACGCGGTATGTTCACGAGGTTCGGTCCGTTGACCCACGTCTCTGCTCTCGATTCTCGAGGAGAAATCCACTACATACCCAGTTTGGAAGCCGAAACTTCTTCTACACAACGATCTCCACCGAGATCCCACAACCAAACAGTAGATCTTCACAAGATCAAATTCACAACAGTAGTAAATCGAAGAAAAACTCTCTCTTTGCAGTAGCCCTATGGCAAGAGAGGATATTGCAGTTGAAGCTTGGGATGTGGGCTTTGAAATAGTGAAAGCAAATGAAAGTTGAAGCTCTTTGAAAACAATAAAGGGATGTGGGCTTTGAAATAGTGAAAGCAAATGAAAGTTGAAGCTCTTTGAAAACAATAAACTCAAACATAAGAGATTTGTTTTGAAATAGTGAAAGCAAATGAAAGTTGAAGCTCTTTGAAAACAATA
The DNA here is from genome assembly GCF_001876935.1 of Asparagus officinalis. Lineage (NCBI taxonomy): Eukaryota > Viridiplantae > Streptophyta > Magnoliopsida > Asparagales > Asparagaceae > Asparagus > Asparagus officinalis. The sequence continues at coordinate 99,226,993 of NC_033797.1, read as the reverse complement.
AACTCAAACATAAGAGATTTGTAATGAAAGCTTAGTTACTGAAGTAGTTGGGGTTGTCGGGTATTTATAGGGAGAGAAGACAACACCAAAACCCTAAAGAATCAGTAAAAATCCCCCCAAAACCGAGAAACAGATTCTGTACAAAAACTAGTCGTTAGACTGCTATCAGTCGACTAACGGGAAGCATCAGTCGACTGATGAGCTGAACGTTGTATTCAAATACCAGCTCATCAGTCGACTGACGATCACTTTCAGTCGATTGACAAATTGTCAGTCGACTGGTCAGTTGACTGATCAGTCGACCGAGACAAAACAGAAACTTTTTGATGTGGAGTTTTGTCAAAAAAGAGTTCATAAGGAGTTTTCTTAAAAGAAGGTCTAATCAAAACACGATTTAAAATGTGGCAAGCCGTATTAACGATTTCCCCCAAAAATATTTTGGCAAATCATAAGAGTTTATCATTGTGCATGCCATCTCTTGTATGGTTCTATTTTTTCGTTCAACAACGCCATTTTGTTGGGGTATTCTAGGAGCGGAAACACATGTGTTATACCACGATGAACACAAAAATCATTAAAGAATTTGTTTTGAAATTCTCCACCATGATCTCTTCTAATTTTAACAACTTTTAAATATTTTTTATTTTTAATTCTTTTTACAAAATGAGAAAACCCTTCAAAATATTTATCTTTATTAGCAAGAAAAATTATCCATGTAAAACGAGAGAAATCATCAAAAATAACAAAAACATAGTGTTTGCCTCCTAGAGAGGCAACACACATGGGTCCAAAGAGATCAAGATGCGATAATTGTAAAGGTTTAGAAGTGGATATCTCATTTATGGATTTGAAGAAAGTTTTAGTTTGTTTACCCTTGGCACATTCCTCACAAGTAGAATCCTTAATATAAGATAGATTTGGTAACCCTCTTACTAAATTCTTCTTGGATAGCTTAGATATAAGCTTCATGTTAGCATGTCCAAGTCCTCTTACTAAATTCTTCTTGGATAGCTTAGATATAAGCTTCATGTTAGCATGTCCAAGTCTCTTGTGCAAAATCCAAGGATCCTCATCTACCGTGGCAAGGCACTTTACATCTTGATCTAAGAGCTCGTTCATCTTAAAAATATAAACATTAAATCTTCAAAAAGCCACAAAAATGATTTTACCATTTCTACTAACAATACATTTATCCGATTTAAAAATGATGTCAAAGCCTTTATTACTTAATTGACTAATACTAAGAAAATTATGGTTTAAACCTTTAACAAAATATACATCTTCAATTATAGGAGAATGTATCTTACCAATAGTACCAATTCCTATGATTTTACCTTTCTCTCCATCACCAAAGGAGGCATTGCCTCCTTCAATCCTTGATAGGGTTATAAATAATTCTTTATTTCCCATCATGTGATGAGAGCAACCACTATCAAGGTACCACAACTCCTTACGTCTTGTGCGAGACGTTCCCTACATACAAACAAGTTGTAGAACTTTTAGGTACCCAAGCTTTGGGTCCTTGAGTGTTAGTATTTTTGGTACCCTTGGGTATCCACATTAACTCATAATGATCAATGTTATTTTTAATCCTACAATGAGTAGAAATATGACCATATTTCATACAACATGTGCACAAAAACTTTTTCTTGTATGTAGGAGCATGAGATTGATACAATTTTCTATCACCACGATGATGACTAGAGTAAGCATGATTAGATTTAATTCTATTATTTTTAATTTCTAATCTCTCAACTTTAGATCTTAGTTATTTGTTTTCATAATCTAGATCTTCTATCATTTCATCTTTTAGAGCAAGAGAAGATTGTAGTTGCTCAAACTTAGAATCACAAGAAACATGTAATTTTTTGAATGAAGAATATTCTTTTGCTAATTTTTTAAATTCAAAATTTAATTCTTCTAAAGCCGCTTCTAATTCACATTTCATATAAGAGATTCATTTTTGGTTTCGGATTGTACCTCATCTTCATGAGCCATGAAATAAATGTTCCGTCATAAAAGAGCTAATATCGACGCTCTTATCATCACTATCCGAATCACTTGGTTCGGACTCATCCCAACCAGCATACATAGCCTTCTTCTTCTTGTATTTCAAATACTTCTCCTTAAGCTTGGGACAATCCTTGTCTAAGTGTCCCGGTTTGTTGCATTCAAAGCATTTACCTATACGAGAAGAAAATTTATTGTTAGATCGATTTTTGAAATTTTTGTTCATTTTGATTAGTCTTGATATCCTTCTAAAGAGGTGTGCCACTTCTTTAGAGACTTCATCTTCACTGTCCGAGGAGGATGAATCGTCAATTGCTCTCTTGAGAGCTATGGACTTTGATTTTTGGAGTGGCTGCTCGGTTGCCTTTGGGGGTGCTTCTTCCTTCTCCTTAACCTTCTTCTCATGGACCTTGAGCTTGCCAATAAGTCCATCAAGAGTGAGAGTAGATAGATCATGTGTTTCTTCGATGGCCGTAGCTTTAGGTTCCCAAGCTGGCGTCAAAGAGCGAAGAATTTTGTAGCACATCTCTTCATTCTCCAAGACCTTATCAAGACCATGCAATTCATTTATAATATTAGTGAACCGAGAAAACATAGAGTCAATAGATTCACTTGGAAGCATTTTAAATAGTTCATAATCATGCATTAGTCCACTAATCTTAGACTCCTTCACTTGGGGGGTTCCCTCATGGGTAATGCATAACTTCTCCCAAATTTCGTGTGCGGTTGCACATGTAGAAACTCTCTTATATTCATTGGGAGTAAGACCAAAAATTAGTGCATTTATGGTCTTAATATTAAGGTTAGCTAAGTTCCTCTCATCCTCAGTCATTTCACTACTAAGCTTCTTAATATATTTTTTCTCCATAATGTCTAGGATATCAAGGTCAATGCATTGTAAATAAATTCTCATCTTAGCTTTCTAATTGGCAAAGTTGCTACCGGTGAAGAGGGGTGGCCTAGTGGTTGATTGTCCTTCTAGCATATGCATATTCATAGAAGTCTCCATAATGATATTTTCTTTAAGGGGTTTAAGCCTAACAACAGTAGAGATCTTTCTCTGATACCAATTGAAAGGCCCTAGAGAGGGGGGGGGGGGGGGGGAGTGAATAGGGTTTATGGATAAATAATATATAATTAAAAGATATTCCGACAAGCCACACACAAATATGAATTGCAATGATAATAAAAGAGAGTAAGGATAGGGATAGTTAGCCAATTGATGACACGCGGTATGTTCACAAGGTTCGGTCCGCTAACCTACATCCCCGCTCCCCACTCTCGAGGAGAAATCCACTACACATTCGGTTTGGAAGCTGGAACTTCTTCTACACAACGATCTCCATCGAGATCTCACAACCACACAGGAGATCTTCACAAGATCAAACTCACAACAATAGTAAATCGAAGAAAAGCTCTCTCTTTGCATTAGCCCTATGGCAAGAGAGGATATTGTAATTGAAGCTTGGGATGTGGGCTTTGAAATAGTGAAAGCAAATGAAAGTTGAATCTCTTTGAAAACAATAAACTCAAACATAAGAGATTTGTAATGAAAGCTTAGTTACTAAAGTAGTTGGGGTTGTTGGGTATTTATAGGGAGAAAAGACAACACCAAAACCCCAAAGAATCAGCAAAAATCCCTAAAAAACCGATAAACCGATTTTGTATAAAAACTAGTCATTAGACTGCTATTAGTCGACTGACGGGAAGCATCAATCGACTGATGAGCTGAACGTTGTATTCAAATACCGGCTCATCAATCGACTGACGATCACTTTCAGTCGACTGACAAACCATCAGTCAATTGGTCAGTCGGCCGAAACAAAACATATTTTTTTTGATGATTCTAGGCACTTTGATTAGTCGACTTACCAGTCAACTGATGTCATCAGTCGATTGGTCAGTCGACTGATAACAGATATTCAGCCCGTTTAGATTTTGAAAGTGAGTTTCAACAGGCTTTAAAAATAGTAAATAAATTCTAAAAAATGTGAAACTCTGGAAATAGTTTATAAATATTTTGACAAACTTGCTTGAAAAGGAATTTTGTGAAAAGGTCTTCGTATTTGTAAAAATTATTATTTTAGCAAAAGTATCAAAATACGAGTTTTGAAAGTGTGCAAGTGTGTTATCCCATGAGCTTCAAATGTAATCAACAAACTACTTGCCTACATTAAGTACTAGAGAGAAAAATAAAATAGTAAATATCCCTCACATAGAAATACATAACCCGAGTCTTGATATTTGCTCTTGAGTAGATGAAGCTATGCATATGGTGCTCTTGAAAGTATTGTTTCAACACTTTGCCTCCACCTCCTTAGATATTGTCGTTATAGCTCATTTTCCATCAAATCCTCCATATAAGGTGCTAATGATATGTGATCTACAATATAGCTTAATAAACAATTAGCACCAATAATGGTGTTTGTAAATCATCATCAAAACAAAGGATCTAACACGTATCTTTTGTAGAAAGCTCCGAATATCTTTTAGATAAATTACACTAAACCCCCAATAACTTTCAAAATACCTTATTATGCCATTTTTGGTTCTAATTTATAGGGGTTATCTGCAAAATTTAAAGATTTATTGAGGGTTTTCTTTAAAACAGAAAAGTCATGAGGGGTTTAGTGTGCTTTTAAAAGTTTATAAGGGCTGAAAGTTCATAAGAGTTTAGTGTAATTTTACCCTATTAAATAATTATAATGAGAAGTAACTACTGTAAAATGTTACATATATTAAATGTAACTATGTAGGGAACATCAGGAAAAAGCTAGCAAGATTAATGTAGCTTAATTAATTTAGAATTAAGTTAACAACTTTTAAGTTGTAGGGGCATATTTAATAGAACTTATAAAATTAACAATTTTATTTAAGAACAATATTAGATTTGGGGGACTTATTTAAAAAGAGGTTACAACTAGGCGAATCATTTTAAAAAAACATTCAATTACAATAACCACACAATAGTAATTAATTCTTGCATTTCCTTTTAAGAAATTTTATTGTACAATTTTATTTACTAACACATAGTTTAACTATTCATTAAGAAATTTAAAAATTAAAGCATGTACATTCACGTGCAAAGCACGTGCATTATACTAGTACTATTATAACAATGTGTTGCTATGTTAAAGCATTTCTTTTGAAATTTCCCTCAGAAATACATGCATACATTATATACGCACATATGTATACATACTATCACTTATTAGTGGCAAACATATATTGATGCATAGATACATACTCAATACTAATAAGGGCTTTTAAGAATAACTATGTTTATAACTAAAGTTGATGATGAATTCTCATAATTATGCTTACAGGTCATATTAATTTATTATCAAAATTAGACAGTTTCGTACGTAATTATGATGAAGTTCTAACTCATAGAATTATTAAGAATGTATTGTTATTGGACTGGATGAAGCTTATTTTTCCTTAGGTTTATTTTCCGACTCGAAATATTATTTCATTATTAACAAAACTTTACTAAAATAGGCTCCTATATTGGGGCAGACCCATGACAAGATGGAGCACTGGGCAGGTTTACGTTAACCTCTCTTCACATTCATGGTTAGTAGTCAATGTGATTACTCTATTGTCACCTCTAGTAATTAGTGTCATGTTGTTCAAATCAATTGTTCTGTTTTAATTAATTCCTCACACAAAGATTCGTGCCACCTATAGTAATTAATAATTAACCTTTCTATTCTTAGCTCTTCATTTTTCTTTCAAATCTCTTCTATTTCCTTTCTTTTGTTACAAGCTTCCTTAATGAAAGTCGTGAGGCAGCTTAGCGCCCTCCTCCTTCATTTTTCAATTGAGGCATAGCATGCACAAAGGATGATATTGTTTCCAATCCAAAGACTTTTTATTTTAAACATTTCGTGCCTCTTTTTATTTGATTAAAAATCAATTATTTGACACAATTTTCATATGTTTTTTCCCCAATGCCAAGAGAAGGAGAAGTGAGATAGTACTCCAGCTAACAACTCATTTTAGAAGCTCTAGAGACTAGACGGCGCGGTCTGTCTGCAATTCAATCATCAATCCGGTGATTTTTTTTCTGCTGAAAAGTTTAGTTATTTATTTTGAATTCTCTAAAAATATTTTTTTATTCCAAGAATCAGCAAGGGATGACAATGAAGGACAGAAATGGAGGTGCTAAAATTTATAGTCACTGAATTATATAAGGTAGACAGAAATCAATTCTAGCAGTTTGGCACTTGGCTTTGTGATTACTCAAACCTCAAGCTACTCTGAATATTGCTTTCTTTGCTGATAATTAGAATTTTTCTTTTACATATGATTGATTTTCATTTTATTGTGTCATTTTTATGCCACTTGGGCATGCATTAAAAAGAAAAAAAACAATGTAATGATACTGGCATCACTTGTGGGTATCCTTTAAATCTTAAGGTTGCAAAACTGTAATTTTCAAAAACAAGGAACAATAATGTCTCATGAAGCTAGGACAGATCTCTCCCAAGTAAGTATTTAGCCAAAATTTGGGGCTCAGAATTGTCCCATGTAATATCTTGGGAAAATTAATAGATTTTTACACAACTAGGCAATAAGCACCGAAAATCCAACCTCCGTTTACACTAACTAAAATGCAATAATTCAGTATAAATTCCTACAAGGAACCCGATAACTTCAATTCAAAAAAAAAAGAAAAAAAAAAAAACTGAAGACCTTAAAAAATTACAGGAATACTAGAAACAATTCCAGGTTTTTTGGAGAAGTCCGTAAACTTACAAAACTTGAACGAATACCAAATAGACATCTAGAATTTAAACTTACAAAACTTGAATGCAATATATGTCTGCTTCATGTGAACGTAGGATATTGGGGAATTCATTTGTGAAACTTGTTATACTCAATGGTTTCCCAGAGGGTGGAAACGTCTGTTATTGTGGGGTTTCAAAAAGGTCAGATTTCAAGTGTTAGAGACACTACCTTAAATCCTCCATTTTCTGTCATATTGATCCTATTGAAACCATTTCCTCTTGTCTCGTGAATGTAGGCTTGAGAGCCAACTCCATAATTATCTGTATCTGTGTATTTCCTTGTTCTTCATCCGGGTGCCGCGTTCCTAGTTTCGCCATTCTGCTTCTGTTGAGCTGGGGCATGTCCCCAATCATAAGACAGGATTCTGTCGCTCTCGTTTCACGTTGGTTTTACTCATTTGTAGAGCTAATGGCCCATCATTGTCAGTTAGTGGTCCAAACTAAAGACTTCTTGCACTTCGCAAATTCTATAGTCAAAGTTAGAACTCTCCACATGTTGAAGAAAAGAAAGAAAAGTATCAGATCTAACAGAGAATATACAAGTGTTGGAATATCACGAGATCTGATCTTTATATGCCCAATTGCCATTTGAATTTTAAGTTATCGATCCACACGCTAGGTAGCATTTAAGCCTAAATGTAAAAGCTGGTTTGATCATACAAGAATAAGAAGAAACTAAAGCTGGTTTGATCATACAGAATAAGAAGACGCTAACTCCCGAACGGCTTATTTTGGATCAATAGGATATCTAATGGACATACAAACAAACAGTTTTAGATTTGCACTGGACATCAGGTATGTTCATTCTTCAGCAGAGTCACTAAACAGCATGAGATGGCCAGATGTGAGAGACCGAAATATACCCTCACCGTACGTCTCCAGCGCCACCACCTGCCATTCCATTAGCCTTGCACAAACTACCCACTCCTCTTCACAACTAGTGCTTGGTATTGGCATAATATGGCCAACTTTCCCACCCCAGCCGAAGTGATATGATCCAAAATTTGGCTGACCCCATCCAAAATCTACTTCTGACATCGGAAACTTTCTTCCTGATGACACTATAAATGCCGCTCCATCGCTTTCCTCTTCCGAGTATATCCTTGATCGGACTCCTTTTATACTTTGTTTGCCTATCATGTTGTCTAACTCCAAAAAGTGTTCCTCCTTTGTGCCTTCCTTTATCATTTCTTCGACTATGCCCACAACCTCACTTAATTTCATCGAGCTTAAATCTTTGGCTGTGTGCTTTCTAAAAACTACTCCTAGTAAATTCCCAAAATAAGTAGACATGTCATGATTAAGTCTTGACCGCCCGTCAACCACAATAGCCATCTTGCAGAAATTTTCAGGGTTGCATTTCATACCCTTGGCGATTGTTTGCCAGAGAAATGCACTGAAGGCTTGTAGTTTGGTGGTGGCTTTAGAGAGAATTTGGAGGCGGTTGATGTGTTCGAGAGAAACATGGTATATACGGCTGGTGAGGCTGCAATTATTTGATAGAGAGAGTGAAGAGGCGGGGACATAAAGATTGGTAATAGAGGAATTGCAGAGGCTAGCATAATGTAATTGATGAGGAAAACAGTAAAAGCATGGGATAATAGAGATCGGCTTAGAACAGGCAAGCTGAGACCAACCAAGTAAGAACATGTTGATAGAGTAGGCATCAGCGATCCTGTGGTCAAACACACAAGCGATCACCAGACCCCCGCATTTGAGTTCTGTGGCCTGCAGGTCAGAGCGCGTTACTAACAGCTGTTGCATCTGATCAAATTCAATTTCGTACGGGCATTACCTCAATTGAGAAGCTTATTTATGGGCTGAAGATACCTTGGAATTAATGAGGTCATGTAGATTCTGTCACTGTTATTTGGGTTTTTTTTTTCAAATTAAGATAAATGTGAATCAAGCAATTTAAGCAGTGATCTGTTACCATCGGCTAGTATTTATGTAAGCAGAACAGAACAAGTGGTGTGAGCTCATACCATGTACATTTGTGTCTTATATTTGAAGGACGGAGAATTCACAATGTTCAACGTTTGCTGTGATGGTGGATATATGTTTTTCTAAATGTAGAGACGGGCCTGAAACCTTAGATATGATTGCTTTTATCTAAATATACTCAAGTGAGCTCCTATACCTTGATATGCTTCAATGTGTTGTGGATGTTCCGATTGTATAACGATACGCTCAAGTAAAATTACGAGTTACAAACTATATAATTTGTCAACAATATCAAGTTTTAAGAAAAAAAAAAAGTTGTCCCATTGAGAGGTGACTCAAGGTTTGACTGGTGACTCAAGGTTGCTATTGATCAGGTCTTGAGTATGTTCTGCTTTTCTTTTGACTTGAACTTGGGCCAGGTCACTACTCTATTCATTAAAACCCTGTTTTCGTCTGGAGTTGTCAGTTGCAATAAGGTTAATCCAGATACAACTGAGCCTATGTTTGAAAATCGGCGCCCCATGGATGCCTGACTGAAATAGCTATTCAAACCTTGGTGAAATAAACTCAGAACTGAGAAGGTTTTATCACAGGTGCTTCTTAAAGCATTGTTCAAAATATAACCTCTAGGATTTCTTCTACTAGATTCTTGTTCAAACTATTTAGATCCCTGGTTAGCACGACGAGTAGGGTGTTCCTATCTTCAGATTAAATTTCTAGTTGTTTAGTGGAAGTTGTAAAGGGATTTATGCTGTACTATTGTAAATGGGGTAGATGTGTGAAATCCTGCACCATTGTCGAGCTAAATATGACTCCTCTTTGTGGTGATCTCACTTGGACTAGATAACTCCCATTAGGCTTGTGTTAGCAACATGGTGCAACTTAGCTCTTATCTCATCCTAAAAAGCACGAGTGTCCATTTTTTTTGAGAGAAACCATGATCCGAGAAAAAATAACCACTTACTACACACACTAGCATACAAGTTTTAAAGGTTCTTACTTGGATGCAGAACACTCCTTCATCCTTTCGCGGCACCAGCTTTCCTTCGAGGCATTCTTCAGGATTATATAGATCTAGTTCAGCTATCCCTCGCTCAAAGTAAGCTTCAAGAAAGTCCACCCCGCTATTGTTGCAGAGTAACTCTGGCTCCCCTCTGAGGTTCTCCGTGATGACACCAGCAAGCGGATAATAGGTTGCCAGTGCTTCACTCAATGATGTCTTTAGAGTGTCGAACTTTGATGATGACCTCAACTGATGTTCACGGTTTCGATAGACAAAGAAGACCCCAACGTCTACCGGTGGCAGCAAGAAGTCTAGATTGGAGAGTGGCATCCTGTGCTCCTGCAATGAAGTTCCTGTTGCTTTTATTCTCTCTCTGTGTCTGATAACTACTGATGTCTCATGGCACCTTTCACTGGCCATTGTGTGGGTATGGAAACAGTGGAAGGATGGTTCTGTAAATGATACGAGCTCTAGACGCGCTTCATGAGTCTGAATCCAGCTGGCTTCGAGCTCGCCCCTAGGGTTTCCCTATAAAAGGGAAACCCCTTTCGCGATCTGGAGGAGAGCGGAATTAGAGCGAGCAGAGCGGGAGCGGAGATGAAAAGAAGCGGCGTTGGAAAATTTCCTTCTGCGTTTTCTCTCTCCCATTTGTCCCCCATTTGTCCTCTTCTCATTAATTTGTGGAGAAGAGTTTGGTGATATTTATTTGGGGAAGTTGAGTTATTTAAGAGAGATTGAACAGTGTTTTAACTTAAAACACTGTTATTGTTTGGAAAGATCTCAAGCTTGAGATCTTCTCTCTTAATTTGTAATTTCTTATGGTAAATAAAAAATTATTTGTGCTGCTCCCGTGGACGTAGGCAAATTGCCAAACCACGTAAAATATTTGTGTTTATGATTGGCTTGTCATATTTGTTGGATTGTACCAGAGTTAGGTTTGTTTATCTTCTCCTGTGCTTACGGACTCGTTCAGTGTGCGAGCACGCTTCCGCAAAGGCGGGCAACAATTGGTATCAGAGTTCCAGATTTGAGATCTAGGGTTTTGGCATTGGGTGGAGGAAGATTCAGTTTGGAAGCTTGGTTCTTGGAGTTCTAGACTTCGATGGAGATAGCGTTGAGGAGTGACATAGTGGTCTTGCTTTCCTTGTGTGGTTAGGAGATCAATTTGGAATCCAATTTAGGGTTCAGTTGGGTATCTTTTTAATTTTATTAAAATTTGGATCTTTCTTTGCAATTGGAGATTATGAGTATGAGAGGAGAAGTTGGAGAAAGCAGCAAGAATATATTGGGTACAGTTCAAATTGGTTTTTAGAACACTAAAATTAGCGTAGTAAAATATGACGGTAAAATCAACTTTGGTTTGTGGATGAGCGACGTACAGGATGCGCTCAATGCACAGAATTTAGAGGAGACCATCATGGTCCAAGAGAGACCACCAAAATATGAAGAGGCGGTATGGAAAAGATGAATAGGAACGCTTGTGGGGTGATCAGGTTCTATTTAGAACAGGAGCTGAAGTATGATGTGATTGGAGTGACGTCTGCAATGAAGATGTGGGAGATTCTCAACAATAAGTATCTGACGAAAAGTGATGAGAACTGATTGCACTTGTTGCGAAGATTGTTTAGATTTCAGATGTCCCAAGGTACCTCACTAGCGGCTCATGTGAACAACTACACTAAGTTGTTATCGGACTTGGCGAATGTTGATGAGAAGATATCGGGAACAACTACACTAAGTTGTTATCGGACTTGGCGAATGTTGATGAGAAGATATCGGATGAGTACAAGGCGATTATTTTGTTGGGGACTTGGCGAATGTTGATGAGAAGATATCGGATGAGTACAAGGCGATTATTTTGTTGGGCTCCTTACTAGATGAGGAGTATGATACCTTCGTGCTCACTCTGTTAAATGGAAGATTTTCTATCAGCTATAGTGAAGTTACTAACGCTTTGACGAATTATGTTTTGAGGAGGAAGGACAATGAGACTTTCCGTGCTAGTACTTCACGAGAGGCCTTGTCGACGAGAGGTAGAAGCCCATATCCGAGAGGTGGCAATAGAGGGAGGTCAAAGTCTAGAGGCCATCACCAGTTAGCTAAGAACCAGTGTGCATTCTGTAAGGAATATGGACATTGGAAGAGAGATTGCCCGAAGCTTAAGGAGAAGGAGAATGGCAAAAAGAAGGGCCAGAAGGCCAATGAGATGAATGTTGCTAGCGGCAATGATTCTGATGATTCGAGCTTTTCTCTCTTGATTACTCCGGAGGAGAATCCTTTGGATGCATCAGATTAGATGTTAGATTCTGGCGCTATTTATCATGTGACCCCTAGGCGAGATTGGTTTGCATCGTTTGAGAGACTCGATGGGGGTGTTGTAGTCATGAGAAATGATCAATCCTGTGATATTTGTGGGATAGGTACCGTGCGGATTCGGATGTACGATGAAGTAGTTCATGAGTTGAAAGAGGTGAGATTTATTCCTCAGCTGAAGAAGAATCTTATCTCAGTTGGAGCTTTGGAGGTGAAGGGATTCAAGGTGACCTTTGAGGACGCTGTAGCAAAGGTTATTAAGGGATCTTTGGTGGTGATGAAGGGAGTCCGCAGTAGGAATTTATATTATCTAAAGGGGAGCACCGAGGTTGGTCATGTTGCTTTAGTTATTTCAGAGACGGACATGAGCAGGTTTGACACTATAGGTTGGGGCACACAGGTGAGAAGCCACTGCAGGCGCTGTGCAAGCAGGGGCTATTGAAGGGAGCCAAGAGTGGAAAGATAGAGTTCTGTGAGCATTGCGTACTTGGCAAGAAGATAAAGGTGATGTTCGGGACTGCCATCCATAGGACAAGGGACATCCTGGACTACGTGCATACAGACGTTTGGGGTCCCACCAAGACTGTATCACTTGGTGGTCGACATTGGTTCGTTACTTTTGTAGATGACTATTCTAGGCGTTGTTGGGTGTACACTATGACGAAGAAGAGTGAATTTCTAGATTTATTTGTAGAGTGGAAGAAGAGATTGGAACTACAGACTGGGAGAAAGATCAAGACGTTACGATCCGACAACGGTGGTGAGTATACTTCTGACCCATTTCAGCAGCTATGTCGAGACGAGGGCATAGAGAGGCACTTCACAGTTAGTCATATACCACAGCAAAATGGGGTGACAGAGATGATGAATCGGTCTTTACTAGAGAAGGTTCGGTGCTTATTGTCGCAAAGTGGTTTGGAGAAGATCTTTTGGGCTGAGGCATTATCATATGCGAGCCACCTCATTAACAGACGGCCTTCATCTGCGATTGAGGGGAACACCCCTATGGAGATGTGGTCGGAAAAGCCAGCACACGACTACGACCAGCTCAAGGTATTTGGATGCCCTACATTTTATCATGTGAGAACAGATAAATTAGAACCTCGAGCTAGGAAGGCCATATTTGTAGGATTCAAACGTGGTGTCAAGGGATACAAGCTATGAGATCCAGTTGATAGGAAGATTATGTAGAGTAGGGACGTTACGTTCAATGAGGCTTCTATCTTGAAGCTTTCCAGTTCTCATCAGGTGGAGAGCGACCCGATGGAAGAGATATCGCAGGTGGTGGAGATCGATGTAGCTCTACATTGTCCAAATGGTACAATATCCCTTAGAATTCCGATTGAGGTGACGCCAACCGAGCGTGACGATAACGAGGAGGATACGGGTACAGATGTGCAGGATCAGAGACCGACGGCTCAGGTTCAAGATTCGATTGTTGTTCAGAGACAGAGGAGAGACATACGGACGCCAGCACGGTATACCGACACAGTAGTTGTGTATGCACTTGCGGTGGAGAGTATCGATGAGTTAGTACCTACTACATTCAGAGAGGCCGAGCAGAGTTCAGAGACTGATTCGTGGCAGGTAGCTATGCAGGAGGAGATGGAGTCTCTTCATAAAAACGATACATAGGAGCTTGTTCAGCTTCCAAAGGGGCGGAAGGCGATTGGTTGCAAGTGGGTATTGTAGGCATATAAAATTGCTTATAGGTCCCTTAGCTCAGCTCGGCACAAACCGACAAACCAACGAGGCAACGAGATTGACTAATCGCACGCAAGCAACGGAATACGTCCATTCGCGTGCGGGATCAAGCCAAGTGTTCGAAGAGTCAACGAGTCATCCAACCGAGGGCATACTCGGACGAATCACGATCGAATCAAGATCGGTTTCGGACTCGAACTCAGAAGTGGATTTACTGCCAAATCAGGAATCAGACTTACTGCCAAATCAGGTCAACGAGTCAATCAACCGCACAACCGAATCACGGACAAGACCGAAAGACGGAAAACAACCAAACCCACCACCTAGAGGGGCTCGGCCGAAGCCGAGCCAACTTCAGGTGGCTCGGCCAGAGAGGCGAAGCCCTGCTGGATTGGAGACTCAGAACTTAACAAGATTCAAGCTTTGGGACTTCGAGGACTTGCACATCCAGATCTGGTGCTCGACGATCATCAACGCCAAATAAGGCAGGAGTTCGAGAGGACCGGATCTCAGATCTACGCATACGTACTCCGGATCTAAGCTTGGTCTTAGATCCCGAGACTTGGACGATTGTTTCCTTGGTGAAACAATCCTCCCCGGCTATTATTTCCTTGGTGAAATAATACCCGTTGTACTGCGTAGATCCGACCGGATCTAGATCGCGCGGTGGTCCACGGCAAACAACCCCGGCGCAGGCAAAGAACCCACAAAGCGAGCGACCGCAAAACAGGAGCTCGCGATTCGTTCGACACAAAAGGAGAAAAGTTGTAATCTTTGTTTATTTTTATTTGATTTTCGTTGTAACCGGATCTTATAAAAAGACCGGATCTTTTGTAACTCAAAAAGTTGTAACTCAAGATGACAATGGAATCAATAACAAAGAAACCTACGATTTTCCCCGCGAACAATCTGGCGACCACAGTGGGAGCCGACGATCTCGCCAACGAGATCGATGCGTCGCAGCCGCGGATCTCAATCCCGGTCGTGGAGGAGGTCGAATACGAGTTCGATCAGACCAAGTTCGAGGAGTACCTTTCATCCTCGTCCAGATCTACCTCCCTCCGCAAGTCCAAGAAGTCCAAGTTCTCCTCCAGGAGAAAAACTCGTTGGTTTGAAGAAGTCGAAGCCGCCAACGAAGATCTCGCCCCGTTTGATGCCAAAGTCGCATCGGGTGAGATTCCTCCAGTTTCCAACCAGGTCAGATCTGCTCTGGCCAACCCTTCTGCCGCAGGGGGCGTGGTGACTCTCTCGAAGAGAGCCCGCCAAAGGCAACGTCAACGCCTTGCGAAACGATTCGCAAAGGCCATGGAGTCCATTGACGGGATCCGCTACAACACGGATCTGAAGAACAAAAGAGGCAAACAGCCTCAACAACAGATGAACGGCACCTCTTCCAAGCCGCCAACAAAAGAATGGGTCCGCGTCAAACGGAACCGTTCGACGCTGGAAGAACGCATCCGCAAACGCCGCGCACTATCAGCGCAGGCACGGGCTCAAGTCGAAGAAGCCCGTAGAAAGTTACAGAAAGAGGTGGTCAAGAAGCCGCCATCAACCCGCCAAGTCTGGAGACCAAAGTCTGAAGCGGCAATTCAGGCTAAGGAGCAATCTTTGCAGCCTCTAACCAAAATTCAACCTCCGGCGGACCAAGCTAAGTCGCTGAGAATTCCCATAGCTACTCCGGGAGATCATGCAGAATCCTCCCGAAGGAGAAAGTCAGTCTTGGAGCGCCTCGGTCCACTTCCCGAGGAGCGAAACAAAGCCCCGATCCAAGAACGTTTGGGCCCACTAAGAAAACCCCGAACGAATCAACACGCTGCTGGGGGTCGCCAAAACCCTCAACGTGACAGAGAAATCATGGCACCCAAGCGCACTACTTTGCGCATTGAAGTTCAGGAGCCCGCTGAGAATTCACGCCCAAAAAGGCATGTCTCAAGGCGCGTGACTCTTGAAAGTCCAAGGAAGGCAATTCTCCCTCAGAAGGAAACGTTATCATCTGATGACGATTACGTTATACCTGAGAAATCGTACCAACACATGATAGGCTGCTCTGACTTTCAAACGGACGAGCTGTACTATCGTGCTGGGGGTACGAACAAAGCCAGGAAGAGAAGTTCTCGAGGGCTAGAAACTCAGTGCCCTTGTTCAAAGCTCATTCGGGCGGTATTGTCTGAATGCAACTGTATTAAGGCAGTCCCCGAAAGAGCTTCAGTTTTTGAAAGACTTAGTGCGGAGACGCCAAAACCAAGGCGTAGGCGTTTTCGGCAAAGAAGGACGGTGGTTGAAGATGAAGAATTCCCGAGGGTCACCGCTAATATGACGAGCAAAGAGACCTCATCACGGGATGATCTCAAGTCGTTTCTGGAAGCATCCCGGTGTCTAACCCGTCTGCAGTCTGGAGCCATCGCACGAGGAACTTATGGTAGGGTTCGGACAAGATCACCTTCAGAAGATGAAGAATCGGATTCCTGCTCTGCTGTCTCATCGGATAATACAGTGTCCAGCGAAGGACAACCCTGCGAGTCATTCATGATAAGCGCGGAAGAAGTGGCCAAGATGCTTGAAGACGCTTTGGCTAAACAGAAAGAAAGTTTCAAGTTTGAGATGCAGATGGCCATGCAGACTATGAGAGAGATGCATGAGCAACAAATCCAGGCATTCAGGAACCAACAAGGTGAACCAAGTCACCGTAACCAGGTTGTTCAGGAAGAGGAGCACATGGATAGGGATGAAGCTCACAATGCCAATAACCCTCCCGTCAATGCAGGGGGTGGTAATGAGGATGCCAACGAAGATGCAGATGAAAACTTGAAGATCAAAGACCTCGAGAGCAAAATCAACACATTGATCTCCGCTCAAGAGGTGAAGAAGACGGGCATTCCTTGTCCATACCCAAGAGAGTGGGAATCGATCCCCTATCCGGCGAAGTTCAGTTTAATCAACTTCACGCCGTTCGATGGGAAGGGTTCCCCCACTCAGCATTTGATTTATTTCAAATCGCATCTGGGTATTATCTCTGGCAATGAGCCTCTGATGGTGCGGTCATTCGTCGGCACTCTTCGCGGAGCCGCCTTCGATTGGTACCGCCGCCTCAAGCCAGGAAGCGTAAACAGCTGGGACGAACCAAGTTCCTGGCCAACTTCTTCGACGACGACACCGAGATATCTATCGGATCATTGCTCGATGAGAAGCAGAAGGACGGGGAGTTAGTCGACACCTTCGTCAAAAGGTTCCGGAACAAGGCGATGAATTGCCGGGACCCGATCACAGAGGAATTCATCCTCCAAACTTGCCACAACAACCTTGCGTTGGACGTGTTGGAAGCAATGGGAACAGCACCGTCTGACACTTGGAAGGATCTGAAGGTGCGCGGTGAACAAGCCGAACGTTTCCTCCGAAGGAAGAAGGCCGAGAGGAACCTACCGACGGCTAATCCTCTGGACTCAAACTTCGCCTCTCGTGGTAAGGGCAAAACACCTGCAGCTACTGGTGGTGCTAATCAAGCGTCACAACAGCAATCTCGAAGGCAGCAAAAGACTTCGGGTCCGAGACTCCAAAAAGAGTACTCTTTCAAGGACGAAGACGTTCCAGCCATCTTCGAATCCCTCCTTGAAGGTAACAAGATCAAGCTACCACCTATCACAAATCAGGAGGAAGCTGACAACACTACGGACCCAAAGTACTGTGCATACCACAGGAGGGTCGTTCATCCCACCAAGGATTGCTTTGCTCTCAAGAATAGCATTCAGACCTTGGTTGAAGCCGGCGTCATAACGCTGAGGTAAGCCAATTGAGAATGGCACGACTCCGATAAGTATAAGAGTATAAACTGCTTCTCAAAACTCCAAAGAGTATACGAGTATAAACTGTTTCTCAAAACTCCAAAGAGTATACGAGTATAAACTGTTTCTCAATCCTCCGACCGGTATAAGAGGTTAAACTACTCCCTGATACTCCAATAGGTATATGAGTCTAAACTGTTTCCTCACTTTTGACGGGAAGTTCCTGGAGAATATTAAGCTAATATTCTCAAGGATAACCCGGTTAGGTAACTGATAATAATGTCCGAACCAGTTCCGCAGAGGAAACTGGGGGTGGACGATTTATGTAATGTGAAGTTCCCAAAACCACAGCAATGTAATGAATAAGAGTTCCCATTCAAATTCTCACAGTGTCTGTGTACTCAACACTCTCACTGTTAGAGTCTGGACATAAAATTCCCAATTGGTCAAACCTTCTTACAGTTAGGACCACAATCAAAATCCCCTCTCGATTCCCCCAATGAACGAGAGGTCCTCAAATCGAGCGATCAAACCTTCCTACAGTTAGGATCGTCTCAAATCTCCCAATTGGTCAAACCTTCTTACAGTTAGGACCACAGTCAAAATCCCCTCTCGATTCCTCCAATGAACGAGAGGTCCACTTTCAAATCGAGTGATCAAACCTTCCTACAGTTAGGGTCACCTCAAACTCCTGTTTGGCCAAACCTTCCTACAGTTAGGGTCAAAACCATAATTCACTCTCGATAAACGAGAAATTCATCTTTAGTTCGGTAATCAAACCTTCCGACAGTTAGGGTTATCCGAATCTTTTCGATTCTCGGAGTGGAGATCCCACTCTCAGTTTCACCTTTCCGGATTCTGGGGGTGGAGATCCCACCTCGAGTCTCCTTTCCAGTTGAAGAGAGAATATAAAATTCTTCTTCTTCATTTTCGGGAGATAGAATATAAAATTCTTCCTCTCCCATTTCGGGTTCGTCTTTGCCCCAAGAGAAGACACCACCTTTTTCAAATCCCAAAATCTGTGCCTCACAGGTACAGGGAATTTTATCCCGAATCCTAAGTAGGGATAAGTCAACGCCTAACACGCGTTGCCGGTTTAGTCTTTCACCGATTGAAGAAGACAATAGAATTCCAGTTTAGGAAGTTTATCCCGAATCCTAAGCAGGGATAAGTCTGCGCCTAACACGCGCTGCCGGTTTAGTCTTTTTCCGTACAAAAAGACACCAGAGTTCGATTCTGGGCCTATAAATACGAGAGTCACTGACGCATCAGCTCCATTAGTTGGTCTCGTGACTTGAGCATCCAACGATGTTCGAAACTCTAGGGTCAACGCCGGTCAACGCGTGATCCCTAGGTCAACGCCAGTCAACGCGTTGCGAGCAAAAATTCAACGTACGACGTTCGAAACCCTAGAATCAACGCCGGTCAACGCGTGATCCCAGGTCAACGCCAGTCAACGCGTTGCGAGCAAAAATTCAACGTACGACGATCAAAAACCCTAAGGTCAACGCCGGACAACGCGTGACCCTAGGTCAACGCCTATCAATACGTTGCGATGAAAGAACTAAAACTCCGAAAAGTATACGAGTATAAACTGCTTCTTAAATACTCCAATAAGGTATATGAGTATAAACTGTTCCCTAATTTTTGTTGAGAAGTTTCTGGAGAGTAATTTTCTAAAAATATTCTTAAGGATAACTCAACAACACTACGCCGGACAACGCGTCGCAAATAAAGACTCAACGCCGACAGTCGAGGGTCAGTTCTGTGTTCAACCAACAAGCACGAGCTAAAAATCAGAAAACCAGGAATTGACTTCAAGTTCAAATTTCCGACAACGGTCAGACAATAAATGCAGCACCGGAACTCTTACAGACATTCGACAAAGCACCGAATAGCCTGGAAGATTGAAGGAATCAAGAACGGAAGTCATTCCAAGGTCCCATTACACCGACTGAAGGTGGGGACAATCATATCCAAAGTATTCCAGACTCTTCTATAAAAGAACGAGACTGAAATACTTTGGAGGGGGTATCTGTAGGCATATAAAATTGCTTATAGGTCCCTTAGCACAGCTCGGCACAAACCGACGAACCAACGAGGCGACGAGATCGACGAATCGCACGCAAGCAACGGAATACATCCATTCGCGTGCGGGATCAAGCCAAGTGTTCGAAGAGTCAACGAGTCATCCAACCAAGGGGATACTCGGACAAATCACGATCGAATCAAGATCGGTTTCGGACTCCAACTCAGAAGCGGATTTACTGCCTAATCGGGATCCAGATTTACTGCCAAATCAGATCAACCAAATCAAAGACTAAGTTAATCAAATCACGGACAGAACCAAAGGCGGAAAACACCAAAAACCACCACCTAGAGGGGCTCGGCCGAAGCCGAGCCAACTTCAGGTGGCTCGGCCCAAGCATCTGTGCCTAGGCACAGATCTGGGTGCCTATAAATAGGCCAAGTGGTATTCATTTTCAAGGGTTGGAAATTTTGGAGAGGCGAAGCCCTGCTGGATTGGAGACTCAGAACTTAACAAGATTCAAGCTTTGGGACTTCGAGGACTTGCACATCCAGATCTGGTGCTCGACGATCATCAACGCCAAATAAGGCAGGAGTTCGAGAGGACCGGATCTCAGATCTACGTTGCTACACTCCGGATCTAAGCTTGGTCTTAGATCCCGAGACTTGGACGATTGTTTCCTTGGTGAAACAATCCTCCCCGGCTATTATTTCCTTGGTGAAATAATACCCGTTGTACTGCGTAGATCCGACCGGATCTAGATCGTACGGTGGTCCACGGCAAACAACCCCGGCGCAGGCAAAGAACCCACAAAGCGAGCGACCGCAAAACAGGAGCTCGCGATTCGTTCGACAAACAAGGAAACAAAGTTGTAATTTTCATTTCTTTTCAATTTGATTTTCGTTGCAACCGGATCTTATAAAAAGACCGGATCTTTGTAATCGATAAACTTTTACAAGAGTGTACAATGGAATCATTAATGAAGAAAGCAACAATTTTCCCCGCGAACAGGTATACACGAAGAAGGAGGCCATTGAAGGCACTCCATTGAGGTTCAAATCTAGGTTGGCTGCGAAGGGCTATGCACAGGAGGAAGGTATTGACTACGATGAGGTTTTCTCTCCTGTGGTGAAGCACTCTTTGATTCGGATTTTGCTAGCTTTGGTGGCGTAGTATGGATTGGAGTTAGATCAGTTGGATGTGAAGACGGCATTTCTTCATGGTGATCTTGATGAAGAAATATATATGACTCAGCCATTGGGATTCCGAGCTACCGGGAAGGGAAATCTGGTTTGTAGGTTGAAGAAATCGCTATACGATTTGAAGCAGTCTCCTCGACAGTGGTATAGGCGAATTGATGGTTTTATGATTGGTCATTCGTACACAAGGAGTCAGTTTGATCATTGCGTGTATTTTCATAAGTTGAAAGGAGGTGCGTACATCTATTTGTTACTTTATGTCAATGACATGTTGGTTGCCTCTATTTCTGGGTCTTCTATAGATGAGTTGAAAGCACAACTTTCAAAGGAGTTTGAGATGAAGGATTTGGGTGAGGCTAAGCGCATTTTGGGAATGAAGATCGGCAAAGACAAATCAAATGGTAGAATTTGTTTGATTCAGGTGGCTTATTTGAAGAAGGTTCTACAGCGGTTTAACGTTAGCATGGAAATGAAGCCTGTTAGTATACCTTTGGGAACCCATTTGAAGATTTTAGCTGATCTTTCACCAAAGACAGTTGAAGATAGAGGGTTGATGTCGAAGACTCCATATGCAAGTGTAGTTGGAAGCTTGATGTACGCGATGGTATGTACGAGGCCAGATTTGTTACACGCGGTGAGCATTATTTCGAGATACATGCACGATCCAGGAGTGGGTCATTGGGACGCCGTGAGATGGATTTTGAGGTACATTCGAGGTACGCTCAATGTTGGTTTGGTTTATGAGCGGGACACTATAGGTGGGCAGCTATGCATTGGCTATGTTGATTCGGATTATGCCGGGGATTTGGATAAGCGCCGGTCTACTACGGGGTATGTGTTTACTTTGACTCGTGCACCGGTGTGTTGGAGATGCACCTTACAGTCTACGGTGGCTTTGTGTACGACAGAGACATAGTATATGGTAATTACTGAGGCTGTTAAGGAGGCTATTTGGCTTCGAGGACTTTTGGAGGAACTTGGTATATCGCAGTGGTCCGTCACTATTCATTGTGATAGCATGAGTGCTATCTATTTGGTGAAGAATCAGGTTCTTTATGCGAGGACGAAGCACATTGACGTTCGTTATCACTTTGTTCGGGATGTTCTTAAAGATGGAGATGTGGAGATAGTGAAAG
Organism: Asparagus officinalis; assembly: GCF_001876935.1. NCBI lineage: Eukaryota > Viridiplantae > Streptophyta > Magnoliopsida > Asparagales > Asparagaceae > Asparagus > Asparagus officinalis. Next base: position 99,205,083 of record NC_033797.1, on the reverse strand, counting down.
TCCACACGAAGGATAATCCGACGGATATGCTCACAAAGGTGGTTCCGAGCAATAAGTTTGATCATTGTCGAAACTTGTTACACATTCGTGATTATTGAGGCCGTTGGCGGCCATTTGGTAGAACTACGATTAGCTTGATCCCAGTTAGAGGGTACGTAGGCAGCCATGGTATAATGGTGCAGCTGTTTTGGGCCTGATTTGCGCTCATGGTGTTCTTCTGGTGTTTGTCCAAAATTTAATGTTTATCAAATGATGGACGAGGTGGAGAATTGAAGAACGCACATGGGCGAGCAGGCGAATGAGTGGAGGCGAGATCGAACATCGCCCTGTAGACGACAGCTAGTTGGCGAGCAGGCTGCACTGCGACTTTATGAGACTCGCCTATAGCGCGAGGCGTTGGACAGGCCGAGGTCGGGTGTACGCCTGTAGTGCATCAAACTCGCCGTGTACGTTGTGCTGCGGGGCTCGAGGTGCTGTGGCGTGTCGCTTGTCCGCGGGCTCGAGTGTTGCTCGCGGCGAGTCGTCTGTGCGCGGGGCTCGAGGTGCTCGTGCGACAGTGGATGGGAACCAGCCGGCCTCCAGCTGGATGGACCAGCTTCGAGCTCCCCCCTAGGGTTTCCCTATAAAAGGAAAACCCCTTTCGCGATCTGGAGGACGGCGAAATTAGACCGAGCAGAGCGAGAGCGGAGAAGAAAAGAAGCGGCGTTGGAAATTTTCCTTCTGCGTTTTCTCTCTCCCATTTGTCCCCCATTTGTCCTCTTCTCAGTAATTTGTGGAGAAGGAGTTTGGTGATATTTATTTGGGGAAGTTGAGTTATTTAAGAGAGATTGAACAGTGTTTTAACTTAAAACACTGTTATTGTTTGGAGAGATCTCAAGCTTGAGATCTTCTCTCTTAATTTGTAATTTCTTGTGGTAAATAAGAAATTATTTGTGCCGCTCCCGTGGACGTAGGCAAATTATCGAACCACGTAAAATATCTGTGTTTGTGATTGACTTGTCATATTTGTTGGATTGTACCCGAGTTAGGTTTGTTTATCTTCTCCCGTGCTTACGGACTCGTTCGGTGTGCGAGCACGCTTCCGCAAAGGCGCGCAACAGCTCTGGAAAATATTCTGTTGGCAGTCTTTCGTCAATTGAGAGAGACGTTTTAGGGATGTAGATAAGAAATTACTTTCAGCTTGGCAATAAATTTCGTCTAGAGTGCGCGAAGTATGTAAGGGTTAATTTTATGAAACCCCCTGAACTTTGGGAGTTTTGCACATAACCCTTCTAAACTTTCATATCCCACAGAACCCCCTTGAACTTTCTGGTATCTACAGTACCCACTTGAAGTTTAAACTTTTCCTCAATGGTCCCGTACCTGTAATTGACAAATAACTAAAATTTTCTTCAAGGAAAAAAGCCTCAATTGGGAGGCGGGACATCCATTGCCTGTATATGGTAAATAACCAAATTCGAAATTTTTTCCCCTCAAGGGCATTCTACTTATTTGTCAATTAAAGTTAGGGTTCCGCGTGGAGATGTTAAAACTTCAGGGGTTTGTGAAACTCCCCAAGTTCAGGGGTTTTTTTGGGATAAAACATTGAAGGTGTTATGTCCAGATACACCCAAAGTTCAAGGGGTTTGGTGAAATTAACCCTTTATTTTATCTTGGATTTTCCCATCGCTTTTGAGGCTAGTGAGCTAAAGTCGTTGATGTTGGATAGGGAAATTAATGGTTTCTATGCTAACCAGATTGACAATAAATGTAGATGCTTTGGTCATGGACGACTAATTTGGTGGCTGATTAACTAGAGTAATAGTTGCATTAGTTGGTGGGACTACTAGGAATAAGCCAAAGAGATTATGGATAGTGATATTAATGGTTTCTATGCTATCATTGATTAACATGGAAATACAGATTGACTGTTCATAGAAGTTTCCACCATAAGCTTTGGTCATCTACAACTACAATGCTGACCAACTTCTTGGGGTAATAACTGCAGAGTCGGTGAGACTAGGATAAGGCAAAGAGATTATAGCTTACTTAGTAAAAGGAGATATAGTGATTGCTAATTTGATGGAGGAGGTTGATCATAGTAGTGTTGGGATAAACCCGGGGCCTAATAGAGCAGGATCGTAGCAATAAGAGAATCCACTATGAGGAGGTTGATCATAGTAGTGTTGGGACAAACCCGGGGCGTAACAGATTTACTTGGTTCGGCATTTGATTGCCTACGTTCACGAGCAAAGATAGAAGAATCCACTATGAGGAGAAAACTCTAGAGTTACAATCTCTTTTTACAAGGAAATGCTCTCTCTCTATTTTTTCTCTCTCACTCTTTAATAACAGAAGTTGTTTCTGGGATAAACTTCTCCTTAAGGATTTGGAGCATATTTATAGTTTTTAAAAAAATACTATGCACTAAGAAAATATAATATTTTACTGTGCGTTCACTGTTCATCTTTTTGATTTTCAAAGAATTCGGCTTCTTTCGGTGAATGAAATATCTCGTGGGGCTCATCGCAATTGTTTTTTCAAACTTTGCTGCTACCTTTGGCTTTGCCTGCTGACAATCTCCCACTTGAAGATTTGATTGAGTATCAATCATATCTTCACATCATTCTTTCTATCTTGCCATCTTCATATTGTTTACATCTCCGACAGACCACAGGAGGATCAACACCAAATAAATTTGTCAGTATTAACTGCTTTTGTCAAAAAATCTGCTAGGTTGTCTTTGGTGTGAATTTTTTGCATATCCACCGTTTCTTCTTCCACTTTCTCACGAACGAAGTGATACTGAACTCGAATGTGTTTGGTCTTTGAATGAAAGGCTGGCACGAACGAAGTGATACTGAACTCGAATGTGTTTGGTCTTTGAATGAAAGGCTGGATTTCTTGCCAAATGCAAAGCACTCTGACCGTCACAAAATAAAGATATCTTCTTTTGTTCATAGCCGAGTTCCTCCAGCACCATCTTCAAGCACATCGCTTCTTTACTAGCTTGCTTCTGTTGTTAAAGTAGCCACAACTGACTGTAGTTTTGAAACCCAGCTTACAGCTCCGCCAGTAAGTGGAAACACATAATCTGTGGTGGATTTTCTATTATCACGATCACCTGCAATCAGAATCAACATATCTACTGACAATAAAATGAGACCCCCCATAACATAATGCAACATTTGAGGTTCCTTGAATGTATCTTAGAACCCTCTTTACAGCCTTCCAATGCTTTTTACCAGGATTCGCCATGTATCGACTAACCACTCCCACTGCTTGTGCAATATCTGGTCTTGTACAAATCATCATGAACATTAAGCTTCCCACTGCTGATGCATACGGTACTCGAACATCTCCATCCTCTCTTCTTCACTGCTAGGACTCATACTGGAGGATAACTTGAAATTAACAGGAAGTTGGGTAAAAATTGACTTATAATCTTACATGTTAAAGCGCCGCAAGATTTTCTTCAAATAGTTCTTCTGAGAAAGCCAAATCTTCCTATTGACTCTGTCTCGGTAAATTTGCATCCCTAGAATCTTATTTACAGATCCTAAATCCTTTATTTCAAATTCCCTAGCCAACTGAGCCTTTAATTCTTGGATACGATCTTTGTTGGGGCCTGCAACCAACATGTCGTCAACATACAATAATAAGATAACAAAGTTATTTTTACCAAACCTCTTGAAATATGCACAAGGGTCTGAATGAAGTTTGTTGTATCCAAGGCTCATGATGAATGAATCAAATCTCTTGTACTAACACCTCGGCGCGTATTTTAGACCGTACAGAGATTTGTTCAATTTGCAAACCAAGTCCTCTTTTCCTTTTTCTTCAAAACCTTTTGGTTGGAGCATGTAAATTTCTTCTTCAAGATCTCCATGAAGAAATGCTGTTTTCATATCTAGCTGCTCTAGATGTAAGTCAAATATAGTGCTCATAGCCAGGATAATTCGGACTGTTGTAAGTCGAACTACAGGCAAAAATATTTTATTAAAATCAATACCTTCTTTCTGAGCATATCCTTTTACCACCAATCTAGCACGATATCGCTCCACTTGATCATCGCCATTTTACTTGATCTTGTAGACCCATTTGTTTCTAATGGTCTTTCTTCCTTGTGGAAGTGACACAAGTTCCCAAGTCTTGTTCTTATGGAGAGCTTCAGTTTCTTCTTGCATTGCTGTCATTACAAAGATGCATCTGTGTCATTTATAGCTTTATAAAAAGTTGATGGCTCTCCATCTTTTGTTAGAAGACAGTATGCAACATTACTCTTCGTAATATACTCTGAGTGTCAAGTTGGTGGTCTTCTCTCATGAGTTGACCTTTGAATTTCTGGAGCCTCAGACTCGACCGGTTCTTGTTCATCATGCTCCGGTGTTGCTCCATAAGAATTCAGATCATCTTCTACCTGAACAGCTACAGTCTTTGAGTCCTTCCTCGAACTGCTTTCTTTCTCTTCACTTTGTAGTTGGTTCTCTACAAAGATAACATATCTGCTGATGATAACCTTATGGGCAGTGGGATCCCACAGACGATACCCCTTTACTCCATCAGCATACCATAAGAATATGTATTTTCTAGATTTTGAATCCAGCTTTGTAATTTCTTAGGCATTGTACATTACATACACTGTACTTCCAAATATATGGAGGTTAGAATAAGCAGTTGGCTTGCCAGTCCATATCTCCATCGGCGTCTTCAATTGTATTATAGTTGATGGAGATCGATTTACCACATAACATACAGTTTTTACTGCTTCCACCCAAAAGACTTTATCCAGATTTGTAGTTGCCAACATAGCTCTTATTCTTTCCAATAGAGTTCTGTTCATCCGCTCCGCCATTCTATTTTGTTGAGGAGTATAAGCAGTACTGAATTGTCTTTTGATGCCTTCTTGCTTGCAGAATGCTAGGAATTTTCTGTCTGTGTATTTTCCTCTATTATCTGATCTCAAACACTTGATCTTCTTCTCAGATTCAAGCTCGACCCACGTTTTGTAGGCTTTAAAGATTGAGAACACATCTGCCTTCTTCTTGATAGGATACACCCAACATCTCCTGGAGTAATCATCAATAAAGGACACAAAGTATTTTGCTCCTCCTAAGGATGTAACCGGTGCTTGCCATATATCAGAATGAACCAGTTCCAGAATAGCCTTTCTTCTAGAACTCGATGTGTTGAACTTCAGTTGATGCTACTTACTTGTAACACAATGCTCGCAGAATGGGAGAGCTACCAAATTAAGTCCAGGAAACAACTTCTGATCGGAGAGAATCTTCAAGCCTCGTTCTGACATGTGGCCTAGTTTGTGATGCCACACATGGTTTGTTCTTTTCCATGGCTGGTTGATGTCACACATGAATTAGCTTCCTACGGGGTTTCTCCCTTGAGTATGTACAGATTTGTAGCTATTTTTTCTCCTTTTATCACCACAAGCGCCCCTCTAACAATCTACATGATCCTATTTTCGATATGGGTCTTGCACCCAAGCTCATCTAATTGTCCCAAAGATAATAGATTCTTCTTCAAGCCCTTCACATGTCGCACATCTTGAATGGTGCGTATTGTACTATCAAATATTTTGATTTTGATAGTGCCAATACCATAAATCTCTAAGGCATAATCATTCCCTATGAATACAGATCCTCCTGAGATAGGTTCATATTTGTGAAACAATTCTCTTCGAGAAGTCATGTGCCAGGATGCTGCTGAATCCAGAAGCCAGACATCAGCAAACTTTTTTCTGCCTTTATCAACAGTAGTTGCTCCACTGAATAGAATTTCACCATCGTCTGATGTGCTGACAATGCATCCTTAAGATGTTGATGGCTCTGAAGACTTTTTATCTCCATTCTTCTTATTGTGCCAACACTCCGATTTGACGTGCCCTCTTTTACCACAGTTGTAGAATTTGACATTCTTCTTACTTCTTGATTTGGATCTACCATGGGTATGAATCCCACTGGAGCCACGTTCCGTTGATCTTCCTCTCGTCACCGTTAAAGCCTCCGCTTGTTGAGAACTTATCTGCCTGTCTTCCTTATTCTTGAGCCGATTTTCTTCCTCCAGAACAGCGGCTGCAACATCGTCGAAGACTAGATTGTGCGTAAGGACGTTGTTTGTCAGGTTAATGATGAGTTGATCATACGAGTCAGGTAGACTTTGAAGTAGAAGTTCTGCACGTTCATTCGCACCAACTGTATACCCCAACGTTGTGAGTTGGGAGAACAGTGTGTTTAGGTTGTTGATGTAGTCGGTCATCGATGTAGATTCCGCCATCCTCAGAGTGTAAAGTCTCCTTTTTAAGAAGATTTTGTTGTGCATGGATTTCGTCTCATATAGCTTTGTTAGAGTATCCCAGATCTCCTTTGCTGTCTTCTTCTCCTCTATGCTTGTCAGCACTCCGTCTGCTAATGTCAGATGAAGATTTGCAATAGCATTTTCGTCCATCTCGTTCCACTTATTATCATCTGTGATGTCGTCCAGCCTTGCACCGATGGCCGCCAGACAATTATCTTTTCTCAAGATATCCTTTATCTTCAACTTCCACAGAGAGAAATTACTCCCGTCGAATTTCTCGATCTTGAATTTTATCGCCATTGCTTCTACCACGAACAATAACTTCTTACTATCTCACGTAAATAGTAATTGTATTTATGAATAGTAACCGTATACGTGAATAGTATTGTACTTGTGAATAGTGTCGTATTTATGAACATTATCGTACTCGTGAATAGTACCCGTCACCTTCAAATGGTAAATGATAACCTAACTTATTTTTCTGATGTGGAGGATCCACCTTTGGTGGCAGCCATAGAGCATACGATAAGTAGATATATACAAGCACCCTAAGTTGGCTCTGATACCACTTGTTGGGACAAATCCGGGGCCTAATAGAGCAGGACCGCAGCAATAGTAGAGCAAAAGTAGAGATAAAAAGTTGGACACACAAATTTACGTACTTCGACACCTTATTGCGTACGTCCACGGGCAAGGATAGAAGAATGCACTATGAGGAGAAAACTTTGGAGTTACAATCTCTCTTTACAAGGAGATTCTCTCTATTTTTTCTCTCTCACTCTTCTATAAGAAAAATTATTTCTGGGATAAGTTTTTCCTTAAGGATTTGGAGCATATTTATAGTTTTTAAAAAAATACTATGCACTAATAAAATATAATATTTTACTGTGCGTTCACTGTGCATCTTTTTGATTTTTAAAGAATTCAGCTTCTTTCGGTGAATGAGATATTTCGTGGGGCCCACCTAATTTGTTTTTCAAACTTTGCTGCTACCTTTGGCTTTGCCTGCTGACAAGTAGCAGAATTAAGAAAAATTTAAAGATGATTTCCATTCCCCATTTGGCACTTTGTCTTGTTATGTGGTTCGGACATGAACAAATTCGTTATCAAAATTAATTTCATCTTAAACTGTAATCAAGTATCTCCCTTGCCTAGCGAATTTGAAGGCTTACTTTAAGCATTAGTCAAGCCTTTAAGATGCATGGCTAGTGAAGTAAACCATATGGTTTAATTTTATGGAGTAATATGGTTCCTCTTTGGCTCTCCGGCTCGTTTCTATATCACAAAGATGAATTCAATTCCTTATGGAAGTTCATTTCATCTTTTCTCTTTTTCTCATGCACTTCCTTGTTTAGGGAAATTTGAAGGTTGTTAAACAATAAAACATTGTAGATTCTCATTCATATTTTAAAAGTTATAACTAATCCCTTCATATAAGGATGCAATAACAACAAGTTTATTGTATAATCAATGTGAGACTAAACACAATTACCTAATCACAATTATTATCTTAGTCACATTCTTAATGTCTCTCAATCACCAAATCTCTAATTTATATTCCTAATATAATTATAACATTATAGATCTCTATATTATATTCCTTAACACGCCCCCTCAAGTCGGAGTATGTTTATCATGCATGTCCGGCTTGTTACAAACAAGATGTACTTGTTTGCTTCAGGAATAATTTTCTTTGTAGCTTCCATTAAATCGTTTAAAAGAAACAAAAGAACAAGCTTTACACGTGTAACTCTTCTCTTTACAAAGAAAATAAAATTGTGCTCCCTAGTAACACGTATTGGCCTTCTTGTTTTGATGATGATTTAACAAACAATTTACGACTAATATTGGTTTTAGTATTTTATTTTGTGTTGTTTAGTATACACAGGAAAATGAGCTACATTGATATTGAAGCCTATGCAAATCAAGTCACCAATCAAGTTCAAGCTTGAGAAGATTCTACCTTGGTATTCTTAGTATAGGTTTATGTATATTGTGTGTGCAATTCTTTAAGCTCAATATACACACACACATATATATTTGTGATTTTCTCAAAATATAGGTACTTTTATGCAAATTCTATGTTATTATGTTTTAGACTATGTATACATCATAAACATCTTTTATTATGTCCATATAAACATTACACAAGTTTTCAAAACTTGATTTGAGCTAAATGACAAAATCAACATGTTTATAAACACATGTATTTTAGTGTTTTTGAATATTTTTGAGATTTCACAAATGATAAGAGCAAATTGAAAAATTCATTTTCCAACATGTTCATATTCATGTTTATAAACTTTTCCTAAAGTTTTACATTTTTTGAATTTATTTTCTATTTTTTAAAGAGCATTAAAATTTGTTTTCAAAATTAAATTCAGGCTAAAAACATGTTATCTGTCAACTGATGGTTTTTATCAGTCGACTGATGGAACTGCCTGTAATCTTCAAAAGTTTCTGCTTTCTTACTCGGTCGATGAAGCAATCGACTGATGAGGTTATTGGTCGACTGACGAGTTCATCAGTCGACTAATGATGTGTTTTCGGCCTGTAACGATCAGCTCATCAGTCGATTGATTAACTGTATCAGTCGACTGACGGCCCAACGACTAGTTTTTCCAGCCTTCTGTTTTCTTGTCATAGTGCTGTATTTTCTTGGTATTTGGGCTGGTTTCTTCAAGCCTATAAATACTCCCTTGCATTAACTATTTCCAAGAACTCAAGAGAGTTTTAAATAAGTTTTAAAAGAGTTTAAAAGTTTGATTTAGTTTGTTTTAAGTTTGGGGTTTGGTTTTCACAAAGAGGCGCTTATATCGTTTGTTGAGGAATTCATCCTCAATCTTTCGTCATTTACTCTTTGTGTTTATAGAGAAGTTTTCCTAACTCAATTATCTAGCATTTTATTCTTGAATTTCATATCTATTTTATTACTAGTTCTTTTTAAGTTAGATTTTATTTATACTCATTTATCAAACACACATCCCTATTGAGCTTCTAGGATTACATACGCTATATCATGGGTTGTGGTGAGTGATATTGTGAGAGTGAGCTTCATTGTGTTCTCATTCATTATTAGAGAACAAACTATTGTATTTTAGCTTCATTTGTGAGTATCACTTTGTAATACATATTTACACCGAGAGGAGTGTGTGGTGAGGGTGTAATCGATACCAAGAAGAGTGTTGTCGGTAGTAAAGCCGAGCACTTAAGGGACGCAATACGTGAGGACCAACACTTGAGGTTGTAGTTTGTTTATGTATATTGTGAGTGACTTGTAGAGTTTTCGGTGAGCTAGAAAACCGAGTGTGTAGAGAAGTTTCGGCTTCCAAATCGGGTTTGTCGTAATAGTGGATGCTCTCCGGGAGTGGGGAGCGGAGACGTAGGTCGGAAGGACCGAACTATTTGTTTATATTGTTTCTTGTTTATTTTGTCCTTTGCATATATCCTTGCTTTAATTCAATCTATATCTATTTTGTTAGGATATATTTGTTAATAAGTTTTAATTGGCATAAAATCGGATTAAATTAGCATAAACCCTATTCACCCCCTTCTAGGGTTTTTTCCTAGTGACATTAGGGTGCTTTCAACACGTACATAAACTCCTACGTAGTAGCCTCTATTTGCGTAGGATTCTTTGCCTGTACCGGGGATGCGTTATCCATAGACCACCGAGCAACGTTCCTAAGTCAGAAACGAAGAAAGCTTAAGGTTAATGTTTTGACGAGGAAATAAGAATCGAAGTAAGTGTCTTAGCAAGGTAAGACAAGTACTCTTCTTAAGATCAAGTCTAAGCTCGAACTCAAGAAAATACCAAAAGACTCTGAGAATGCTCGGGAGTGGATGAAGAACTCTCTCCTGCTTTCAAAGTTCACCAAATGCCAGCCTCTTTACCCTGTACAAGTATGTAGGGGGTATATATAGCAATAGGGAGTCGTAACCGTCGAATAGAAGGCAAAAGACTTGATGGCCACTGTCTTATGTGTGCGAGACAGTGTTTATTATCTTGGCCAAAGGAGACAGTGCCAGGGTGTTTTGTAACCACCCTCCCACTACTTGAAGTACATTAAATGACGCACTTTTTGTGGGTAGTGAGCGTATTTTCAGGTTGAAACTGTTCATTAACGTTAATGAGCTTCCTCCAGCAGTTATGGAGCCAAATGGACCCCATGAAATCCTTTAAAAGAACCATAAAACCTTGGGAGACTGTCTCACAATTGGTGAGAGAGTCAGGACTGTCTCGCATATGTGAGACAGTCCACACTATCTCTCATATGCGAGACAGTTGAGACTGTCTCACCAACAGCGAGATAGTTCCAAGTCTTTTTGAATTTGATGTTTTGTGTCCTCCTTTTCTTTCCTTTGTGTTGGATGATCTTCTTTGATATATATGATGACATTCTTCCTTCTTTCCGACTTAAGCTGAGTTTAGGACTCATAGGTAATTTTTAATGCCTACAGATACCCCCTCCAAAGTTTTCAGCCTCATTAGTATTTTTATCGAGGAGTGTGAAATACTTTGGACAAGATAGGCCCAACTTTTGTCCAACGTTGGACCGTGTAGAAGGACCAATGAATGCCTCAGTTTCTTAACTTATGGTATTGCAACGTCACTGACCATTTGTTGAAATCAAGAATTGTAGCTGATTTGATGTCTAAAAGGTTGAATTTGCTCGTGTCGTTGAGTCGACGCTGAACTGATCTCTTTTGCTACGAGCTCATAGCTGAATTGATAGCATGCAGTATGCAATTGGAGGAATCGATGAGGACACCCGTTGGATAAATGAATTTTTTATAAACAATGATTATGTGGTATTTGACGAACCGTTGCTAGAAGAGTTTTAAAATGAGGAGTGGATAAATGCCTCAGAAGCTGAGTTTGTTGATCTTGGTTCTAATTTGGAACGAAACGATGACTTCACTTCTCAAAAAGGAGATCTATTTGAGAATAAGGAAGTGTTGATTTTCACAATACGTGAATGGTAAATCAAGAATCAGATCAAATATAAGCTGGTGAAAACTAATACAACTAATTACCATGTAAAGTGTTACTTCAATGTGAAAGCTCAAGGAGAGAATGCAAGTGATCAAGATGAAAGAAATTCAAAGTGTCTTTGGAAGCTTAATGTAGCTGTTAGAAAATAAATCTAATAGGCAATGTATGATCTCTAGTTATTGCGGACTTCATATATGTTGCAATCCAATTATTAATGTTGATCATAAGACATCAACTTCCTCTTATATCTTGAAGCTAATTATGTCTAAAGTAAGGAGAGAACTTGATCTAATTCTAGGTCAGATAATTACAAGGGTATATGATATGAGAAAAATAATTATATCTAAATATAAGGTATATGATGCATGGAGGAAGGCGTTACTAAAATCTTTGGAAATTAGGAGAAATCTTATGAAATACTTTTGTAATATCATCAAGTAATTAAGAGGAAAAATCCAAGTACCAAATATGAAATATTGTCTAAAGAGATTGTACTGAGAGTGGAGAGGTTCACATGAGTATTTTGGGTATTTAGACTTGCTATCAAGGGGTTCTTATTTTGTCGTCTGATCTTATGTATCGATGGCACACATTTATATGGCAAGTACAAAGAAGAGCTTTTGATTGCAACCAGTGTAGATGCAAATGGTGGGCTATTTCCATTAGCCTTTGTAGTTGTTAAGGTAGAGGACACATCGAGTTGGAAGTGGTTTTTGCAATGTATTTACAAATTCATTCCTACTATCTAATGTCCTAGAATGATTACTTTTATTTCCAGCCGGATGAAAGGAATTCCACAGGCCTTGCATGAGGGTTTTGCAGCACTACATCATCACCGAGGCATATAAGAGATAATTTTAAGAAAAAAAATACAGAGTGGTCAATTTATAAAGTCTATTGTAGCAAGCTGGGTGTGCAGCCAACACATTGGTGTATGAGCATTGTAGGGAGAAAATTAAGTCACCAACGGTTAAAGCACACAAATGAATTGAAATAAAATCTAAAGCCGCAATACAAAGATCGATGGGCGTTAAGTAAAAATGGTGGAGTGTGCTATTATATGATAACAAATAATTATTCTGAAAGTTTCAATGGTGTACTTGAGGGTGCCCGAGCTATTCCAGTTTAAACCTTGGTTGTGAGGATGTTTTATAAGTTAAACACATACTTTAACAAAAGACGTGGTGATGGCACAAGTTGGATAATGAGTTACACCCTAAAAAATAAGGGCGTACTACAAAAAAAGGATTATGGCAGTAAGATCATGTAGAATTACTCCATTCAACAACAATGAATATGAGGTTAAAGATTGTGAATGTACTTACACCATTTATCTCTATGACCATGAGTGTAGTTGTACTTGTAATATATCACAATTGTAAAAATTACCATGTGAATATGTTTTAGCGGCTAGATATTATCAAGATCATGGTGCTAGAATGCCTTATGATCGGCATTGCTCAGCTTGGTATTCATCGAATCATTACCGAATGGCTTACAATGAGAGTTTTCATCCTCCTAATGATACTTGCTTTTTGCAAGATTTTAATGAAACATGTTTATTACCACCTCAGTACAAAAGATAAGAAGGACAACCTCATTCCATATGCATTAGAGGTACCATGAATTAAGGGCGAGAAGGAGTGACATCACAAATTAAATGTAGTCAATGTGATCAATTTAGTCATAATAGGTATTGTTGTCCATCAAGAACACGTAGATAACAATTAATTGGTAATAAGTTTTCTATATTTATTTTATTTGTTTTATTATAATCTAAATTATTTAGCAATAACTAATATGTTACCAATTATATGTTCAAGTATATACACTATACTTCTCCAGCCGCTTAGTGATGACGTTCTCTATGATCGGTCACGACACCGTTTGGAGACTATATCATTTTTAGTGGTAACAAAAATTGACGCATACATACATTAAAGAGTTGTAATTTATAAATTGCTTATTTTATTTGATACTCTAATAATGTTTTTCATTGTTGTGCAGAGAGGACCAGAGTTATTTATGGTTGATCATAGCCTCGGACATACTCATTGGCCACTTGAGGATGAACGTATGATTACCGCGATAGCCCAAGCCGGTTCTCTCACATGCTCAAGGATATGCTGGATGAAATTAGATTGGCCATTATTTAGTACATTAATGGATAGAAGGAGGCTAGAGACTAACACTATTCATCTACGTATTGGAAAGTCAAATATTAATCTCCAAGATGTATCAATAATCCTTATTCTCCATATTGATGGTCCTTGTGTTACAGGGATAGATAGACATGCATAGCTCCGAGTTTGTGAGGAGTTGTTGGGCGTAGCTCCACCTTGTTATCCTAGGAGAATGTTAGATTGAAGTGGTTAGGAGATACTTTCTCATACCCATTGCCAAAATATGCATACCAAAATCATGATCCAGCAACATACACGGGCATATATTTTACACATGATCGACGCATCTATATCCTGATTCTAGTAAAGATAAAGTGCATTTGAGGTAATATAATTTATAATTTGAATATTTATATAATTGAATTGTTTACTTGTATAGAACTAAATGCATTTTTTAATATGAGAGGTGGTTACTACTTCTCGAGAACTTAGACACTTGTGGGACAATATCATGGATAGTGCTACTGTAGCAAACCTATATAGGGAAATGTCCAAAGTAGCTTTTAGACAAGATAGAGAACTCAAAGGGAGTCTGACTTTATTAAAAGTTTGGGTGTGGGAGAGACTAGTTTTGAAATCAAGATTATGCGAGAAATGAGTGTTAGATGGGTAGATTCCAGTAGGCTACAGATAAACACTTTCGAATCTAACTAATGCAAACTTGGTTTAGAATTTTTGTTACAGTATTAGATGCTAAACTTTGATCATTCACGCAAATAAAATATCCAAAAATGCTATGATGCGACTCGAGCAAGAAAACTAGACTTTTATAGAAATGAGCTTGATCGCATGAAAATTTATCAGCTCTGGAATTCTAATTTAAGAAAATTTAATCTACTGACCACTTTCAAAGAGTTATCAATATGTGGAATATTTTCTAATTCAAGTGGCAGCCATAACGTGAGCGCCTACCTTATCTACCACTAATTTGCATGAAGGAGCAAGCTATATGAAGAGCAATGGTTCCTCTCATATGTTTTGAGATTATGGAGATGCATGTATCGGATCACGTGCTTAGACAATTTGGTTTGGCACAACATGTTTCACAAGAAGTTGAGAGAATATAGAGAAACGCCAACAAAGGTGGACATTAGATAAACTGGGAGAATGCACATTATCAGTACATGCATAGATGGATTGATCAACATTTCAGTATCATTGAATAGATTGGTCCTCCTCTGCAGGAATCAGATTATGTCATATAGTATTAGGGGATTACTAAAAGATGAATAATAAATCAAACCATAGCTCCATTCAATGAACACGAACAACGTGTCCTACAAAGGAGATACGTGCCAAGGGTGCAGATGAGAGAACATGTAAGTAATTTACTATTAAATTTATTTATTTGGTATTTCTACAGTTTGCTTATATATATATGCCTTTTTTACGTAATTGCAGATAAATGTTATGGATGATATTGAGGGAATGGCAAATAAGACCAAATAATTTTTGTCGCAGGAATAGATCCAAGTGTACATGCATCTCTATGTCAACATATAGTGTGGAGGATTCATAAAGCTTTTCATCAAACTCATGATGATCTTCATGATGGTCGCAAGGAGATAGCACAAGAGGAGGATCTCTTATGTGCACGCCAACCAAATAGATGAAGATGAGATGGATTTTGTACGAACGATAATAAAGCTGGTCCGTCATTTCCACATATGCAACCAGAGAGTGAGCTCGTACAAGCTCAAGTTGATGGAGGACAATGACGATCTAAACAGGTACGAAGAGGGAGACAAAGGGGAAGGGGCAAACTTTTAGGTTATATGTGATAGTTTAATGGATTTTCTGTATGGACGTTATTTGTAAATAAATATACCTGGTATATTTAGATTTGTGGCAATATTTTGGCATTGGATATAAAATATGTTGCCTAGACTATTATCTATTTTGTTGTGATGTTTTGGACTGATTATATGTGTATTAGGTTATGTTTATTTCTTGAAATGTATAAGTTATATAGAGATTATACTGTTTATATATGTATATGAGGTGAATTTAAATTTTTTTGTATACATGAAATATTATATATACACAGGATATAAGTTGAAATAGAAGTGTGCATGTTTCGTGCATGTTTTGGGATTTCTCTAAAACACACAGTATCCCTTGTCCTATGTGCTTTCTAAGACTATTTAGAAAACACACGGGACTTGTAGTCCCGTGTGTTTTTTGACACTATGCAGTAAACTCATAGGACTACTAGTCATGTGTGTTTTCTACACTGTATTTAGGGACTAATTAACCAACGCTAAATGTT
>NC_033797.1:99169245-99189040 GCF_001876935.1 Asparagus officinalis | reverse complement strand
CTGAAAATGGGTTCTTCGTTTATCGAAGTGAAATTTCAACTTTGGCTATAACCATGAGAAGATTTAACCAAAGAGAAAAAGAAGGGAGTTCTTGTTAGACCCTAGAGGGGGGGTGATTAGGGTCTTATGCTAATCTAATCCCAATTAATAGCAATTAAAATTATGTTGATCAATTTGTTCTTGCAAGAATAAATATGATATGAATATGAGCAATAAAGATGAATAATATGTACGCCAACCAAAACACAAACACACGATATGTTCACGAGGTTCGGTCCCCACGACCTACGTCCCCGCTCCTCACCTCGAGGAGATATCCACTATCACAATCCGGTTTGGAAGTCGGAACTTCTACACACTCGGTTTACAAGTTCACCGAAAACTCTCACACTACACAATCACTCAACAAACACACTTTACACACTAAGTGTAGGAACCTAGCCCGTATCCTCTTCCTCAAGTGCTCGATTACAACCTTTCCCTAGGTTCGTCAATCGACGCCACTCCTATTGGATTTGACCCCGTCTCTCTCTCCTCACACTTCTCTCGGTGTACAAGTGTGTTACAAGTGAATCTCACAAATAAAGGTTCAATACAATGATTTATTCTCAATATAAAAAGTGAGAACACAATAAAGCTCACACTCACTAAATCCCACACTACAACCCACGATATATAATATGAGAATATCAAGCTCAATAAGTGTGTGTGATAATAGTGAATGAAACTCAATAAATATAACTCAATGAATATAGCTTAATCAAATGAAAGTGAAATAATAAGCTATATAGGAAAGAGTTTAGAAAACTTCTCAAAGAACAAGAAGAGCTGAAGAAATGATGATTCCAATAGGGTTTGAAAGCCTCTTCTTGTTGTAGAAAAACTTCTCTTGAAAACAGATTGATGAAACAACTCTTAAACAGCTCTTAAACGCGATTAATAACTTGTTAAACAACAAACTTGGATTTCTTGAAAAAAAAATTATATAGAAGAAGAGCAGCAATGGAGTATATATAGCACCCCAATACAACAGCTAGAAATAAGTAAAAGACCAAAAAGTCCATTTGAAAAACTAGCCGTTAGGCTCATTCTGACAACTCGTCGACCGGAAAGCACAAACAACTCAAAAAACAGGGTTTAGAGCTGGCGGTCGACCGACGGAATTTTCGGTCGACCGAAAATTCTCTCGGTCGACCGGTGCGGTCGACCGGAAGGCTCTCTGGAACTTTGTTAAGAAAAAGAACAACTGTCGGTCGACCGTACCGGTCGACCGAAATCTGACATATGCAAAAATGACAGGTTTTGGGTAGTTTTGAAAATTTGTTTAAAATATCAAATCACATCCAAAAATAGTGAAACTTTAGGGAAAGTTTCTAGATGATGAAATAAACATGTTTGAAAAAGAATTTCTGGATAATTAATTTTCGTTTGTGAAAACTACCTGTTTTTGAAGAATGCTTAGAAAACCTGTAATTTTATGAAAGTGAACTTTGATATAGGACTTGTAAATATTCATATATATATTGTGCATATAATGTATGTATATAGTAAAGTATGAAGGAGCTGTAAACATTGAGATAAAGTATTTTAACAATGTTTAATGAAAAATCATCTATATGATAGAAAACGTCAAAAATCTTGTTAAGTGTATATATATATTGAGCTTAGATATAATCATACTATATATGTAAGTAAAACTAAACATATACCTAGGTAAATCCACGCAAATGAACTTGAATCTTTAACGCTTGATTAACGCGTGTTGAAATACCTGAAAAAAGGAACATAAACACAAAACACTAGAAAACTTATTAGTAATAAATTGTTTGTCAAATCATCATCAAAACTATAGGGTCAACACTAAACACACATGACTAGTAGTCCCGTGTGTTTTTAAAACCAAATTTTGTAAAATCGACCTATTTTTGGCCATGCTTGGTGAGATGGCCAAAAAAAGAACGATTTTGCTAATTATTTTTTAAAAAGGGTCTTTTTTTAATAAAAATCCTCTACTCTTCATTTCTTCTCTTTTGTGTCTTTGTTTTTCTTCTTCTCCCCTCTTAATTTTACTTCTGATTTTTGTGGCAAATTAACTCTCTCTACATCTCAACATAATTTATTCACTCCTTTTTGTCCACACACTTTTAGGACCAATTTTAGGAAATTCTAAACACACACCTTCCACGTGGTTTTGAAATCTTTCTATACTATACTTGATGGTTGTTTTCTTGTACTATACTTGATAGATATTTTCTTGCAACTTTTGTGTAT
This sequence comes from Asparagus officinalis, assembly GCF_001876935.1. Lineage (NCBI taxonomy): Eukaryota > Viridiplantae > Streptophyta > Magnoliopsida > Asparagales > Asparagaceae > Asparagus > Asparagus officinalis. Next base: position 99,186,769 of record NC_033797.1, on the reverse strand, counting down.
GTTTATTAAGCCCCTATCAGATACCGAGTGAGACCTGGTAATAATTCTCTATTTTCAAAAGTAAGTTTAACATTAAGTTCAATAGAAGTGGCAGGCACTTTGTCATCAGTCAAACATGCACGTTGTCATCAGTCAAACATGCATGAGATAGTAGATCGATGGTGTACTTCTATTATGATGAAAGATAACTACGAGGAGAGTAGGTGACATCAAGAGCAAGAAAATATCAAATAGGGCTGAGATCATCTGTCTCAAATGTGTGCTGAAATAGTCTCAATATGCGTAAGGATTCTACCTCACTATGAATAAATTTTTATCGTAGATCTCAATCGAGCAAACTTGAACCATTAGATTTCATCTAGTCCTATGATATTAACAAGTGCCACATGCCTTTCTTTAAATGAAAAATAAAAAATTATTTTATGTTTTGCTAAATTAGGCTTTTGGATTTCAAATGTTAATTTTCAATAGAATGGATACCATTTGAGAGAGATGAGTTTTGGGGGGATTGAGAGAGATGAGTTTTATGCTAAATAAGCTTACTGGGTTGGATCCAATAGAATGGATACCATTTGACCCAAAAACTCATTTAGTTCTATTATATGTTGGAATTACCTAGCCTAATAAGAGTGGCCAAATATTGATTTGTTGCCCAATCCCTAGAGCATCTATAAGACACGATCTGAGTAATGAGTCAACCAACCCATCTTGCGATTCAAATCTGATTGGAAAGGTGCAGCCAACTTGAATCCAATCAAGATGCCCGACTCCGAGACGAAAGACATCATGTACTCGGACCCAACAGAGTACATATTTAATAGTCATTAGGTCTAACAAACATTCCTCAAAAGTCACGTGACATTTAATGAGTGTCCTGCTAGCACCCATAATCTGTTGTCTAGTTACCATTAGCATTTAATGTAGCATCAGTCATAATGATTGTGTGCGCTAGAGCCTTCCATGCTCCTTGTACACGCTATAAATCCTATAGTCTTTCTACTGTGCGAAGTCGAGTCGGCCAACAGATCGCCAACATGCATAAAGTAGATCTAAAACAGTACAGCATGCACTCGGCCGAAAATTACGAACATGCTCCCATAGTCGCTCTACAAATATAGATGATTTCTACTACAACATGGTAAGGGATTTGACCCATAAAAAATTCAATAAGATATACTCTGTTTTTCTATCGAGACTAACTAAAAAACATCATTGACTTAAGCATTAGAGGGCACACTAGAGGAAACAACATTCGATGCCTCTAACCTCTGTTCTGTGTGTAGTGAAGTAGAAGGTACAATCCACAGCGGGAAGGTCAACCATCAAGGGAGATCAAGGGACCCAAAAGTTGAGTTCATCACTCCTAAAACACATTGAATCTTTTGATGTAAACAGTTTAGTGCCAACCATAGGGCCTTCTTCATCTCCTTTTGAGGAAATGGTTGATCTCCGGCTTTGGATCTCAGAACAAGAGGCTACCACCACTGTTTTAGCGCTATAGCAACCAAGGAATTCTGCCAAATGACAAGCGGAGAACAAAGCTATGAAAACATCAGGGTTGCTCTAACTTATAAGGCATTTCAGTGAATGCCTCAATGTAATTAGACTGTAAAAACCCCTCTGGAAATAAAAATACTATACATTGTCTCTGGAACTCCATGTAATCAAACTATCTCCCGGATGAAAATTGTCGCATAAGTCTCCACCGTATAAGTCATCTTAACTAGAAAGAAGTGTGTTGACTTCGTCAACCGATCAACTATCAACCAAATAGAATCATTCCCATTGCTGGACCTTAGCAATCCTATAATAAAATCCATCGAAATATCTGCCCACTTCCACTCTGGAATGGGTAAAGGCTGTAGGGTTCCTGCAGGTCTCTGATATTTTGCCTCCACTTGCTGACATGTAAAGCACTTAGCTACATACTCCGCGATATCCCTACGCATGCCGCTCCACCAAAAATACCTCTTTAGGTCCTTGTACATTTTGGTTGTGCCTGGATACACCATGTACCTGGTGCGATGTGCCTCATCAAAAAAATCCTTCTTTAACTACGAATTATCTAGCACCACTAGTCGGCCTTTAATTCGAAGACCCCCATCTGCTCTATTGGTCCAATTAGCTTTGGGCTCTTTGGAAATCTCCCCCTTTCGGGTTGAATCCAAGAGTCTCCTAACTGAACGCTGACCACTCTATCAGTCCATGATGGCTGCACAACTAAAGCTCCTAAAAATGCACTGCTCCCACCAATCTCTAGCCCAAAATCATACTGGCTGAGGGTGAGAAGATCTCGATACAACGAACACCACAAAGATGCAAGCCCGTGACGACGCTTCCTACTCAATGCGTTCGCAACTACGTTCACTTTCTCGAGATGAAACTGAAGCGTAAACTCGTAATTCTTAATGAACTCAACTCATCACTGCTATCTCCGATTGAGTTCATTTTTAGAGAAAAGATACTTCAGACTCTGATGATCTGTAAATAACTCAAACTGGACTCCATAAAGGTAATGTCTCCACATCTTCATTGTGAAGACTACTCCTACCAACAGCAAGCCATTTGTGGGAAAGTTCTGCTCATGATGGTCAATACTGGTGCCGTAGTCAACTTATCCCTAAAGTCTCAAAGGCCTTCTGGCACTCCGAGCCCAAAACAAACTGAACACCCTTTTTTGTAAGGCGTGTTAGTAGGGTGGAAATCTTCAAAAAGTCCTGAATAAACTTCCTATAATAGCCGGCTAGACCAAAAATACCACAGATCTCTATAACAGTCTTCGGCGATTTCCAATCAAGAACTGCTTCCACTTTGGCTGGATCAACTGCAATACCCTCCTTGCTAATGGCATGACCTAAAAATCTGACCTCTAAAAGCCAAAATTCATACTTGCTGAACTTAGCATACAACTGATGCTCCCGCAAAGTCTGCAACGCCAGACGAAGATGCTGCTCGTGCTCGGCCTCCGACCTCGAATAAATGAGGATATCATTAATAAAAACGACCATGAACTAGTCTAAGTATGGACAGAAAACTTGATTAATTAAATCCATGAATATTACGGGTGTATTAGTTAGCCCAAATGGCATGATAAGGAACTCAAAAGACCCATATCAAGTCAGAAAGGTGGTCTTGAGAATATTCATCTCCCAAACCCACAACTGATGATAGTCAGAACGAAGATCAATCTTTGAGAAATACTACGCTCCCTGCAACTTGTCGAATAAGTCATCAATCCTTAGTAGTGGATACCCATTTCGGATTAGTGACCTTATTCAACTCACCATAATCTATGCAAACACATGCTGCCATCCTTCTTCTTCACGAAGAGGACCGATGCTCCCCATGGAGAATGACTCCAGTGAATGAAACCCTTAGCAATGAGCTCCTCTAATTGAATCTGTAGTTCCCTCATCTCAGCAGGTACCATACGATAAGGTGCACAGTAGATCGGTGCTGTGCCTGGCTGTAACTCGATGCAAAACTCAACCTCTCTCACTGGAGGTAATCCAGGTATGTCCTAAAAGACACCCTGATACTCTGAGACGACTCTGGTCTCGTACAAATTAGCACCCTGATCTTAAAACATCACCTCCTTGATGTATGTCAAAAATGACTTCGCAAACTGATTGCCCTGTGAGGTCATTACAACTAACTTGGTTTCATCGAACGCTCACAAGCTGACTATTTTCATAAAATAGTCAATACTGACGTGGTAGGATGATAACCAATCCATACCAAGAATCAAGTCAAACTCAAACATATGCAAAATAATCAAATCAATAACGAACTCAGACTCGTCTAAGCTGATAATGTATTTCCTACAGATACTCTCTAAGAGGGATACCTCTCCCAAAGGAGTAGAAACTGACAAAAGAATATCTAAAGGCTATGCTACAAGCTAAAGCCTAATCATGAAAGCATAGGAGATGAAAGAATGTGAAACTCCTGAATCGAAAAGAATATGAGCTGGGAAGGAGTTCACAAGGAATGAACCTTCCACAACGGCCCCGCTCTCACCATGATCACGTGGTACGACTGCATACACTTTGCTCAAAGCTGTAGGCTGCTGCGCTGAAGGTGCTGCAGTATATAGGACTATCTATCCCTGAGCAATCTCCCCGATAGCTCGCACCTGACCTTCAATCCTCGGAACTGCTGACGGTGCCTCAAGCCTCAACTGCTAGCCCTGAACTCGGCCCTTTGCACAGTTCTGCTGTTGCTGACCCTGATTCTTACCCTGCTGGCCTCCTGCTAGTGCTCTACAGTACTCTGTGGCTCTGTGTCTAATCTTATGGCAGTTATAACAAGTGCCCTAAAATCTACGCTACTGCGGTGCCCTCTGATCCTGCTATAGTCCCTTCTTATGAGGACCCTACTGTTGTGAACCCTTGCATTGCTACTGGGGCCCTTCGGGCCCTGAAAATGGCCTCTTCCCCTTGCCCTTATCTCCAGTCTGTCCTGCTCTAGTATTCCCTTCATTTACCTTCTAAAACATAGCCGTCTCGGTTTCCCGTGATATGGCGGCATCGACAACCTCCCGCACTGAGTGAAAATGCCGAGACACTAAATAGAGGCGTAAAATCGGGTGAAGTCCTATTAGAAACATCTGAGCCTGACGCTCTCCAGTCTGCCACATGCCCACAAACCTGAGCAATCCCACAAAGTGTCTCTCATAATCTGCTATAAACATATCTCCCTGCTCCAACCGGGCTAGCTCCAACTCTTTCTTCCCGGCTTTTGCTGCTGAAGAAACATACTGCTCATCGAAGAAATAGATGAAAGTCTCCCAGGTGAGTGTCATACGCTGCTCTTGAGTGAACTAAAGTTGGTACAACCCTCCTGCATCGTCCTTAAGGCTAAACGTAGCTAACCTCTATTTCTAAACTGGGTCGACATCAAGCATATCTAGAATATTCCCCATGTCTTCCTTCCATTTGTGAGCTGCAAGCAAATCTGATGTGCCCTAAAATTCTGACGCCTTATCTTCTGGTATGTCTCCACCAAACAAAGCCAAGTGTCCTGCTCTGTGGCCTTATCAACTGCTGGTGGTGGTGGTGGTGGTGGTGGTGGTAGTGGTGGTGTTGCTTCTGGTGTTTCATCTTCAATGGGTATCTCTTGTTGAACCTGATTAGCCATTTGGTCCTCTATCGCTGCTAGCCGAGCTGCAAGCTGTGCTATGAGATCAAACAAGTGCTGTGGAGCCTGCTGCGGCTCGGGTTCTGGCTCAGCCTGCCCAGCTTCCTAAGCACAGGTTCCTCTATGATTACGTCCTCTTTTCGACATCTATAAGTTTAGGAGTAGTGCTTATTAGACACAGTAAATAAGATCTCAAGCATAGATAACATAGCATATAACAATAGGTAAATCATATTACATATCATTCACGCAAATACTTTTAAATCAAAGTAAGGTAATTATCATAAAAAAATCTTCGTAAATTTTCGAGTTTTACATATAACATCCTCACTCAATCTACGAATTCCTAAAGGACTCTATACATGATTCTTAGGAAACTCTATCCTAGCACTATGACTCGACACAGGATGATCCTAAGGATGCTGGAACTAGAGCTCTGATACCAACTGTGACGTCTCTGGTTTTACACAAGGCTACAGTCTAAGGTGAACACAAGGATGTCAAACCTGCTATGCACCAACATTGTGCAACAACATGTTTCACCGTCATAGTAATATCTCTCTAGTGGAATTAACAATAAATTGTAGATACAAAGCAGATAGAATAAGGTAATACTGCAATGAATATGATAAAGGAAAGAGATATCTAAATACTCATAATCATGTTCCAACTGAATAAGATAAAGTACGACTAACAAACTGAATCAAATATAAAATATCTCGATACATAGAGTCAACTGATAGATTACTAAGGCACAAAGCCTTTCCAAAATGAAGTACCACTCTTAATGTTTGAAAATAAACACTAACTACTGTGGAGCATGAAATAAACTACTAATATAAATAATGATGGACGCTAGGCCGAAAATCCATCAACCTGTGACTCTCCATGTACTTGACTCGCTGCCTAAAAAGAGGGGAAACAACGAGTGTCAAAGTGCTAGCGAGATCATCTCTACCGCCCCCAGAGGAAAGGAGATTAGGAGTATATTTATGAAAATACATATTAGTACATATAGATATAAAATTATCTATCCTGAACTAAGGAGAGATTAATATTTAGAAATCCATAATACGAGAATGGGTAAGTCGAGTGAAATAATCTATTGAAGGAAACCCTCATGTATATACCTCGTATCTAAAATTGTGGATCGCTAAATACCAACTCCAAATCCTATGCATGAAATAATAAATAAAAGAAAATACAACTTCAAACCTCCACCGATATAGGTCATGTCAAAACACACTACACTCAGGTAGATAGCACAGTCGCAAGAATAAACATCTGATAAAATCATCTCGCATAGAGTATGTCATGTATGCCATTCTCAGTGTTATACCCTACCTTTGGGTAATTATCATGGGAGAATGAATGCAATCTATGTAATTCTCTATAAAAAACAATAATGCTTTTATAAGGCCATCACAATATCCTGTGGCAACAACCACTATACTCAATCGTTTTGCGGAAATAGGCATATCCTCCTATTTCGGAATAATGCATGTCAGATGATCGCCCTGCGGAGTATAAGCATATCAGCCTAATCCGAAAACCATGATGTATCATAGAGTGTGTTCCATCCACGGTCTCATTACGGGATACCAACTAACACACTCTGAGTGTAATCCATCCGTGATCTCGTTGTGGGATACCGACTAACCCACTCAAGCATCCCCAACTAACATGATATGCAATATGAAATGAAACATACATCACTTACTAACATGACAAAATCAAAATGTTAGATTACACAACTCAATAGCTCGTGCGTGCTCAAGTCCAAATCCATGTACCCTCGTACACAATGCACGTATCTTGATGTGCGACTCATACTTCGGGTTCACAATCAACTCACATTACAAAAATGACCAATTCATAAATTTACACAGACCGGTCGACTGATGTATCTTCATCGGTCGACCGACAATATGCACAAACCATACCCCAAGCAAAACAGGCGGGATCGGTCGACCGACTCCTTTGCTTCAGTCGACCGACCCGAGCAGAAAATGAGAGTGAGTTACAGTGCAGGTTTTCGATCTATAATACAACAAAATGAGATTTTCACATAAAAACACATATAATTAAACTTGTTTAATGTGATTAGTGTTCAATTAACTACATGAAACATAATTAATATATTTAAGTGGATTATATTAACCCTAACATAGTCATGTTCGTATGAAACGTCATGAAAACCACAAATCATCAACAAAATCCATGTTAAAATTTATTTCTGATCTTAAATCAAAATCAGAGAATTCATTTATAACTTTGTAAAGCAAAAAGGCCAAATCTTTGTATCTTACAATTTAAAAGAGCAATCTTTATACTTAAATTAGGTTTTAAGGCCTAATAAAACCAGATTAAACTTAATAAAAACCAATTAAAAATGGGGATGCGATTGGAGGAGATGAAATTCGACTCAAAATGCTGCTGGAAAACCTAAGGGTGCAAGAGAACAAGTCCTCCCTCGCCAAACACCGACGATCTCACCCTCTTCTCGGTATTTGCTTCACAAAGCTCTTAAAATTCACCAAAATATGCTCTAGCCTTTTTTGAGGGGAGAGGGTGACTGCTAGGGTTCAGAAATATGATGTAAAAGAGAATTTTTTGTGTAATATATCCATATATATACTAACAAACCCGAACCAAAGCAATTAAACCCGAAACCAAGTCAAATTAGGAAAAGTGCGTTTGACCCCGTCGGTCGACTGACCACAAAGCATCGATCGACCGATTAGGTATCATCAATCGATCGACCGATTAGGTATTATCGGTCGACTAATCAGCTCAGTTCACTGATGAAGGGTGTCAAACAGTTTGGCAGACGGGGAAAGCTTGTCGCGAGATATATTGGTCCGTTCAGGATTATTGATCGTTTTGGAGCCGTCTCGTACCGACTAGATCTTCCAACATCGATGTTGGGTGTACATGATGTCTTTCATGTCTCGATACTCAAGAAGCACTTACGTAATGAGGAGCAGCAGAGAGTGTTTAATGTGCCAGATTTAGAGCTTCAAGGGGATTTGACTACAATTGAGATACCAGTTCGCATTCTTGTTAGAGAGGACAAGAGACTTCGGAATAAAGTGATTCCGTTAGTTAACGTGCAGTGGAACAGGAAAGAAGCTAAGGATGCTTCCTGGGAGCACAAGGAGGATATGCATCGCGACTACACACTCTTGTTCGAGCAGGTAAATTGTTAGCTATAATATTGTTTGTGTTCATCATACTTATATGGCCGCATTTTACACTTCACGCCGAAATGTGGGTATTAACACTTAACACCTAATTATTCGAAACATATGGTATAAACATGGGGGGTTCCTTGTTTGGATTTTTCATCCGGCATACTAGTTTTGTTTAATTAGAGGTTAAGTGGGTGTATTCACATTCTAGATGTTAAGTGTAAATATTGTGTATATGACACATGTTTTGTGATTAAGAATTATTTGCTGAATTTCTGGATGAAATTCTCTTTAAGGAGTGGTGAATGTAAAACGCCGTAATTTTGAAAATATATGGTAAATAATATTAAATGAGTTTTATTATGGTTGATATTGTTCTAGGATGAATGAACATGATTGTAATCGATTTGAGATCAATTAAGTGTATATATATATATATATATATATCATCATGTAAAACCCCGTAGTTTTTGAAAATACTATTGTAAATAGTAACAAATGAGTTATACGATGATCAATATCATTTATGGATGAATGAGTATGTTAGTAATTGATTGAGATCAATTAAGTGGATATATGAGAGTGTACAAGTGTTAAACATACACAAAACAAGTGAAAACATACACACACATGCAAAACTTGTAGGCTAGAAAAGCCTCGAATCGATCGACTGATGCTTGCAATCAGTCGACCGATAGGAGCTCATCAGTCGACTGAGGGATACTCAAGAGTAGTCTCCCAATTTTATTTAGGTTTCGGGTCTTTTAGTCTTGTTTGCGGTGTTTGGCCTCCATCTATACTATATATATATTATATATATATATATATATAATATATTATATATATATATATATATATTATATATATATATATATATATATATATATATATATATATATATATATAAAAATCTCCCTTTTCTATGATGATTTTCTAAACCTTAGTTGCCACCCTCTCCCCTCAAAATCCTAGATCATATTTTGGTGATTTTAGAGAGAGCTTTGTGAAGCAAATACCGAGAAGAGGGTGAGATCGTCGGTGTTTAACGAAGGAGGATTAGTTTTCTTGCATGTTTGGGTTTTCCAGCATGTTTTGAGGCGAGTTTCATCTCCTCCAAACACATCCTCCATTTTTAAATGCTTTTCCTTGGTTTGGTCAGATTTATAAACCTAGTTTATGTATAAAAATCACTTATTTTTGAACTGTATGCTATAAATATCTAATCTTTTTTATTTAAAAAGATATAAAATGGATTTCCAGATGTGGATTTAAAGTTTTGAACATGATTTAACATGAGTTTTGTTTATGGTTAGGTGCTTTCATGATAATCTTACACATATGACAGGTATGAACATGTTAGGGTTTTAGTTTAAATTCTCAAATCTATAATTATGATTTTATGTAATAGAATAAACCCTAAATATATTGATTTAAGTTTAACACATGAGTTTTATTAAAATTTTTTGATTTTTGATGAATTTAGTTGAATATCTTCTTGTCTCCAGAAATAAAAATCCGATTTTGTGCCAATCGGTCGACCGATCAGAAATAAAAATCCGATTTTGTGTTAATCGGTCGACCGATCAAGGGTGATCAGTCGACCGATAGGCCACCCGACTATTGGGAATTTTCTTTGGTCGGTCGATCGTACCAAGGGCATCGGTCGACCGATCCCTATTTGTTTGTGTGCAAGTTTTGCATGATATGTCGGTCTACCGAGAGGGTGTTTCGGTCGACAGATAGAGGTTGTTTTCCACATGTTGATTTTTCATACGCGTTTGATCGTGAATATGAAGTAGGAGCTACACATTGAGATACATTCGTCGTATGCAAGGGTACACATATTTTTTTAGCATGCACGAGCATTCGGAGGTGCATAACGTATACTTTGATCTAGTCATGATAGATAGTGGCATATATTACATTTCATAAATCTGTAGATGCTGAGTGGGGTTAGTCGGAATTCCCATAAAGAGATCGCAGCTAGACTACACTTAAAGTGAATCAGTTATACTCCGTAATGAGATCACGGCTGGACGGCACTCTACGTTGCAACATTGTTTTCGTTATAGGGTGATATGCCCATTTCTGTAGAATGATTAAGTAAGGTTGTTGAGGCCACATGATATCGTGAGCACCTTACAAGAATATTATTATTTCTGATAGAGAATTACATAGATTGCATTCATGCTCCCATGTTAGTTACCCAAGAGTAGGGTACAAGACTAAAATTTCCATACACGGTATTTACTAAGTGAATTCCTTTTTTTAGATTATTGTACATATGACTGCACCACCTACCCAAGGGTAGTGTGAGATGTGTTACATGTTTGGTATTGGATGAGGTTTGGTATTGTTCTGTCTTTCATTCATTATTTTATTCTCAGGATTTGGAGTTAGTATTTAGCAATTCACAAATTAAGATACGAGGTATATATATGAGGGTTTTCTTGTTTGGATTATTTTGCTCGATGTACCCATTCTCGTGTTGAGGGTTTCTAAATATCATTTTTTTCTAGTTTACGATAGATGATTTTATATCTATATGTACTAACTTATATTTTTATATATACTCCTAACCCCCTCCCCCTAGGGGCGATGGGGATGATCTCGATGGTGATTTGATGCTTATTATTTTCCCTCTTTTTAGGCAGCAAGTACAGCATACGGAGAGTCACAGATGGAGTGAGGATGTTATACGTATAACCCGAAATGAAGGAAATTTTTTTTATGATAACTATCTTACTTGATTGAAAAGTATTTGTGTGGCTGATATGTGATAAGATTTACCCATTGTTATATGTTATGTTATTTTGCTTGAGGTCTCATTTACTGTGTCTTATAAGTTCTACTTCTAAATTTCAGATGTTAGGAAGAGGACGTGGTCGTAGAGGAAACCATGCTCAGGGAGATGGGCAAGCTGATCTAGAGTCTGAGACGCAAGAGGCTCCATAGTATCTAATCGACCTCATAGCACCGCTTTGTAATGACCGTAAATTTTTAATACTGGCTTAAATAATTTTTTTGGTTTTTAAATATTAAATATTATTTTTCTAAAATAATATTTGTATTTTCCCCAATCTCTCTAGAATTTTCTATGATTTAAAATACGATTTCATATTTATTTTAATAATTTTGCTAATTATAAATTTAATTGTTTCGGTAAAACTTTTTGAATTTAATAGTTAATTATTCATTATTGCTTTTGTCATTATTATTTTAACCATAAATTTTCAATATTTATTTGAATAAATTTTTAGTATTTTAATTATTTTTTAAAGGGGTATTTTCCCTGTATTTTCCCTTTCACCGGTATTTCACTCTGTTTCTCTCTCTCTTCATCAACCTCTCTCTCCCTCACCTCACGACAACTCACCCCACTCCTCCGTGATTTTCTCCCCAAATCCCTCCTCGTGATTCCCCCACTCCTCAAAAGTCTCCCTCTCTCTTTCTCACTCAATCTCTCTCTTCAATTATTTTCCTCAGCTCTCTCTCTCTCATTCTCAGCTCTCTCTCTCTCTCTCTCTCTCTCTCATTCTCTCCTTCTCTCTTCAAACGAACCCAAGAACCCGAGGTCGCCTTCGATCGCCGCCATCCCCCTTCTCTCCTCCGTCCTCTCTTCCTCGTCGGAGGACACGCAACGTCCGCGTCGCCTTGAGCCGTCGTCTCCCGCCATCGCTGAGCCGCGCCCAGAACCCCTACACTCACCCGCTCTGCAATCGCCGCGTCACTCGCTGAACACTCTCCTGCTCCACTGGCTAATCCCGCTAGGCTCCGCGGAGCTCCTCTTCTCCGACGAACGACTCAACCCGACGCATCACCCAGCCCTCGCTCTGACCAGCACTCTCCCCTGCTCGCCTCCGGCCATCACCATCGCCGTCTCAGCCCCCAGCCGCTCAGCCCTTGACAGAGCTCCGCCTGCCCCCGTCCCTGAACCCGAGCGCCCGAACGACCATCCCCTGCTCCTACGCCCAGATCTCACCGGCGAAGATCCGCTACAGCCAGCGCCTCTGACAGCCGCCAGCACCCTCCGGCCCCAAGCCTCTCTCCTCCCACTGGCCCATCACGCCTCCAGCACGGCTCCTATAGCTGCCACCGCCAACGCGCCACCGCTTTCGCTCGATGCAGTACGTCCTAAGCCCAGATGCCCGCCCCGATCCACCGCCGACCCACCCTCGTCCTCCTCCTGTGACCTCGTCTCCTGGCTGTCCCCAAGTCCGCGCCGCCGCTTGGCTAGCAGCCGACAACAGCCCCCACCTGCTAGGCTCCTCCAGCCGCGCACGGCAACCAGCAGTCCCCGACAGTGGCCCCGCCCGCCGAGTCACAAGCGCCGAGCCACAAACCAATCACCCTCTCGCTGTTATCGCCTTGCAGGCCCACCGCGAGGTTTCCATCCGGCCGCTAGAGTTCACCGCACGATCGCAGTTCGTGCTCTGACCCGCGTCGTCGACGTCGACTCGTTCGACGAAACCCCTAGGCAAGATCCCACTTGCTCAGATCTACTTTTTCTATTTATTATAAATTATCTACAATTTTAGATCCGTTAATATTTATCTGCGTGGGTTTGATGAATAATATTGAATGGATAGTAATTATGTGATAAATAGTATTTTCAGGACAAATATAATAAATTAAAGGATTTATTTTGGGTAACAGGATTATTTTAGATTAATTATAATATTTTTAGAATTTATGTTGTGGAAGAAAATTATTTTAGAATGATAAATATTTTTAAGAAGTTTTTTTTTGGAAAAAGATTATTTTAGAATAATTATTATGAATTAAAAGAAGTTATTTCGGTAGCGGAATCATTTCTGGATAATTATATTAATTTAAAAAGAATTTATTTGAGAACGGAATCATTTGAGGAAAATTATGATAATTTTAAAAGAAATTATTTTGGAAAAAGAAATATTTCTGAATTATGTATTATCTGATATGCTATGATATCATTACACGTGATTAGCTGCATTGATTGTTCCTAGCTGTATTTGAGAACCTTAGTAGTTCATGACTTAGTGGCCTTGTGCGTCATGAACAGACCTAGTGACATGTGTGGGTGTGTTTAGGTGGTGAACCAGAGTTTTAATAAGGATTATGATCGTTGATTTAGAAAGAACGAGAAGAGTTGGGATGGGGAAGTTAATGTTCATGTGATCGGATAAGGCTGTTGATGTATCTTCCAGACTCGTACCAGAGACTTGTTTCATCCTGGGGTTGATTTGTTGGACCAAGTGACCTGTTTCGCCACTTGGATCCGTGACTTGTTTCGTCACCTGAGCTTTGCCTGAGTTCGGACCGGGCTGAGATCGCATTGCGTGTAGTCCTCTAGCCGCTTGTTTCGCGGGATTGGATGCTCGTAGGGGATTTGTGAACAGCCAGTTATCCGGTGATAGGAGCGTTGACTCTGTGTGAGATATGACCAGTGACCTGTTATAGGATGGCTAGTTACTTGACCTCGTTTCTAGGCTAGGTATGACTTTTTGTGAGATACGGATCAGTTGTATTATCTTTTCATACATAGATTAATATTTAATTATCTACAATTTGAGACATATGGTATATACATGAGGATTTCCTTGTTTGGATTATTTTGCTCGACGTACTACATCTCTTGTTATAGATTTTTAAGTATTAATTCCATCTATTTGTATGACATGGTTACCTGGATGATTATTCTGATGACTAGCTGCATGACCGACTTGTTACTTGATTGATTTGGTTGGATTTCCAGTTGCACGTTCTTTTATCATTTCGGTTATCGTATTGTTTTTTCACATTGGATTTTCGTTCGTTCTTTTCTTTTGTGGGGTCTTGCCGTGTGCCATGCACCTGACGTACACCTGTTTTCTCTGGTGTACGTCAGACTTAGAGAAAGAACAGGTGCAGCAGGAGTCAGAAGATTCTCAACATAAGTGCCTTGTAGACGGAGCAGAAGAAGGAGTCGAAGCCTATTCCTTGATGGTTCCAGTTTACTTTTGTAGTTCTTTCTTTTTCCATTGGTCGATGTATTTTTGTATCTCTTCAGCATTCATTTGTTCAGTTTTGTATAAGGGCACGTTTGACCTGTTATATTATGTCTCGGATGTTATCCTATTTGTGATATGATATTTTTATTCTGAGTTTGTTTATTATATTCTTGCTGATTGTGATCGGGGACCTGTGACTTCGTATTGTATTTATTTCCAGACGCTTAGCGTATTGGATTGAGAAGAAAAAAAAGAAAAGAAAAAAAAATAATAGTGTATATTTCTTCTCAATCTAATACGTCGCGGGCTTGTTCACGTTCCGATTCCCGGGTATTTTAGGAAGCGGGGCGTGACAGGTTTTAGTGGTGGCCCATGTAGGTTTTAGTGTCTATTATATTCTTGCTGATTGTGATCGGGGACCTGTGACTTCGCATTGTATTTATTTTCAGACGCTTATTGTATTGGATTGAGAAGAAAAAAAGAAAAAAAAAATAATAGTGTATATTTCTTCTCAATCTAATACGTCGCGGGCTTATTCACGTTCCGATTCCCAGGTATTTTGGGAAGCGGGGCGTGACACGCTTGCAGCTCGGTTAGCAGCGGTTGAGGAGAAATGGCGAATCAAGTTCTGCCAGTACCCAGTGGTGCCGCCACTAGCAGCTCATGTACCTATTGTAGATGAGTCGCCAGCAGTTACGCCACCATTAGTAGCTATTGATTGGGCCGCAGAGTAGGAAGCTTGGCTCCGTTTGGTGGAAAGGTAGCAGAAGATGAGGGCACCGGAGTTTCATGGCTCATGGGATTCATTTGCGGCACACAAGTGGAAGGAAGATGTAGGGAATATTTTAGATATGCTTAATGTGGACACAGTAGAGAAGCATAAGCAAGCAGCATTCAGCCTTAAGGGCGACGCAAGAGGGTGGTACCGACTTCAGTTCACTCCAGAGCAGCATATGACACTCACCTGGGAGGACTTAATCTTTTTCTTCGACAAGAAGTATGTATTAGCGATGGGAAGGCCGGAAAGAAGTTAGAGTTAGCTCAGTTGGAGTAGGGAGACATGTCTATAACAGATTATGAGCACAAGTTTGTGGGTTTGCTCAGGTTTACGTGCATGTGGTAGACAGGAGAACGCCAGGCTCAGATGTTTCTGATGGGATTTCGCCCGAGCTTATGTGCTATTTAGTGTCTTAATGATTTCACTTAGTGTAGGAGGTAGCTGATGCCGCCATTTCACAAGACACCGAGATGGCTATGTTTTAGAAGGGCAATGAAGGGAATGCTATAGCAGAACAGACTAGAGACAAGGACAAGAGAAAGAGACCATTTTTAGGACCTGGATGACCCCAGTAGCAAGGCAAGGGTTCGCAACAGCAAGGCCTTCATAAGAAGGGACCTCAGTGGATCAGAGGGCGTAGTAGCAGCGTAGTTTTCAAGACACTTGTTTTCACCGCCACAAGTTTGGACACAGAGCTGCAGAGTGTCGCAACACACCAGCCAAAGGCTAGCATGGCAAGAATCAGGGTTAATAATAGCAGAACCGTGGACAGGGCTGAGGTCAGGGCCAATAACTGAGACTTGAGGCACCGCCAGCAGTTTTGAGGATTGAGGAGCTGGTGCGAGCTATCCAGGAAATTCCTCAGGGACAGATAGTCCCGTATACCGCAGAGCCTTCAGGGTAGTAGACCGCAACTTTGGGTAGAGTGTATGCAGAAGTACCGCATCACCATGGTGTGAACGAGACCGTAGTGGAAGGTACGTTCCTTGTGAACTCCTTCCCAGCTCGTTTTCTTTTCAATTCAGGAGCTTCGCATTCTTTCATCTCCTATGCTTTCATGACTAGACTCTAGCTTGTAGCATAGCCCTTAGATATTCCTCAGTCAATTTCTACTCCTTTGGGAGAAGTGTCTCTCTTAGAGAGTATCTGTAGGAGATGTATTATCAGCTTAGACGAGTCTACGTTTGTTATTGATTTGATCATTTTGCATATGTTTGAGTTCGATGTAATTCATTTTATGGATTGGCTATCATCCTACCATGTTATTATCGACTATTTAGTAAAAACAGTTAGCTTGCTAGTGTCCGATGGGACCAAGTTAGTCGTAGCGACCTCACAGGGCAACTAGTTTCAGAGTCATTTCTGGCATTCATCGAGGAGGTGATGTTTCGAGATCAGGGTGTTGATTTGTATGAGACCAGTTAGAGATACTCCTCGAACTTAGCTTAGTCGAATTCGTAGCGACCTCACAGGGCAACCAGTTTCAGAGTCAGCTTGCTAGCGTCCGATGAGGAGAGATACTCATCGAACTTAGCTTAGTCGAATTCGTATTCGACCGTTGAGTCGATCGTGATCGGCTGCGACACTCTAGTCTCGATGCTGAGACTGTTGGCTCCCACTATGATCGCCAGCGTGTTTGTATCGGGAACAATTTTCATTATAGCTTCCATTAAAATGTTTTAACAAAAACAACTGAATGAGGTTTAAACATGTAAATTCACTCTCTCTACAATGAAGCAAAATTTGTGTTCCCTATAAACATACGCAAAAACTTCTACGTAGTAGCATCTACTTACGTGGGATCTTTGTCTGTGCTGGGGATGCGTAATCTGTGGACCATCGAATCAACATTCCAAGCTGGAAACGAAGAAGGTTGAAAGTTGATGTTTCGACGTGAAAATAATAACTGAAGTGAATATCTTACCAAAGTAAGATGAACACTCTTCTCAAGATCAAATCTAAGTTTGAACTCAAGGAAACACCAAATGGCTTTGAGAATGCTTGAAAGTTGATGAATAACTCTCTCTTGCTCTCAAAGTTTTCCAAATGCTCATCTCTGCTTCCAGATTCTCATTAGTCTCTATCAGTTCCCCTTGCACAAGTGTGCCAAAGGGTATTTATAGCCATTGGAAGCCATAACTGTCGAAAAGAAGTTGAAATAACTGGTGGCCATTACCTCCTTTAGGCGAGACAGTGTTTACTGTCTTGGCTAAAGGAGGCAGTTTCAGCCAGTTTGTAACCACCGTCCCACCACTTGAAGTGCGTTAAATGCCGTATTTTTCAAGAGTAGTGGGCGTATTCATGGCTATAACTGTTTATTAACATTAATGAATATTTCCCAGCAGTTATTGAGCTACGGGCCCCCCCGTAAAACTTAATAAAACCATTAAAAAATAGGAAAAGTTGTCTCGCAGTTGGCGAGGTAGCTCTCATTGTCTCGAGTATCC
>NC_033797.1:99140745-99168597 GCF_001876935.1 Asparagus officinalis | reverse complement strand
CCCATTGTCTCGTGTTTCCGAGACAGTCTATACTGTCTCGGATACACAAGATCGTGGAGACTATCTCACTAACAGTAAGACAACTCCGAGTCCTTTTCTGCAGTGTTTTGCGTTCTTTGTTGCATCCTTTTGCTTTGGCTAGTCCTCTCTGACTTAGATGATGACATTCTTCATCTTCTCTTTGTCTTGAGCTAAGTTTAGGACCTATAGGTAATTTTTGACGCACATACCGGGTACTGAAAATGATCTCTTGCCCTTTCCCTTGTCATCAAGCTGTCCTGCTTTAGATTTGCCTTCCTTGTTCTTCTGAAAGAGAGCGGTCTCTATCTCCTATGAGATAGCCGCGTTGGCTACCTCTCGTACTGATTGGAATTGTCTAGAGACAAGGTAACGACAAAGGTTTAGACGAAGTCCCATCAGAAATATCTGAGCCTAATGCTCTCTTATCTACTACATGCCCGTGAATTGAATTAAGCTCATGAATTTACTCTCATAATCATTTACAGAATGTCTGCTCTGGCTCGAATCTGGATAGCTGCTAACCTGCTTTCCCGGCGCTTTGCCGATAGTCAGAGAACCGTACTTCTCATCGAAAAAGTAAGTGAAGTCCTCCTAAGTAAGCGTCATTCGCTGCTCTGGGATGAACTGAAGCTTGTACCATCCTCCGGCATCACCCTTGAGGTTAAAAGCTGCTAACCTCTACTTCTGGACGGTGTCGACATTAAGCATGTCTAAAATGTTCCCCACATCTCCTTCCACTTATGTGCCGCAATTGAATCAGATATGCTATGAAACTCTGGTGCTCTCATCTTCTGTTACCTCTCCACCAAACGAAGCCAAGCCTCCTATTCTGCGGCCCTATCAGTAGCTGGTGGTGGCGTAACCTATGGTGTCACCTCTGTAATAAGATCAGCTGGCATAACTGGTGGAACCACAGATGGTGGTGTCGCTGGCGGACTTTGTTGAGCCATCTGCTCCTTAATCGCTGCTAACTAGATTACAAGCGGTGCTATGAGGTCGATCATGTACTACGGAGCCTGCTACGGCTCGGGCTCTGAATCAGCTTGCCCAACTCCCTGAGCACGGGATCCTCTCCGACCGCATCCTCGTCTTGACATCTGTAATTTCAAGAGGAGGGCTTATAAGACACACTAAATGAGACCTCAAGCATAAGTAACATAACATATGACAATAGAAAAACATATCACATATCATTCACAACATACTTTATAATTCAAAGTAAGATAGTCTTCATAAAAAAAAATTTGTAATTTTTGAGGTATACGTATAACATCCTCACTCATACTAGGAATTCCTAACAGACTCTATACATGAATCCTAGAAAACTCTATCCTAGCTCCACAACTCGATACAGAATGATCCTAAGGATTCTAGAACTAGACTCTGATACCAGCTGTAATGCCCTTGATTTCACATAATGCTGCAGTCTAAGGTGAACCCAAAGATGTCATACCTACCATGCACCCACACTTTGCAAGAACACGTTTCACCATCACAGTAATATTTTTCTAGTGGAATCCAATAATTAAGTATAGGTACAAACAGATAAGATAAAGATAAGAATGCAATGAACATGATAAAGGAAAGACCTATCAAAATAATATTAATCATGTTCCAACTGAAATAAATGAAGTACAACTGATGTCCAAAACATAAATGAAATATCTCAATACATAAGAGTTAACTTAAATAGTACTAAGGTACATATCCTTCCAAAATGAAATACAAGGCTATAAGTCAACTAAACAACTACTAGACTAATGTGGAGAATAAGCTGACTATTAAGAAAATACGACGATTATGCAGAAACTCCGTCAACCGACGGCTCTCCAAAACTCTGATCTGCTGCCTGAAAAGTAGGGAAAATAACAGTGTCAGAACGCTAGCAAGATCATCTCCATTCGCCCCCAGGAGAAGGGCTATTACATATGATAGAGGTTCTACCTAAAATATGCATAGTCTACCTAAACCATTTACCATATACTAAATGTGGTTAATACTTAAAAATCCACAATACGAGACTGGTACATCGAGTGAAATAATCCAAATAAGGAAACCCTCATGTATATACCATGTATCTCAAATTGTGAATCACTAAATATTAATTTTAGGCTAAGAATAAATATTAAAGAAGTGCATGAAAAAATACTATCCCCAAACAGTGTAAAGAAAATGTCAAACCAAACATCTCACGCTACCCTTGGGTAGGTGTTACATATACAAGTACATAATCCTGTATATCTCATAGTATAATATATCCCATCACAATATAACCCTATGGTGAACTATGTTCATAATTAACTCCCGCCTACGACTTAATCTGTCAAAAGTTGCACATTACTATCTCTTGTAAAGTTTCATAGCTCATCACATCATCATGCAGAATGGACTACATGTTCAGGCATCCTAAGAAAATACGGCTCACTAGCCTCATCATATCACCATGCAGAACGGACTACCTCCTCGGGCATCCTACAAGCACGGCTCATTAGCCTCATTGCATCACCATGCGGAAAGAACTACCTAATTAGGTATCTTGCGTATACGGCTCACTAGCCTCATTGCATCGCTATGCAGAACAGACTACCTATTCAGGTATCCTGCAAATACAGCTCGACGACCTACTTCAACAGTATACCGACACACTACCCTAAGCAATATCGAGTTGTGCTCATCAACGGTATCCATAAACACACGTATGTTATTCTAACTATACGTCTCCCGGTCATGGTCAAAACAATACTTGTAATTATCCCCTTTTGGAGGTCCGTGTGTGCTAAATCTCCATAGGAGTACATCTATGGTCGCGTGTGTAAATCATTGTATGTCTCGAAACATGTATTCATGAACAACACGCAAGAATTATCATTACGACAAAGCAACTTGTCGATCGACTGCCCTAGGGCATCGGAAGACCGATGACCAACTTGCATAAACATGCACAAGAAGAAGGCCCTACCGGTCGACTGGTCTTCACCAGTCGGTCGACTACTCATCAAGAAAAATTCTAATTTTTGTAATGCCCATCGGTCGACTGATTGTTAATGATCAGTCAACCGACTAGAAAGGAATTGAACTTCCTGGATGACATGATCAGTCGACTGATCACTTGGGATCGATCGACCGACTAGGAGTTTAATTTCTAGATTTTTGTATTTTGTAATTTTCTCATTTCTCGTATTTTATTAACATGATTAGTAAAAACGTTATTAATTCTGATCATTACACAAACATAAATGTATCTAAACAAGATCATATCATCTAGATATCATAAACTTAGGGTTTAACATCCTAATCATCAAACCCTCAAATTATTCGATTTATTAGGGTTTTATAACAGTTTAAAATGTAAATTAACAATAAATTATAACTCTAATGATCATGATCATCTATTTTTATTAATTAAGGATTAGTTCTACTGATCTCTTCATTGATTAAAGATCTAACATCAAAAGCTAGGTTTTAAAAAAAATCAAATTAAGCTCTAATATTAGATTAACCAATTATACATACTAAAAACATGAATTATTACTATTAATAGGTCTGAAGGAAGATGATCTTGTCTCAACATTCGTAGTGAACTCCCAAACACGCGAGAGTCTCGATCCTCTTTCACCAAACTCTGTTGATCTCACCCTCCTCTAGGCTTTTTCCTCACAATTCTCTCCCAAAACTCAAAACTGATGTTCTAGGGTTTTGGTGGCTGCTGGGACGTGATAGATGATGAAAAGAAAGAGAGGAAAACGGGCATGTATGATATATACACATGTGTGATCAAACAGGCCCTAATCCTGACCCGAAACTAAAATCTGCCTGTGTATCCGATCGGTCGAATGGTCCTCTTGGATCGGTCGACTAATGGGCACCCATCGGTCGACTGATTGAAGGGAATCAGTCGACCGATCAGTGGCATTTTTTGCCGACTGGTTTATGTGCACCGTGCATGTTTGCTCTATTATATCCACATATATGTACTTAATCGATCTCAAATCGATTACAATCATAATCATTCATCTCAAAATGATATCAATCATAATAAAAATCATTTATCACTATTTATCATAATATTTTCAAATTTTACGGGGTTTTACAATAACCCTAATGGAAAATAAAGAAAAAGAATAAAAATGAGTATGAAAGATTATTATGTATATCTACTTCAGCAACACATAATTAAGGGCACAACTCTTTTGCAAGGTGGAAGGCTTCTTCAATAATCATAGTTGATGCTTATGTAGCAGTCAGAAAAGATCATCTACGTTGGACTAGAAATAAACAAGGACACTTTGTGGCAAACTATACAGCGGTCTACATGACACATAAAGGTTGGCGATACTAATATAGCACTAGTGGGGGGAAAATAGTATTGACATCCTTATTTAGAGATGGTCCAAGATACATCGTGCAAATTTATTAATATGCAATGAAAGTTTCTTTTTGGATTGGAGTGCTTGATTTGTTCATCATTTTTTCATGCAATCCAAATTGGATCGAAATAGATGATACTTGAAGCTAATACGTGGAAAAAAGGCCTAGATCGAGCCGATATTATTGCAATTGTTCTTTTGATAATTCTATGATAAATGTTTGGTGAGTTAACTAGGAAATCAAGACTTGGAAAGGCCATTGCACATAAGAGTTTATAGCCTCACTTAATTTTTAAGCACTTTCTATCCCTTAGTTTCCTTAGTCCATTCTTTCAAGGATAATATCATAACAATGATTCTTGCAGGTCTTTCAGTTGTTCAAAACAAGGTTTTCCTCATGCACATATATATATTGATAAAAATGCCCAAAAGAAAAAAAATTAGAACAACAAAGCAAATTGATAAAACAATTTGCACTGAAATTCCAAATAAAGAAATTGATTCGTTATTGTAGGAATTGGTAAACCACTTATATGATATATGGGCCATGTAGAATTCATAACCTACAATCGCACTGCATGAAAAATGGCCAATGTTCAAGAGGTTACCCAATGATCTATAATGAATTCACAAAAATTGATGCAAAAGGTTATCATATCTATATGCAAAGTCTCATTCTCCCCTAAATGAGCATACTCCAAATTTTCAGGTAAAGGTTTAAGCCCAAATTTTGGGGTTTCCTCTATAGACAGACGAAATGTACTCAGTGTTATGTATCAAAGATTCAAGTAGTTATCTTAATACAGATACATAATCTACTGCGGATCTAGCTCTTCTAATAATTTAATTTCCTCATTAAATATCTCCTCAAAACTCAAGTTAGATAAACAAAAATCTAACTCGCACTCTTCTTCTTGTTGTTTAGTAGAAATTTCCTAGATAAAATTCACCTCTCGGAGTTGATATGATGGATCACTGGTGCTATTTTCCTAGATTACAAATATTAAATTTAATTAGTCATATTCCCAAAAGATAACTTATTCGACCAGTTCTGCAATTGATCAAGGAATTTGAAGTTACTAAGAACGGTCTAGTTCGAATAATTAGGATTTGACCCTTAAAATTGGAAAAGTCCTATATTTCTAAGACTATAAAATCAAGAGGAAAAATGACCCTAAAAATTGGAAAATGGCTGTATTTACAAGACTATGAAATCAAGAGGAAAAATAAACTCCCTAACCTTATTTAAAACATCCTCTATCTCTCCCTTAAGTACTTTTACAAATCTATTAACTAATTTAGAGTGCATATGGTTAATTTCAATTTACCTACCCCTATCTTTTTTTGGACTAAATAAGGAAGAAGATTCACACTAACTCCTAAGCCTAGAAGTATCAATGAAGGTATTTCCTTTAACACATGAAATAGTGAACAACTAGTATCCTTAAATTTTAAGTGCATGGGCTTTGAAAGTATGTCACCGATGTTATTAGCTAATAAGACTTTCTTGGAAACATTAGTGATTTCTTTTTAGTGCACGAATACTTCAAAACTTTTGCATGAGAGGTGATTTGTTCAATCGCATCTAAGAGAGGAATATTGACATTGATCTATTTGAAAGTTTCTTAGATTTTCTCAAATTGGGAAGAGTTTATCCTAGGTCCGAGTCTATCTAAAAAGGGAGCAATGAGCTTATATCTATCTAGATTAGTCTCAGTTTTGGGTTCATCTTCTTGGTTATCAGAAGGAGTTGATTTATCAGAAGGGGTATTTTGAACAGGAGAAGAGGAAGAAGGAGTTTGATATGTAGGGACTCTAACTTGATTATACATATGTTTCCCTGATTACAATATTCATTTAAGCTAGGTAGATTGAACTTGACCCCATGTCCTTAAGGTTTGCAATAGGTTGGCTCAAAAATTTTCTTTCTTTCTTTCACTCATGACACTAGCTGGTTGACAAAGTTAGGTTTCTAACCTAGCTATTGCTTGAGTATTTGAGTTGATTATTTAACCGATTGTCTGCATGAAGAAATTCAAAGTGTTGGATGACTGAGTTAACATGATTGTGCTTTGTGTAGAAGCTTTAATCATGTCCTCTAAACTCTTTTCTAGGACACTAAAATATTTTTCATGATCAAAACTCAGAGGAATAGAATTTACTACTTGATGATCGGGAAGCTAGTTTGAATATAGCATATTGGATTGTTAAAAATTGTTCATTGTAGACTATGTTTCCTCTAGGAAACTATTAGGATGAAGTGGGAGAGAAATTTTAATTCCTAAAACAATTTCCTAATTCCATATAAAATTTGGATGATTTCTCCAACTTGGATTATAACTTGAAGAAAATAGATAATTTCTAGGATGCTAAAATGCAGCGTTCATCTGCTGTAGTAGTTGATTATTTTCTAAGAGAGGATATTTCTCTAAAACATGAGTTGGAGAATGACAGTTATGATATATTGAGGTAGAAACTTGGTTGATTTGAGCCAGAGCTCGTTCCTTGATTTCAAGTGTTTCTAACATACGCATAATTGTAGCCATCTTTTCTTCAGAGACTATGTTTAAGTGTAGAGAAAGTTCACTGGGTTTAGTTGGGAGAATTGATAAAACTCTTTCATCATAGTCTCTCACTGTATGTATTTTCAGACAAACTCTCTAAAATTTCCCAAGCTTCATCGTCATTTTTCTTTATAAAATCCTCTTGGCATATAGATTCTAAGGATGTCTTTGAAGAATAATCCAATCTTTCATAGATAATTTGGTATGCCACTTCTCTAGACCATGATGAAGATGTTGGAAAAGAAGGTCACTAAACCTATCAAAATACTTCTAGGATGTCTCTCCTGGGACTATCTTAAAATTTTTAATACTGATTCTAAGCTTTACCATTTTATAAACTGAGAAGTTTTTAAGAAAATGGTAATAAATATATCCTAGGTTGAGATGGAATTTATTAGTAAGCTATATAGCCATGTCTTGGCTTTGTCCATAAGAGTAAATATGATAAATCTAAGCTTAAACACGAGCTTAGATAGCTCTCTTATCTTAATTATAAGACAAACTTTCTCAAAATCGGATATAAAAATGTATCCATCTCCGGATTCATTTCCTAAAAACTTTAGAAGCATGTTTATGAAGCGAGCTATAAGCTCAAAATTAGCTCCATTAATATAAGAAAGCCTAATACAAGATGGAATTGCATTCCTCATAGGATAACACATATATTGAAAAACGGGTGGATTAGGATTTGCTATTTCTATAGTCTCAAAAGTTGGTGCAACATGGATTAAGCGATTGGTATTATCTCTAATCCAAACTTGCATATAATAAAATAAATTTATTTTAATTTTTTATTTTTTTATTTTATTTTTTAATATCTAAAATGAAAATTTGGAAAAAATCTAGAAAAAAGTTGATTAAGTTTTTTTAGGAAAATTAAAGGACCAAAAAGATTAGTGAAAGAAAAGAAGAATGATAAAAGAGAAACATAACTAAATAAATCAAGAGCAACCACTTAAAACAATCTCCCCTAATTCTAGGGTTAAGCCTAAACTCAACAAGACCAGTGCTTAACCAAAAAATTTTTTAGTGAAAAGATTAAAGTATACTTGATTAGTTAGTCAGTTAAGGATAGTACTGGAGGGAGGCTAAGGAATAATCACGTACCTCTTTACTTGCAATATGTTTTACACAATCCCTAAACCTTTCCTTAGACACCACCAGATTAAAGTAAATGTAAACCAGATCATTTAAGAATTTCTTGTAAACAATTCACTTAATAATTTTTTGTTCATTAATGAGCTCGATTCCGTAGGGACCAATGCCTAACGAGTTTTAGAAGGCTTGAGTTTGTATAGTAAGGAATTAGTGATATGTAGGTTAAGAAAAGGGTGATAAATCTCTCACCTTATGTTAATTAGAGGGTTTTTTTCCCTTAAGAGTATTTTCAAGTGAGTGCTCAAATCAAAATGCTCAAATTATTTTTGTGAATTCCTACTAACTATATACAATGAAACCCGAAGAACTAAAAGCAACTAGAAAAGGATGCAAAAGAAAATATTTTTTAATTAGGGTCAACAATCAAACAAGTATGAGAAAGATAGTTTTTGTTTGAATTTATTCTCTTGTTAGTAGTTGTCTAAGTGGAGAGTGGATTTTATTAGGGTCCAAAAGAGAAAAATTTTATTTTTAATTAGTTTCTAATTGTCTCTAATGTGAAAAAACTAACTAGAGGGTGAAATTAAAAACACTAGAAAGAGGACTCATTTTTTTAAGAAAATCTTTTCCTTTAATCTTTAATCTTTAATATTCAATCTTCTAGTTTAGTTCTTCTCAACCAGCCACCTCCAACTGGCCCGCACATTCACCGGCCACCTCCAAGTGGCTCGCACGCTCATCAACCACCTCTAAGTGGCCTACGCACTCACTGACCACCTCCAAGTGGCCTGCGTACTCACCGACCATCTCCAAGTGGCTCGTGCGCTCACCGGCCCCCTCCATGTGGACTGCGTGCTCACCGACCACCTCCAGTGGCCCATGCGCTCACCAGTCACCTCCAAGTGGCCTGCGTGCTCACCGGCCCCGTTCCAAGTGCCGGCGCGTGCTGCACCGGCCACTTCTAATGGACCGCACGCTCACACGGCGCCCGCATCCAAGTGGACTGCGTGCTCACCGACCCACCTGCCAGTGGCCACATGCGCTCACACAGTCACCTCCAAAGTAAGCCTGCGTGCTCACGCGACCACCTCCAATGGCCTACGTGTTCACTCAGCCACCTCAAGTGGTCGCATGCTCACCGACCACCTCCAAATGGCCCGCGAGCCGTTACAACGGTCACGCTCCAAAGTGAGCGGCCGTGTGTTCGACGGGACTACCCTACCAAAATGGCCCCACGCGTGCTCACGGCCAGACCTCCAAGTGGCTCGCGGTGGCTCAACCAAGCCACTACCAAGTGGCCCGCACATTCACCGGCCACCTCCAAGTGGCCCACGCGCTCATCAGCCACTTCCAAGTGGCCTGTGTGCTCATCACCCACCTCTAAGTGGCCTACGCACTCTTCAGCCACCTTCAAGTTAACAAAATACATGAAGCGAATCGGTGAAGTGTACAAGTCAGCGAAATGACGAAATGCGCAAAACGACGGAACAAGACTAAACCAGAAAGTCCTGAGAATTCCTTGGCAGCTGAGTCGCATCAAAACGACTTGGCCATGGCCAGGTAGCTAGGCATAGTGCCGAGCCACCACAAGGTGGGTAGACCAAGGCCAGGTGGCTAACGTATATACAAAGTGAGTCATTGGAGTGTACAAGTCAACAGAATAACGAAATGCGCGATACATGTCCGGAGAAGGCAGAAAGTGTCAAACACCTCAAAGTGGCACGCACAAAGAATTAATATTTTTACCATAATACAATTCGAATTTGGAAAAATTCAAAGATAAACGTTGAAGGTCTCTTCGTCAGCTTTCTAATGCATCTTGAATCACCTCATTCCGAGGTCAGATGAGTGAGTTAAGGCTGCTACAGTAACCGCGGGTCACCCGCGCTACAGTAACCGCGGGTCGCCAATTGGTGACCCATGCCACAGTACTACGGGTCACCAATTGGTGACCCACGGCCATCACGGGTCAGGTCTGTCTGACCCACATCCCCTGTCAGTCAGCAGGCGCCGACTTGTGTCTGTAACCACCAAAACGTGTCAGTCAGCAGTCGCCGACTTGTGTCCGTAACCATCAAAATGTGTTTCGGTTTGTTTCGACCAGTTTCTTCTATTTCGGAACCTCCATAACTACCTTCAAATCATATCTAAACGTGAGTGGATAGTTGTTAACTAAAGATAGGGTCAAATCCTTTGTTCTTATTAAAATACCCTTAATCCGAGGCCCTATAAATAAAAGCCTAAGGCCTTCTTTCTCAGGGGGCGAATTATTATCAAGACGAGGAGGTGATGCCAAACTTCAGAGCCAAGAGCCACGAATTTCAGCAAGGTTTAGTGCGACGCCCCAGGGTTCACACAAGGCAGCAGTCCTAGATGAAACCCGGATTATCAAACCTGCCAAGCACCAACCATCATGCTACGATATGTTTCACCATCACAACACTATCTCTCTAGTGGAAATAATAAATAGGTAAAGGTACATACAGGCAAAAATAACAATAGGCAACACTGGATATACACAGAAGAAGCATAAGAAATATCAATAATGAGCCCAACTGAAATAAAATAGAAATATCTCTGAGTATAAACTAGATCTCAAATACAATGAGTCAAATAAACAAAGTCTCACAAAAGCTCTCAACTCTAAACTAAAATACCAATCTAGAGTCTAAAAATAATCAACTACATGTGGAGTTCTGCAATATTTACAAAGTATAATAAGTAGCTAATTGGACAACTAAGAAGTCCCATCAACCTGCGACTCTCCGTGCGCCAGACTCGCTGCCTGAAAGAGGGGAAACAACGAGCGTCAAAGCACTAGTGAGATCATCACTACCTCTCTCCAGGGGAAGGGGTAGGTATATAAGAAAATAGAATCAGTACTTACATATATCAAATTATTCATATAGCTCTCTATGAAAAACAAATAGTCAAGGAAACATACTCAAATCTCCAACATAAAGAATAAATACATCATCTCGAATTACATCCAAGTAGCCTGCTCTAATATAAGAGGATGTCAACCAAACAAAAACGAATATAACTACCGTCCATAACAAGTGTGCCAAAATCTCAAAGGAAATACCCTACTCGCGGGAAATCTATCATGGAAGTAAAACTTATAACTGATCAAATATCTATGTGTGCATCATCTTATGCTATAGCGATACTCTTGTAATGATCTTACTCAATCGCTCTACGGTAATAGGATTTATTATCTCCCTATTCCGGATACATGTAATAACGATACTATTGTAATACTCTTACTCAATCGTTCTGCGGTAATAGGTTTTATCTTCCTATTTCCGGATATGTGAAAGATCAAATACTAGTTATGTGTATTTATATATTTTAACTTGTGACAAAAGTGTGTTAATTTAACACAAACCAAGCCTAAGTGCACATATCTCGGTGTGCGAGTCCACATCCGATGTTCACCATCATCCCGGGTATTTAACAAGTTTTAACATTGTAGTTAATCATCACATACAAACATGTTACAGCAGATAGAAATATCTAGAAACAAAATTAACATATATAACCATGATTTTATGCATTATATTTATATTTAAAACCCTAAAACATGCATAAAAGTTCAAAACGATGAATCAAACTTCTTTCTTTAGATTAACCACGTTTTAAAATCATCTTCAGATCTTAAATACATCTGTAAAATTCGTTCTCAATCTTTTTAGCATGAAAAGACCTAATCTTTATACATATAATACAAACGAGTTGTCTTTTATTCATAATCTAGTCATTTAGGCTCTACAAAACATGTTTAAATCTCTTTAAAAATATTTTGAAAGCTGGAAGGGGGGTTAGCAGAGATGATACTCGCCTGAGATTGTTGAAAAATGTTTTAGAAGCAAGGTTAAAAGAGATCTCCACTCCAAAAGCCAAAAACCAAGAAAAGATCCCGCTCGAAAGCCTCCAATCTTCTCCAAGAAATCAAACTAGGGTTTGGGGGGGTTTGGTGGCTGTTAGGGTTCTTAGGAAAACTGAGAAAAACATGAAAAAACTCATATATATATATCAGGGAAAACAAATATAGGTTTAGAAATCCGAAACCAACTCAAAACAGGAGAAAAAATTCTCTGTAGGTTTCGTGGTCGACCGTCTGCGGTCGACCGGATGGAAAACACATGGTATTATACTCATATGGCATTAAATGATATTTATCATACTAAATATCCATATATCATAATTAATCTCATATTAATATATCATTCAAAAATTAACGGGGTTTTACATTCACCCCCCTTAAGAGAATTTCGTCTTCAAAATTCACAGTCGCATCACAATGCTCAATAACTAGGAAAAACACATTAAGAAGGTGTATTTCATACATAGAAAACCTTCTGCACCCATCTCATAGTATTAGCACAATGATGTTTAAAGTTAACAACTTAGAATGCAAACATTCTCACCTAAATCCCTAACTAAACAAAATTGATACGTCGAGCGAAATAATCCAAACAAGGAAACCCTCATGTATATACCATATGTTTCAAATGATTAAGGATCAGGTGACAATATCCCCATAGATAATGACAATTATCAAAGCATCAACATCATACCTGTCCAAACAGGTGCGGGTAGTCACGACGAACATCCTCCTCGCTCTCCCAAGAAATCTCTTCGGCTCCTTGACAGTTCCACTGAACTTTCACTAATGGAATGACTTTATTTCTAAGCTTTTTATTCTCTCTTGCAAATATGCACACCGAAATCTCTACGGTAGTCAAGTCATCCTGAATCTTAATCTCTGGTGAGTCAATCACTCTCTGCTGCTCATCATCTCACAGATGCTTCTTAAGCATCGAAATATGAAAAACATCGTGTATACTCAACATCGATGTTGGCAGGTCTAACCTGTAAGAAACAGCTCTAATGTGCTCGATGATCCCGAAAGGACCAACATATCTCGGGGCAAGCTTCCTCCGTCTACCGAAATGTTGAACGCCCTTCATCGGTGATACTTTCAACATAACTAAGTCTCCGACCTGAAACTCTAAAGGTCGTCTCCGCTGATCTGCATAGCTCTTTTGCCGACTCTGGGCTGTAAGAATGCGCTCTCGAATCAATGCTACCTTTTCAGTGGTCTGTCTAATTAACTCCGGACCAATCAATAGACTATCCTCTGGCTCTGCCCAACATATGGGTTATCTGCAAGGTCTCCCGTAAAAAGCTTCATACGGTGCCATCCCGATAGTAGCTTGATAACTATTATTATATGCAAATTCAATCAGTGGGATGTGATCCTCCCAGCTACCCTGAAAATTCATAATGCACGCTCTCAGCATGTCCTCTAAGATCTGATTCACCCTCTCGGTCTGACCATCTGTCTGGGGGTAAAAAACACTGCTAAATGACAACTGACTGCCAAAAGCATCCTAAAAACTCCTCCAAAAATGAGATGTGAAGACTGAACCCCGATATGATACAATCATCTCTAGGACTCCATGCAATCTAAAAATCTCCCGAATGAAGATCCTCGCATACATATCTGCCGTATAAGTCCTCCTCACTGGTAAGAAATGTGCAGATTTAGTCAATTTGTTCACTATAACCCAAATAGAATCATTTCCTTTCTTTGACTTAGGCAACCTCACTATGAAATCCATAGAAATATCTGCCCACTTCCACTCAGGAATGGGTAAAGGCTGTAGGGTTCCTGCAGGTCTCTGATGTTCTGCCTTAACCTGCTGATATGTAAAATACTTAGCCACATACTCTAAAATCTCTCTACGCATACCACTCCACCAAAAATGCCTCTTCAGATCCTTGTACATTTTCATCGTGCCTGGATGCACTGTATATCTGCTACGATGCGCCTCATCAAAAAGTTCCTTCTTTAGTTGTAAATTATTCGGCATAACAATTCTGCCCTTCATCCGAAGGCCTCCATCTATCCCTATAGTCCAATCATCCTTGGACTCTTTGGAAATCTCCCCCTTACGGATTTGAATCTAAGAATCCTCTATCTGAGCTTCGACCACTCTATCTCTCCAAGATGGCTGTACAGATAAAGCTCCTAAAAACACACGGCTCCCGCCAATCTCTGGCCTGAAATCAAAGTGACTAAGGATATTAAGATCCTGATGAAGTGAACACCACAAAGCTGCTAGCCCACGACGACGCTTCCTGCTTAATTCATCTGTTACCACATTCGCCTTTCCCGGATGGTACTGAATAGAAAATTCATAATCCTTAATAAATTCTATCCATCGACACTGTCTCTGATTAAGTTCTTTCTGAGAAAAGAGGTATTTTAAACTCTGGTGATTCGTGAATAACTCAGAATGTACTCTGTACAAGTAATGTCTCCACGCCTTCAGTGCAAATACCACCTCTGCTAGCTCTAAGTCATGTGTGGGGTAGTTCTTCTCATGAGTCCTCAACTACCTCGAAATATAAGCTACAACTCTCTGGGTCTACATTAATACACCTCTAAGACCAAATAAGGATGCATCAGTGTAGACAATAAAAGTCTTATCACTGCTAGGAATAACCAAAACTGGTGCTGAAGTCAATTTAGTCTTCAAAGTCTCAAATGCCTTCTGGCACTCTATGCTCCAAATAAACTGTACACCCTTCTTAGTAAGGTGTGTAAGCAGTGTGGTAATCCTCGAGAAGTCCTGAATGAATTTTTTGTAATATCATGCTAGGCCTAAGAAGCTACGAATCTCGGTAACTGTCTTCGGTGGCTCCCAATCAAGTACGACTTCTATCTTAGCCGGATCTACTGTAATGCCCTCCCGGCTGATGACATGGCCTAAAAATCTAACATCTGATAATGAGAATTCACACTTGCTAAATTTAGCATACAACTGGTGCTCTTTCAATATTTGCAATGCTAACCTCAAATGTTGCTCGTGCTCGGCCTCCGACCTCGAATAGATAAGAACATCGTCGATGAAAACTATCATGAACTGGTCCAAATAAGGATGAAAACCCTGATTCATCAAATCCATGAATACTGCGGGTGCA
This sequence comes from Asparagus officinalis, assembly GCF_001876935.1. NCBI lineage: Eukaryota > Viridiplantae > Streptophyta > Magnoliopsida > Asparagales > Asparagaceae > Asparagus > Asparagus officinalis. The sequence continues at coordinate 99,153,554 of NC_033797.1, read as the reverse complement.
TTGGTCAGCCCAAATAGCATCACAAGAAACTCGAAAGACCCATATCAAGTCAAGAAAGCGGTCTTGAGAATATCCATCTCCCGAACTCGCAACTCATGATAACCAGAATAAAGATCTATCTTCGAGAAACACTGCGCACCCTGCAACTGGTCGAACAAGTCATCGATCCTCGGTAATGGGTACCTGTTACAGATAGTGACCTTGTTCAACTCGTGATAATCTATACATAATCGCATACACCCGTCCTTCTTCTTCACAAAGAGGACCGGTGCTCCCCATGGAGAATGACTCCGTCGAATGAAGCCCTGAGACAACAACTCATCTATCTAGATCTGTAGCTCCCTTATCTAAGCAGGCGCCATACGGTAAGGAGCTCGGGAAATCAGTGCGGTGCTTGGCTACAACTTTATGCAAAACTCGACCTCTCTCACTGGAGGTAATCCTGGTATGTCCTGGAAGACATCCTGGTACTCTGAGACTATTCGCATCTCACTCAAATCTGCGCCCCGATCCCGCAATATTACATCCTCTATGTATGCCAGAAATGACTCCGCAAATTGGTTGCCTCTGGAGGTAGCTACCACTAACTCAGACCCATCAAATGCTCGCAAACTGACTGTTTTCACAAAACAGTCGATACTCACATAGTAGGAAGATAGCTAATCCATACCAAGAATCACATCGAATTCAGACATATGCAACACGATCAAATCAACCGCGAACTCAGAATCGTCCAAGCTGATGATGCATCTCTTACAAACATTCTCTAATAGAGACATCTCTCCTAACGAAGTGGATACAGATAAAAGAAAATCTAACAGCCGAGCTACAAGCTGAAGTCTACTCGTAAAATCATTGGAGATAAAAGAATGCGAATCTTCAGAATAAAAAAGAATACGTGTTGGATAGGAATTCACACGGAATGTACCTTCCACCACAGCTCCGTTCGCACCATGATCGCGAGGAACAACTGCATACACTCTACCGGTCTGCTGTTCTGCATCACATGGAGTGAATGGTGTCATCTGTCTCTACTGGGTTTCCTGGACTACTTGAACCTGTCCCTTAATCCTCGGGACTGCTGGAGGTGCCTCAATCCTCAGCTGCTGGCCTTGACCACGTCCCTAAGTGCGTTTCTGTTGATGCTGCTGAGTCCTGCCCTGCTGGCCTGCTGTGGGTGCACTGCGGCACTCTGCTGCTCTGTGTCTAATCTTGTTACAATTGTAACAAGCCCCCTGAAATCGGTGCTGTTGCTGTGCTCTCTGGTCTTGCTGATGGCCCTTCTTATGGGGACCCTGCTGATGCGGACCCTTACCCTGCTGATGGGGTCCTCCTGAGCCTCCAAATGGTCTCTTACCTTTTCCTTTGTCCTCGGACTGTCCTGACTTACCATTGTCCTTGCCCTTGATGAATATGGAAGTATCTGTCTCCTGAGCCATGGCAGCATCTGCCACCTCCCGCATTAAAACCTCCGAGATACTGTGTACTAGCGTAACCCTAGACGAAGTCCCATCAGGAACATCTGAGCCTAACGCTCCTCTGTGTGCCACATACCGGTGAACCTAAGCAATGATATGAACTTACTCTCAAAGTTGATGATAGACATACCCCCCTGCTCTAATCGAGCCAGCTCTAACTCTTTTCTAACTTTCGCAACAGCCGAAATATACTGCTCATCAAAAAGATATATAAAGGTCTCCCACGAAACCGTCATCCTCTGCTCTGGGGTGAAACGAAGTCGATACCATCCTCCTGCGTCGCCCTTGAGACTGAAAGCTGCTAACCTTTGCTTTTGCACAGTATTCACATTAAGCATGTCCAGAATGTTGCTTACATCCTCCTTCCATTTGTGTGCCGCAATGGAGTCCGTCGAACCATGAAACTCTGAGGCCTTCAACTGCTGGTACCTCTCTACCAAATGAAGCCAAAGCTCCTGCTCAACCACTCCATCATCAACTAGAGGTGGTGGTGTAACTACTGGTGTCCTCTCTGGTATCTCCTCCTAAATGGGAGTTCCCTGTCGAACCTGATCTACTAATTGCTCCTCAATAGCTGCCAAACGAGTTTCCAAGGGCGCTATGAGATCCACTAAGTACTACGGAGCCTGCTGTGGCTCGGGCTCCCTATCATCCTTCTCAACTCCTTGAGCACGAGTAACTCGGCGTCCATGACCTCTTCCTGACATCTATTATTCCAAAATAAAGCTTATTACATAGTAAATAGGATCTCAAGCATGAAGGATATAACATATACCAATAAGTAAATCATATCACATGTATCCCATATCATGCTTTATAATTCAAAGCAAATAGATCATTAAAAAAATTTAGATTTTTCACGTACATATATAGTACGTCCTCACTCATACTAAGGATTCCTAGCGGACTGTATACATGATCCCTAGTAAACTCTATCCTAACTCCACAATATGACACGGGGATGATCCTAAGGATATTGGAACTAGAGCTCTGATACCAACTATGAAGCCCCAGGGTTCACATAAGGCTACAGTCCCAAATGAAACCCGGATTGTCAAACCTGCCAAGCACCAACCACCATGCTACGACATGTTTCACCATCACAATCACTATCTCTCTAGTGAAAATAATAAATAGGTGAAGGTACAGACAGGCAAAAATAGCAATAGGCAACACTGGATATACATAGAAGAAGCAAAAGAAATATCAATAATGAGCCCAACTGAAATAAAATAGAAATATCTCTGAGTATAAACTAGATCTAAAATACAATGAGTCAAATAAACAAAGTCTCACAAAAGCTCTCAACTCTAAACTAAAATACCAATCTAGAGTCTGAAAATAATCAACTACATGTGGAGTTCTGCAATAACTACATAGTATAATAAGTAGCTAATTGGACAACTAAGAAGTCCCATCAACCTGCGACTCTTCGTGCGCCAGACTCGCTACCTGAAAGAGGAGAAGCAACGAGCGTCAAAGCGTTAGCGAGATCATTACTACCTCTCCCAAGGGGAAGGGGTAGGAATATATAAGAAAATAGAGTCAATACTTACATATATCAAATCATTCATATAGCTCTCTATAAAAAACAAATAGTCAAGGAAACATACTCAAATCTCCAACATAAAGAATAAATACATCATCTCGAATTAGGAGCGAGGAGTGAGCGAGCCTTCTGCAGCAAAGGAGCCTTCTTCTTCATTCCCCCTTTTTCTTTTCCTCAGTATTGCCTCTTAGCGGTGATACTAAGTAGAGCTAGTGTCTCGCTTTAGCCGAGATATAAGCTTCATAGCTTCTTAGATCAAGGAAACATACTCAAATCTCCAACATAAAGAATAAATACATCATCTCGAATTATATCCGAGTAGCCTACTCTAATATAAGAGGATGTCAATCAAACCAAAATGAATATAACTACCATCCATAACGGGTGTACCAAAATCTCAAAGAAAATACCCTACTCGCGGGTAATCTATCATGGAAGTAAAACTTACAACTGATCAAATATCTGTGTACATCATCTTGTGCTATAGCGATACTCCTGTAATGCTCTTACTCAATCGCTTTGTGGTAATAGGATTTATTATCTCCCTACTCCGGATACATGTAATAACGATACTATTGTAATACTCTTACTCAATCGTTTTGCGGTAATAGGTTTTATCTTCCTATTTTCGGATACGTGAAAGATCAAATACTAGTCATGTGTATTTATAAATTTTAACTTGTGACATAAGTGTGTTAATTTAACACAAACCAAGCCTAAGTGCATATATCTCGGTGTGCGAGTCCACATCTGAAGTTCACCATCATCTTAGGTGTTTAACAAGTTTTAACATTATAGTTACTCATCACAAGGTCGAGATAAACGCTTGACAAACCAAAATCAAACCAAAATCATATACAGGCCAACATCAGACTGGCGGGCGACCATGACGGTCGACCGCGACGGGCTCTAGAGACTACCCAGGTCTCTTCATAAATGTTTGCAGGTCCTTCGGTTCGAAAATCCAAGACCCCGTTGCCGCCTCTGCACTTACACCATGCGACGTCCCCGCGTCATCCAACGTGGTTGAGATCGCAGATCCGGACTCCTCTTCCACCGAGGAGATGGCTTCTGAAGATGCTCCAGCATTATCAAAGATCTGCCCTACACGCGGTCGACCGTGGCGGTCGACCGTGAGCCCAAAATCCAGTTTTTTTCCAGATTTTTGTGTGTGTCGTGTTCACGTCGTGTTTTGTGATTCAAACATGGTAAACACTTCATGAATCTTTCATACAAATATGTTATCGCAGATAAAAATATCTGGAAACAAAATTAACATATATAACCATGATTTTATGCATTATATTTATATTCAAAACCCTAAAACATACATAAAAGCTCAAAATGATGAATCAAACTTCTTTCTTTAGATTAACCACGTTTTAAAATCATCTTCAGATCTTAAATACATCTGTAAAATTCGTTCTCAACCTTTTTAGCATGAAAAGACCTAATCTTTATACATACAATACCCAAAAAGCACGAGAAATGCTAAAGGGAGAGGCAGTTAAGAGATCGCCGAGATCCGAACGAGTTTGGACGCCGAAGGCCAAAACAACGCCTGAGGTAAAAGCAGGTAATATTTCTCTCCAACCTTCATCAATTTCAGATCCCGAACCTCTAGAAAAGCCCCACCGCAGCGTGGATTTCCCCGATGAAAAGACCTAATCTTTATACATATAATACAAACGAGTTGTCTTTTATTCATAATCTAGTCATTTAGGTTCTACAAAATATTTTCAGTCTCGTTTCTTTTATAGATGAGCCTGAAATACTTTGGATATGATCGGTCCAACCTTCAGTCAGTGTAAAAGGACTTGTACTCAGCTTTGATTCTTGACTCCTTTGATTTTTAGTCTATTCGATATTTTGACGAATAGCTGAAGTTCTCTTGGCGCTGCGTTTATCGTCTGGCCGTCATCGATTTCTTGAATCAAAAACTGGTGAGTTGATTTTGGCTTGTGTCGTTGAGTTGACTTAGAACTACCGATCTTCATCATAATATGTTGACCAACGTTGACTCAGAGCTACATGTTGACCGGCATGAACTTTAGGGTTTCGGATTGCCCGACATTAACTTTTCGTCGCAATGCGTTGAGTGGCATTGACCAAGGCTTATGCGTTGACCGACGCTGACCTTATGGTTTTAGATCGCCTGACATTGACTTTCATCATAATGTATTGACTGACATTGACCTAGGGTTACGTGTTGACCGGCGTTGACCTTAGGGTTTCGGATCGCCCGACATTGACTTTCATCGCAAAAAGTTGATTGACGTTGATCTAGGGTTACGCGTTGACCGGTGTTGACCTTAGGGTTTCGGATCGCCCGGCGTTGAGTTTTCATCACAACATGTTGAGAGGCGTTGACCTAGGGTTACGCGTTGACCGGTGTTAACCTTAGGGTTTCGGATCGCCCGGTATTGACTTTTCATCGTAATGCGTTGAGTAGCGATGACCTAGGGTTACGCATTGACTGGTGTTAACCTTAGGGTTTCAGATTGCCTGGCATTTTTATCACAATGTGTTGACTGGCGTTGACCTAGGGTTACGCGTTGACCAATGCTGACCTTAGGGTTTCGAAACGCCCGACATTGACTTTCATCGCAACAAGTTGATTGACGTTGATCTAGGGTTACGCGTTGACCGGTGTTGACCTTAGGGTTTCGGATCGCCCGGCGTTGAGTTTTCATCACAACATGTTGAGAGGCGTTGACCTAGGGTTACGAGTTGACCGGTGTTAACCTTAGGGTTTCGGATCGTCTGGCATTAACTTTTCTTCACAACGCGTTGACTGCGTTGACCTATGGTTACGTGTTGACCGACGTTGACCTTAGGGTTTCGGATCGCCTGGCATTGACTTTTCATCGCAACGCGTTGACTGTCTTTGACCTAGGGTTACGCATTAACCGGCGTTGATCTTAGGGTTTCGGATCGCCCGGTATTGACTTTTCATCGTAATGCGTTGAGTAGCGATGACCTAGGGTTACGCATTGACTGGTGTTAACCTTAGGGTTTCAGATTGCCTGGCATTTTTATCACAATGTGTTGACTGGCGTTGACCTAGGGTTACGCGTTGACCAGTGCTGACCTTAGGGTTTCGAAACGCCCGGCGTTGACTTTTCATCGCAATGCGTTGAATAGCGTTGACCTAAGGTTACACGTTGACCAGCATTGACCTTAGGGTTTCGGATCGTCCGACGTTGACTTTTCATTACAACACATTGACTGGCGTTGACCTAGGGTTACGCATTGACCGGCATTAACCTTAGGGTTTTGGATCGCCCGGCATTGACTTTTCATCACAATGCGTTGAGTGGCGTTGATCTAGGGTTACACATTGACCAGTATTGACCTTAGGGTTTCGGATCGTCTGGAGTTGACTTTTCATCACAACGCGTTAACTGGCATTGACCTTGGGTTACACGTTGACTGGCATTGACCTTAGGGTTTCGGATCGCCCGATGTTGACTTTTTATCGCAACAAGTTGCCTGGCGTTGAGCTAGGGTTACGCATTGACCGGTGTTGACCTTTGGGTTTCAGATCGCCCGACGTTGACTTTTCATCGCAACACGTTGACTGGTGTTAACCTAGGGTTACGCGTTGACAGGCATTGACCTTAGGGTTTCGGATCGCATGCCGTTGACTTTTCCTCACAACGCGTTGACTGGCGTTGACCTAGGGTTACGCATTGACCGTCATTGACCTTAGGGTTTTGGATCGCCTGACGTTGACTTTTCATCGTAATGCGTTGAGTGGCGTTGACCTAGGGTTTCGCGTTGCCCGACGTTCACCTTAGGGTTTTGGATTGTTCGGCGTTATTTTGTGTTGATTTTCATCAGAATAACTAATCACCGGAAAAATTAGGTGAAATAGGATCATGAAAAATACCTGGGGGCTCGACCTGGTCCAAGACACCCGTGGGTGTCTTGGCCTTATCCGAGACACCTTTAGGTGTCTCGGCCAAGGCCGAGACACCCTTGGGTGTCTCGGCCCATTGGCCGAGACACTCCCCCCCCCCCCCCCCTTTTTTTTTGCTTTATTGTTTCGTTATGTTTGTACTTTCATTTCCCTCTTAACGAGACACTCCCCCCCCCCTTTTTTTTTGCTTTATTGTTTCGTTATGTTTGTACTTTCATTTCCCTCTTAAACTCCCAAATTTCAAATAGAATTCTTTTCCACCTAAACTTCTTCTTCCTCCTCAAGTCCCCTCCCAAATCCAACTCCTCATAACCCAAACTTCTCCTCTCCAAGAACTCTAAAACCCCTCAAACTTTTACACTTTAAAAACCCCCCAAAATTTCGGAAATCCTCTCCTCTATTCTTGGCCGAAATTTGTCTCCTCTAAAAGCTAGTGTTTTTTGCATCTTCAAGCTCAAGACTTGGACTTTTGGAGTTGGGTTTTCAAACTCTCAATTTGGGTAACCTTCTCTTCAAGAACTTTTTCTTTTCTTACATTCTTAGTTAAGAATCCATAGGTTTTACAAGAAAGATTGAGACTTTATTCTTGTAATGATGATATGACATAAATTTGTATGCAAAGGTCATAGATTTTTGCCCTCATGAGGTGGGTTTTGTGAAAAGATTGAATCTTGAATGTGGGTTTTGAAGATAGCCGAAATTTGGGGTGTTTTTGTGCAAAACTAGGGTTGAAATTTTGAGGGGCTTTTGTGTAAAAGTGGACTAAAATTTTAAGGTGATTTTGTGCAAAAGTGGACTGAAATTTCATGCCCATTTGGCCGAAATTTTGATGGGTGCTTTATGCAAAAAAGACCAACATTGTTGAGGGGTTTATTTGCAAAATGGCAACCGAACATTATAGAGGGGCTTATTTGCAAAAGGGTAAAATTTTAGGGCTAAGATTTGTAGAATTTGGACTACATACCCATGACCAAAAGTTTGAGAGATGTATGTGCAAATTAGACCGAAATTTGTAGAAGGGTTTATTTGCAAAATTGGCTAAAACTTGTAGATGGATTTATTTGCAAAATTAGCTGAAATGTGAGATATTGAGGACAATGGTTTTCTTTCCTCGATCATGGCCAAATTCGAATGTATTAGTGGCTAAAATTTAAACTTGAATATGAGGGGTATTTTGGGTATTTCACCCAAAAGTTGATCATGAAGGTTTTAAATATAATTTGAACCCATTGTTTGCATGCATAAAACCCATAGGTTTAATTAGACTTCAACTGTAAAATCCTATTTTGTTTATAAGATTTTAGTCAAAGTTCATAATTTTCCTTTTAAATTTCGGGTTCTTGGATTTATGATTGTACCTGATCCGTTGACTTTCGTTGCAGGTAAACCATGTCTCCACGCCGACCACGATTTCATAGGAGTCGCTCATCTTCTCAGCATAGTGAGAGGGAGGCTCCCGTAGCGTCTTCTTACGAGGATGAGCTTTTATGCTTTCCGTATCCTCGTTTGACTCCTTCGCGGGTCACTCGGGAAGAACCGACGTCCTCCTTCGTGGGGATCGAGGTTTCAAGATGATTTGTGGTTCTGTCATGCCCTCGTTTGGCCCCTTCGCGGATCATTCGGGAAGAACCGACATCCTCCTTCGCGGGGATCGAGGTTTCAAAAGACGTGTTTTGCTTGGCCAATTCACGTCTTCCGGCATATTGGGACGATTTCGTGTCGTATTACACTACGTGGTTCGGGGTACATTACCATGTTGCTTACGTGATGATGCATACCGCTTCTTCCTATGAAGGACACTCGAAATCATCTCGCCAATCACTCAATGAATGAATCTATCTCTCTAGCTTGTGAGATGAATTCAATTATTATATAATTCATGAATAATTTTCTGATTCCATGTTTGTGTTGTCGTTAGGGGTGTTATCGAAGCGGATACGGTTCGGATATGATGTTTACCATATCGATATCCGCTTTTTATAAACGGATACGGATACAGATACGGATCACCCTCGGTAAGAAAAAACCTTAACCATATCCGCATTTATCAGAAATGGATACAGTTCGGATATTTGAGAATCGGATCGGATATGATCACGGATATAAACGGATATTCGACATAAATCTATTAGACATATAATCTTCATACAAAACCATCAATTGAAAACTAAAATTGAGCACAAATTTATTAGACATATAATCTTCATTCAAAATCTTCAGTAGCACAACCCAACTAAAACAATAGTGTCAGGAATTGTAACCAAACTACAATAATCATATCCAGAATTTCAAAGGTCTATGAATTGAAAATTGAAGGCAAAAAAGTTCAGACAACATTCAACATTCAACATTTCACACCATTCAACATTCAACAAAATTTCATGCCACTAAATAATCTCCAAACCATTAAACAATCTCAAGACACAACAAATACAGCCTAAAAACCTCAAGATCATGCCACAAAACATGGAGCTGACTGATTAGTACCATCTAAGATGAAAACAATAGCTTCTACCCTAAGATCATCTCATCATCCGAGTCGTAGACCTCCATGATGTCACCTTGCAAAAAAAAAAAAAGAACAATTGTCATATTAAATATGGAGAAATAAAAATTTCAAGTCATGTGCTTATTGAATATTGAGTCAAATAACATACCTAATGATGCTTTTACAAAGGTCTCGGAAATCTCCGAAGTCATCGACATTCACTATCTTAGCCACATCAAGAACATCATCCTTTGTAGTTTCAACTTGTGTAACTACAAAAAAATAGAGAAAAACATATAATCATTAGATGCTCATTAACCAAAAATAAAAAGATAAACTTTGTACAAATTTATTTTTTACCTCCTTGTTCCGCTTTAATCCAATCTTGTGCGCATATCAAAGCCTCCACCGTATCTGTTGTCATTCGGCTTCTATAACAATGAATTACACGTCCCCCGGTGCTAAATGCGGACTCGGATGCTACAGTTGAGGCCGGTATGCCCAAAACATCTCTTGCTACTTTTGCTAGTATAGGATACTTCCCAAAGTTTGCTTTCCACCAACTCAATATATCAAATTTTCCCATTTTTTCATCATCCCATGTGGTAATAATGCTCTCCTTCATATATAAATCTAAATCCGTTTTCGTAGGCTCTTTATCAATTGTTTCAACAAATTGTGCAAATCTTGATTTCCTTTTATCACCAACTCTTTCCACTTCTTTTGTTTGAGAGCTTGAAACATTTTCGACATTTTTAGATTCCTCTTTGTCCCTCAATGCATATTCTCCATGCATCTTCTTAATGATAACTAAAATATCATTTGTAAACTTTTCACCATTCACACCATAAATCAAGCTAAAGAAATATTTGATTGCAATCATTTTGTCTCTTGGATCAAGAAAAGTAGCAACCGCAAAAATCTTATTGCACATATCCCAATATTTATCAAATTTTCTTTTCATTGCAAAAGCCATAGCCACAATTGTATCATCATCACTTTTTAACCACTCTATAAGAAGCAAATGAATTTCAGAAAATTCTTCAAACAAAAGATTGCAAGTAGGATAAATAGTGCCGGAGAAGAGATTTGTTGCATCATAAAAATGTTTTAAACATTTACTCAATGTTTCAACATGATTCCATTCTTCCTCCGATGGACAATGAAGATATTTATCATCTCTAAGCTCAAATCTATTAAAAGCCACTTTATATTTTAAAGCAATCATCAACATTAGATAAATAGAATTCCATCGGGTGCAACAATCTAGAACAAGACATTTTTCCTTTTCCACATTAGCTTGTTTAGCAACATGATAAAAATTCTCCTCCATTTTTGGTGAACATGTAACATACTTAACACTAAGCCTTACTTTTTCAATAGCTTTAGTGATAACTTTTAAACCCTCTTGAACAATAAGATTAATTATATGTGCTCCACATCTTACATGAAAAAAGACTCCACCACAAGGTAGCCACTTTTTAAGACGTTCTTTTCCCAATTTCACGGCAACATCATTAGCTTTATCATTATCCACCGTAATCGACAATATCTTATTATCAATTTTCCACTCAAGCAAACACGAAATAAATACATTGCAAATGTCTTTCCCCATAGAACTATGAACTTTGATAAATCCAATGATCCGTTTTTGTAGTTTCCACGATTCATCAACAAAGTGAGCGGTGATGCACAAATAAGACAAATTTTGTGACGATGATGTCCATTTATCCATTGTTAAGCTTATTCTTATAGAAGATTTCGCAAACAAGTCCAATAGAGATTTTTTATAATCTTCATAAATCTTTATACACAACTTTGTGATATGTGTACGTTTTGGAACCTTATGATTTGGACGGAGAGAATGCACATACTTGTGAGGAAAACTCATGTGTTACAATGTTAAATGGATATTCGTGCACGATTATTGCCTTTGCAAGCAAATTTTGACTCTTCTCATTATCAAATTGAAAATTACTAAGTGAACAAGTCCCATCTTCATTTTTCATAGTAGCTTGAACCAATTGTTGACGAATATCTGGTCTTTTCTTTTTAGGACATCTCACAATGTGATTTAAGATGGGAAGTACCCCTGATACTATGTCCATCAGCTTCAAATGAGCAATGTTTGCATTTGGCTCTAATGATTTTGGTGACAACCTCTTTCCCATCAACTATTTTCTTTTCTACTTTATCTATTTTATCAAAATCTTTCCACACTTCAGAATAACATCTTCTTTTCTTTTCAGGTCTTTCATCAATTTTACTTGAAGATTCCTCAACCACGGGTTCAATAGTAGGTTCAACATTAGGCTCAACAGTTTGTTCTTCGTTAGACGCTTGAATCGAAGGATTAGACATGATTTCTATTCAATTAAATTAAAAAAAAACTTAATCAAAAATCTTATACACATATGAAAGAAGATATTGTCAATGAATTTAAAGCAGAGTTTCGATTCGACCTTATGCAGAAGACGGCGGATCCGACAAAGACGAAGCGGGCGAGATCCGACGGCCTGAGGATAACAGATCATTCAGTAACAGATTATTAAAATCCAATTTAACTAAGTTCATTCAGTAACTAAGTTCATTAAAATATACACAGGAAAGTGTATATAGACAAGAAGTTAATATAACAGGAAGTGCAGATTTGTTTGCCTGAAGAGAAATTCCTAGATGGCCACGTTGTCACTACCCTACGGGGTTTGGTGTTCAAGAAAAAACAAAAGCTTCCAGAATAAAAAAACACGAGTGGTCCAGTGTTAAAAGGAATTCATGAAGGAACTAATCCTAAAATCAACCAATTAATAGAATAGGATCAGCCGTAAGGTCATCAAAACAGATCAAAAATCCCTCCATGTCGGCTTCAATATGATCACAAAAAGGGGAAAACCTAGGGTAAAATACCTAATCGAAGATCGTGATCAACCCAGGAAAAAGTTTTTTTTACAAGAAATCATCAATCTACAAAATTATCGTGATCAACCCAGGAAAAAGTTTTTTTTACAAGAAATCATCAATCTACAAAATTAGGGGAACTGCATTCAATTTCAAGCTCTTGTTGACAATCAATCTACAAAATTAGGGGAACTGCATTCAATTTCAAGCTCTTGTTGACAAGTAATGATCAATCTACATTGGTGATTGTCAAAAATCAGGGGAACTGCATTTAGGCTGCCAGAAGTTGTTCCAGTGTCAAAAATCACATTGGTGATTGTCAAAAATCATCAATCTATAGAAATTATAGGGAAGTTAGGGTTAGTTTCTGGCAGCTAAAAATGGTTACAATTAGTACCCAATTTACACGAAAAGTGGCGACTCTTCGACGACGAGGCGAGTGGCGACTTCGCTGGCGAGTGGCGACTTCGCTGG
>NC_033797.1:99046446-99140735 GCF_001876935.1 Asparagus officinalis | reverse complement strand
GCCTCTTCGACGACGAGGCGAGTGGCGACTTCGCTGGTGAGATCGCCGGCTGTGAGATCACCAAAAAATCCCGTCGCCGTCGCTGGAGAATCGTGGAGCACTGGATCAAGAGACTCGAGAGTGGAGGCGGCTTGAGGAGTGACCGAGTGAGGGCTGAGGGTGAGGGCCTAGGGTTTTTTCTTTTTAGTTTTGGTTTTGGGTTTGCGGGTTTGTAACTATAAGATGGGGACCCGATTACCCGAATCACTATTACGGATATCCGTATCCGCAACCCTCATATCCGTTACCGAATCCGTATCAAAAAAAAATCTGAAACCATATCCGTATCGGTTACCGTATCCGCCTGGTTTCAAAATTACCCTACCATATCCGTATCCGTTCGGATATGGATGCGGATCGGTTCGGATATATCCAAACCGTTTGGCACCCTTAGTTGTCGTAGTTGAGTTCCCCGCAGAAGATTTTCCTTCTCATGCTATGACTGGTTGCAACTGGGAGACATTCACTATTAATTTTAACAGGCAAGCTATTGGCCCGACCTCTCAGTTCAATGAGAGTCGTTCCAAGAGGGTGCGTCGATTGATACGAGACGGGGTGTCGCCGTTCATTACACCAGCTGATTACCGATGCTGCCTTTGTTGAAGATTCCATTTCTACCCAGACTTTAGAGAAGCCAGACTATTTATTCGGGGACCAAGCTGTGGATCCGACTAAGTTGATTCTTGGTGACGAACATTGGTTGAATGACGATGGTAGGAATCTTTTATATATTCCTTCTATTCCCCGTCAGCATTCTTTCGCTCATTTGGAGACGCAGGCTGTATGGCGACAGATATCCTATAATCTTACCGATGACCATGACCAAGTTCATTGTGGTTTTATTTCCCATCATAAAACTCCAGGTTCTGATGGTTATAATTATATTCATGGCCTTCGACTGGGGATTCTGGGACTTGATACAGCGCCACCGGACGAGGTGTTAACAGTCGCCCATACTATGAGGAATTGTCTGGCTAGGCTTGGGAGGAGGTTACCCCCAAAGGAATTCAGATGTTTCGGTTGGTCGTCCTCGCCGCCTAAGAAGTGGTGGACTCGTATGAATGGTTATGTCTTGGGACATTAGGAGACTGAGCTGAAGCGTAGCAGGTTATATGCACCTATACGGGCCACTATGTACGGACTCCCGGTCAGCAGCTATCATTTCTTAGCATTGCTGGAGTTTTATAACCCTGATAGTAACACTTTTCTGACTTGCGGTGGAGAGTTGGGGTTAGCTCTTCATGAGATGCACAAGGTTTTTGGTCTTCTAATGGGAGATTGTCCATATCAAGAGTATTTTCCCTCTAACTTGTAGTTGGGACAACTACAGAGGGATTCCTCTGACATGTATTACACGCTCTGGGACCTTACGTGTCATTATCATATATCCCTGGTCAGCATGAGTCCTCTGTCAAAGAAGAAGAAGCAGGTCAGCTTGAAGCAGTTTGCTGATTACTTATTTCGGCATTTGGAGAGTAGTTCGGGTGAGACTATTTGTGAGTTGACCCCTTTGACACTTTCTGCCATTAATGGCTTAATTGAGAAAGCCGGTGCTTGTTCATTTATCACTGCTAGTGTTGAGGGTTCCTTTCCAACGGGGACTAAATTTCGGACGTTCCTTTGCTATGCAGGAAAGTCTATTCGGTCTAAGACCCTCTTGGCGGGCTATCTTGCTCTCTCTGGTTGAAGAAATGTGTCGTTCCTTATCAGTTCTCCGATGCCTTGCCTATTGAGGTCCTCCTCCCCGCCGTTCAGTTAGCTCACGGGAAGGATCTTTCTCTGCTTCCGGCGATGGTTGCCGGCATTCATTGTGGGCTTAGGTATTTGGTCGATGGTTTTATACATATGGGTTCTGAACCGTCGACCGAGATTCTCTCCGTAAAGGTTGAGCTTCCGTATACGTACTTGATGGCATGGCTCGCCCTTCACTATCCTGACTTGATGTCGGCACCTAGTACTATCGATGCCCCTGTTCCTTTTCTGCAGTTGTTAGAGGGGAGAAAATGGTATGCGAAGAACTTCACTGATGTACAGCGAGAGCTTCAGGTTCGTAGGAGGTGGGAGTTCTTCCAGTGTTTTCCTCGCTTCTCGGGCCGCTATGACGACATATTGATTGACAAGGAGAAATCTAGGGGCGGGCGGATCTCTCTTGATATTGGTTGCTTCCGTTGGTTGGTGAACATTCGCACTGGATACCTCGTTCTTCGGTGAAGGGTCGTTGCCACATAGAGCCATATCTCCCTTGCCGTTTCACTCGTCAGTTCGGTTATGACCAACTATATATTAGGATCCCGAACCGAGGCTTGAGGACTGAAGGAGGTCTTATTAACGATGCTCGAGCATGGCTTTGGACTATGACGGGTTGTACCAGTGCCTATTTTGCTCTCCCTTCATCCAAACGCAAGCCATCGCTTACTTTTCTCAGCTACAAATGGCTCCTTTCTACCAACGAGCTTCTAGATGTGAAGAGCCTCTCAGAGTTGGAGGCTGAACACTTGGTCCAGACTACCATTAAAGCTGCTCGTAAGGCTGGGCTTTCGAAGAAGCGGGGGAAGAAACCTGTCAAACCCTCCCGTTTGAGCAAAAGCCTGATGGAGGATGATGAGGAGATCCTTCCTATTGATGATAAGGATGAGACTTCTGAAGAAGAATTTAGGGATATGGACACCGACGTTGGAGTTGAGGAAGAATCCGAGATAGGTCTGTCAGACTCTTTCTTTTCAGAATTAATGGATCTGGCATTTCTTCGTTGGTCTCAACGCTCTAGATCTCGACCGGCTCCTCCAGAGCCAGAAAAAAAGGTTTTATTTACTTATCCTAATAAGATGACTCTTGACACTCCAGGTGGGATGATTGACGAGCATGAACCTCTCATTTTTTGTTACTCGAGATCACGATCTGTTGCTGAGGCTCCTACACAGGTTGAGATGCGTACTAAATCTACGCATGAGCGATCACTGGTCCTGTTAAGGTTTGTCACCCAAAACAGAAGATAACCGCTCATAAGTCATACATTGGTCAGCGCGCCCGTGAAGCCGAGTTACGAGATACTATAACTGCTGGTGGAGAAGAAGGTAATGTTCCATCATTTTCATGACCTTAAAATGGTGCATTTACAGATTCCCTGAACCTAATCATGTCCCGTGTTTCAGGAAGCCATGGTGGAGGTGAACTTCTGTGCGACTCTGTATTCTCCGATCCTGTCCATTTGGATAGTCAGAGCTTTGTGCAGCAAATGTGTGATGCTATTCATGATGAGCCTACATGTGTAGGAGTAAACTGGGGTGCTGACTGGGATAATACCGTTGAGCCGAGTATTTTATACCCAGGTATATCTAACACCGGTAACACACCATTCGAGTGGCAATTAAAGGAGTTAGGCAGTTCAGAATTCATTCCCCCTTTAATCACTTCCGCACTTCATTCTCTTTTAGACAAATTGAAGAATGTGGGCACGAATATCAGGGTGGATGAGCCTCCTGCCACTGCTACAAATGAGTCTGCACCTCTCTATCATGAACTTTTAGCTTTTTATATATCCAATACTTAAATTCTCGTGCAGCTACTGCACTGGAGAGGTCAATCGAGGATGAGACTTTTCATGGTATAGATTTTGGGGGATTTAGTGAGCACATGTACGTTTCAGCACCGAGCTTCTCAGGATCCAACACTAGGTTGCTCGTTGAGATGTTGGCAAAGCAGGCTACCAGAGAGGCTGCAGGACCATCCGTTGAAGGTGGTTCTTCTGCAGGTACGTATCTAATCTTCAACATTGTAATTTTCTTCATTTGTCAAAATTTATATTTGACTGACAAAGAGTTGTAATCGTAGGACCAGCCGCTAAGACTGATACTACTATGATTCCTGTATCTCCAGTCTGCCTGAGGGTGGTTTATTTGTAGGTACGCATGTAATCCTCTTCATCATCATTCTCTTCATTCGTCTAAATCTCTATTTGACTAACAAAGTGTTGTAATCATAGGACCAGCCGTTAAGACTGATACCACTATGATTCCTGATATCTCTAGTCTGCCTGAGGGTGGTTTATCCGTAGGTACGCGTGTAATCCTTTGTATCATCATTCTTTTCATTTGTCAAAATCTCTATTTGACTGACAAAGAGTTATAATCGCAGGACCATCCGCAAAGACTGATACTACTATGATTCCTGATATCTCCAGTCCGCCTGAGGGTGGTTTATCCGTAGGTACGCGTGTAATCCTCTGTATCATCATTCTCTTCATTTGTCGGAATCTCTATTTGACTGACAAAGAGTTGTAATCATAGGACCAGCCGCAAAGACTAATACTACTATGATTCTTGGTGTTTCCAGTCTGCCTGAGGATGGTTTATCCGCAGGTACGCGTGTAATCCTCTGTAGCTTAGGCCGACGAGGAGATAGCTGAACGTAAGAAGGCCTTGAAGTATGCCGAAGAATCTCGCACTATTCGTGAGGATGACTTAGCCAACGCTGAAGACTCTCGAAGACAGACATTAAAGAAGCTGGAGCCTGCAGAAGAGAAGCTGGCTAAGTTGAGGAGCGTAGCCGCGAAGATACTGGATACATCTGAGGATTTCATTCGAGTTGAGTTACAAGCTAAACTCGAGCGGAGTTTTACTGAAGATCTTTCTAGGCTGGAACACCGGATTCTTAGCTGCGGATTGTACTCGCAGCGATAGTTCCTTCATTTTGACTTTATTAATGAAATAAAATCTTTTACTTAGCTCGCTCTTCTCTTTATTATGATTATTATCCAATCTATGATGAATAACCATAATATTTATAGGATTTTTGGCAAACCCTCAGCCATTAACGGATTTGGCTTGCCTTTACCGATTACCATTTGAATCGGTCTAGCGTGTGAATTATTAAAACCCGTTTCACATGTGACGTTGTGCTAAAAGAGTGAATTCTTTTAGACTTAGCTCTATGATTTTTGAATACATAGACTTACTCATCCCCTGCGGGGTCCTCATAAGATTTTTGGCAAACCCTTAGCCATCAACGGGTTTGATGTGCCTTTACCGATCACAGTTTGAATCGGGCTAGCATGTGAGTTATTAAAACCCGTTTCACATGTGACGTTATGCTAAAAGAATTAACTCTTTTAGTGCTATGATATTGAATACGTAGACTTCGTCCTTCTCACGGGAATAGGCTACCCGACAATGCGTGTTAGGCATTGACTTATCCCTACTTAGGCTTCGGGATAAAAGTCCCCAGACTTAGATTCTGGTGTCTTTTTCAATCGTTGAAAGACTAAACCGGTCATGTGTGTTAGACGTAGGCTTATCTCTAATTACGGATCGAGATAAAATCCCCTGTGTATGAAGTGCACGGATTTGAAGTCAGGAATTGTGTCTTTTCTTAGGGTAAAAGACAAACCTGATGCTGAACAGAAAAAATTTTATGTTCTATCCCCAAGTCTTGTTTATGGTAAAGAAGAACCCAAAAATGGGAGAGGAAGAATTTTATATTCTATCTCTCAAAACTAAAGAGGAAGAATTTTATATTCTATCTCTCAAAACTAAAGAGAAAGAATTTTATATTCTATCTGTAGTTGCAAAGGAAACTCGAGGTGGGATCTCCACCCTCAGAATCTTGAAAGGTGAAACTAGGAGTGGGATCTCCACTCCGAGAATCAGAAAGATTCAAGCAACCTTAACTTTTATAGGATTGGTTATTTAACCCAAGAAAAGAATCCCTTATTTATTAAGGTGAAGTTCCGATTTCAACCCTAACTTTTATAGGTTTGGCTAAAATCAAAAAAAAAAAAAAAGGGTGGAAGTCTCTCGTTTATCAAAAGTGGGAATCCGATCTTGGTCCTAACTAAAAAAAAAAAAAAAAGGGTGGAAGTCTCTCGTTTATCAAAAGTGGGAATCCGATCTTGGTCCTAACTATCTGCAGCTTTGACAAAGTGGGGTTGGCAGCAATCCTAACTTTTATAGGTTTGATTGCTCAAATTAAAAGTGGACCTCTCATTCATGGAAGGGGTCGAGAGGGGATTTCAGCTTTGGCCCTAACTTTTATAGGTTTGACCAAGAAAGAAGTGGGAGTGTAATACCGATAGCAGTGAAAATCGCCAATTTGTACTAGCTACTCGATGGAAGATTTTGATGTTAAGTGATCACGGCTTAACATGTCAAGTTTGAAAAACATTGAAGATTGGTGGATAGAAGTTTTGGTGGACCCACCATCAATTGATTTGAGCAGTGGGGGATTTTGTGGAAAAGATTGATCTGTAAAAATGGTCGAATCTCGTCTCAGCAAAAGAATTCACGAGAGTTGGTGAATTCGATGTCAATAACAAGATATGTTCCAACTTTGAAAACATTCAGAGTCCAAGTATAGATCTCTTATTTATCATTTTTTGTAGTAACTGGGTTATCCCTAAAAATACTACACGTAGTATTCTTCCGGGAACTTCCCAATACATGGGTTATCTTGAATGTACTAAAAGTAGTATTTTATTAAGAACTTCCCGTTTATCGGCATCATGAGCCGGGCGCCTTCCTTGGTGATAAGGCGATATGCGCCGTTCGAATAGACTATCTCTACCACAAATAGTCCTTCCTATTTGGGTTCAAACTTACCTTTCTTCTTGGAATTGAGGATCATTGGTCGTCGGACAGCTAAGACAAGGTCCCCTTCTCTAAAACTCTGTTGTCGAACCTTCTTGTCAAAAGCTCAGGAGATTCTGGATTGATAGGATTCAATGTGCTATTGGGCTTCCAAGCGCTTTTCATCAAGCATCTCGAGTTCTTCGAGACGTTTCTGATATTGTTCTTCAGTCGTCATCTCCGTTACGAGAGCGATCCGAAGAGATGGAATTTGGATCTGCAATGGAATAACTGCTTCACACCTGTACACTAGAAAATATGAGGTTGCTCCAGTTGGCGTGTGAACTGTGGTACGATAAGACCATAGAGCTTCACTGAGCTTATCGTCCCAATCTCGTTTGTTAGTCTTCATGAGTTTTGACAAAAGTTTTATGATAGTCTTGTTGAAGGCTTTAGCCAATCCGTTTGCTGTGGGGTTATAAGCTGTCGACGAGACATCTTGAATTTTAAACTTCTCGTAAAATTTGATGAAAACATTACTGACAAACTGAGGACCGTTGTCATGTATGATTCACCTCGGGACACCATACTGATAGATAATATAGTGTTTGATGAAGGCCACGACATTGCTCATCTTAACTTCTCTGAGCGGAATCGCTTCAGCCCATTTGGAGAAGTAATCAGTAATTGCTAGGAGGAATCGGTCGCCTTTGACCGATGGGGGAAAAATAGTATCGACAATATCCATTCCTCAAGTCTCGAAAGGCCATGATGTAGCCGAAGGGTGTAGATGCTCCGGGGTTGATGCATATAATTCACGTATACCTGACACGCATGAAACTTTCGGGCGTACACGACTGCGTCTTTGATCATGGTTGGCCAAAAGTATCCCATCCTTCTGATACGGTCACAAAGTTTGGGACCAGGTTGATGTGCACCACAAACTCCTTCGTGCGTCTCCCTAATGACCTCTTCCACTTCTTTAGTCGATAGGCAGCGTAACAGTAAACCATCGTACCCTCGACAATATAGCGTTCGACTCTCTGTGTTATAGTAGAATTTTGGTGCTCTCCGTCGGATTGAGTCTCTTTCCTTCACGTCTTCTGGTAAAATCCCGTGTAGGACGTAGTCTATGATAGGGAAATGCCAGTCTCGGGATTCGAACTCAACTTAGGTCGAATGCACTTTTTAATATCCTCTTCTCTGTTGTCTACATCGTAGATTGGTACGAAGAGCTGGTGAGTTCTTACCATAACGAGCTGTTCTGTTTCGGGAGGCTGTGCCAGAGATACCGCTAATGCTACTAACGCATCCGCGTAGGCGTTCTATAAGTGTAGAATGTATTCGATGAAGAATCCTTCAAATGATTCTGCCATCTCAACGGCCATCTTATGGTATGGTATCAAATCCTGTTTTCTGACCTCATACTCCTCTTGAACTTGTTTAACTACCGGTTGAGAGTCACCGAAAGCTTCGAGATATTCGACCCCTAGCTCTTTAGCAAAACTGAGCCCAATAAGCAACGCGTTATACTCAGCTATGTTGTTTGAGCATGGTTCGGTCAGTGAGTAGGCTCGAGGCATCACATGTTTTCCTGGGGAAACTAAAACAACTCCAACTCCGAAGGATATCTTAGAACATCCAGGAGCACTTGCTACATTAGTTGCTCGAGAAGCACCGTCAAAGTACAAACACCATACCTGTTGATGAGAAGTCATGTTGGCCTCATGGGTTTCATCTGGCAGATCGTCGTATACTTTGGCGGTATCCGTAGTTAGGTTGGCTGACAGAAGATCACAAATAGCTTGTCCTTTGACTGATTTCTGTTATTTAAAGTACAGATCGTACTAGGATAGAAGCAGGGCCCATTTTGTTAAACACCAATTCATGAAGGCTGGCTGCATCATGAATACTCGGACTGGTTTGATGTTGGAGATGATGTAAATAGTTTGTCCAACTAAGTAATGTCATATCTTTTGAATTGCGAACACCGAGGCAAGACACTTCCTCTTAATCATTGGATATCGGGATTCGGTGCCCACAAGGGTTCGACTCAAGTAATATATTGCCTGTTTGTGACCGTTGTCGTCGTCTTGTGCAAGTAATGTACTTAACGAGTGGCTCGTCGCCTTGATATAAATCAAGAACGGTTTGCTTGATTTTGGTGCAACGAGTACAGGAGGTTTTGAGAGATATTCTTTAATATTCTCGAACACTTTTTGACAGACGTCATCCCATATGAACGATATTCCCTTCTTCGTGAGCCTAGATAAGTGTTGACATTTCCCTGAAAGGTACGAGATGAACCGACGGATATAAGCCAACCGTCCTTGTAACCCTCTGAGTTCTTTAAGGTTTCTCAGGGGTTGTAATTCATTAATTGCCTTCACTTTATCAAGGTCGATGTGAATACCTTTAGTGGTGATGATGAATCCAAGGAACTTGCCGCTAGACATTTCGAGGAAAGATTTGGTGGGATTCATCTTCAATTGGTGAATTCGCATCAGGTCGAACATCGTCTTCAAGTCTTTGATGTGATCATTCTTGTCACGACTCTTCACAACTAGATCATCCACATAGCATTCAACGGTCTTCCGGAGATGCTCCTGGAAAATCTTTGACATGGCTCTTTGGTACGTGGCACCTGCGTTCTTCAAACCAAAGGGCATAACCGTGTCGCAGAAAACCCCGAGGGGTGTTCTGAACGCGGTATGCTTTTCATCATATGGATGCATCTTTATCTGATTATAACCAAAAAATCCGTCCATGAAGGACATTCTTTCAAACCCACATGTATTATCGATGATAACATCCGTGATAGGAAGAGGGAAATCGTCTTTTGGACATGCAGTGTTAAGATCTCTGAAGTCGATATAGATCCTTATCTTTCCGTTCTTCTTAAGGACTAGAACAATATTAGCAAGCCACTCAGGGTGTTGCTCCTCTCTGACAAAACTTGAGTCAATAAGCTTTTTAACTTCGGACTCGATCGCCTCCATAATTTGCGGACGAAACCGTCTTTGTTGTTGTTTGACTGGTTTGACATCCGGCTTAATATTAAGGCGATGCATTGCCACATTGGGATCGAGTCCTGGTATATCCTCGTAGTTCCAAGAAAAAACATCGATGTACTCTCTAATGAGGGCAATTAGCTCTTCTTTCTCATTTGGCGGGAGACTGTCGCTGATGAATATCGGTTTCTGGTTATCCTCATTACCCATATTCACTTGGATTACTTGATCCTCGGTAGGGGTTCCCTTTGTTCGAATCTATCATCGTACTGCATATTCAGGTGATAAACCCAAGGGTCTTCCTAAGTTGGTATTTGATCGTCTTCCTCAATTGTGACTGGGTCAATTATGGTCATGTTCGACATCAATTTTTGGAACATTTCCCCAAGACTAGCGTCGGAGTCCCACGCTGAAGAATCAGAAGAATATTCATCTTTACCCTTATTAGCTATCTGATCGTTAACTTGCCAGCAGCACTCGTCATCGGATGAAGAGACGTAGCCTAAACCTCTTCTGTAGCTATAATAATCATCGGGTTTTCTTTTTGGTACATAAGCCATACGAGGTGGAACTCACGGACCTCGACTGAAACAAAGACCCTCTCCGAGTGCGAAGTCATATCCGTATCTCTCCATGAGGTTTCATGCTTTTGTATCATATCTGAATAAATGAGGAGCTGGTTTATCATCATCGTCCTCTTCTCTCATGAAGTGATCTGGTACTGAAAATTCCTTCCCTTTACCATAAACGACTTCTTTTTCACCCCCTGCCTTTGCAGGGACAACAAGTGTCGTTCCGAACAAATCCTGAACATGCTTCTTTGTCATGCAATATGATTGGAGTGGCATATATAAGTTAGGGTTATCGTATAATCCTTTCATGTAGTTATCAAGACACAACGAGTACTCTAAATCATCCTTTATTGCTATTTCTTCGGCAAGTTGCCAATTACAACTATTATCATGTGATTCTCTAGCGTCAAGATCGATTATAATGGGTACAATGTCATTAAGTACAAAACCACCATCGTAATCAAGCCCAGCCTCGGTATCAGCTTCTTCTCTGCTGTCCGTACCTTAGGCCGATGATTCAGTATCGGATTCAGCACCGTAGAGAAGGGAGTCAATAAACTAATTTTCCAACCCCTTAAACGGTTGCTTATCCGTGACCACCGTCTTGACCTCGTTATTAGTGTCTACATATTTAAGACACTGATGGAGGGTGGAAGGGACTATAACGTTACCGTGGATCCATGATCGACCCAACAGTAAGTTATAAGAAGTCTTTGCATCGATCACATAACATATGACTTCCGACTTTAAATCTCTGATCTGGCACTTCACTCGGATTTTACATAGTGGTCTGGACCCACTGGTGTTGAATCCATAGATCATAGTGCCTACGGAGGCCAGCTTACTAGCAGGTATTCTGAGATTATACATCAATCGGAGTGGTATGATGCTAACAGCAGAACCCGGATCGACTTGGATCCGGTTGACCACGCTGGAGCCAATGTGCCCGGTGAAATACAAGGATCGGTCATACCTTAAATTCTTTGTTTGCATGTCTTCTTTAGTGAAAGAAATGAGTGGTTCGCCATGAGGTTATAGTGTTGAACTGACGGCTCTGGTTCCTCAGGAGATGGCTTGATCTGCGTCAGGAAAATGTCAGAATTTGCCAAGGCTTCTTGCAATGCTTCCCTCGTGTCTTTCGAAATACGTAGCATCTCATATAGAGTTATTCTCGCTGGTATATTAGCTAACTGCGTCATAATATCGAAGCAGTGTGGAGTGCTCAAGCTTCCCGGTTTGTCTCTCCCAACCGGTTGATTGAATCGAGACTGCTTCGGGTTCTGGCCCTCTTGGTATAAAGGCTCTTTCTCCTTTAGCTTTTGCTGAGTATTTTTAATAGGTGCCGGGGGAGTTATGACCACCCCCATTTCCGCTAATGTCTTGGAGGGAATGGTTTTTGTTACCCCTTGCTTAGCTAATTGCTCGGAGACGGTTGGATACTTGAAATGGTATTCGTTTCCACTTCTGGTAGTAAAGACCGATTGTTTGTTGGTCGCAAAGGCTTCTTGCTCATCTTTAGAGAGCGGGAAGGCCGGGATTTCCCTTTTGACTTATTCTTGGATGACGATCCGGCCTACTGTTCATCTTCAATTAGATCGAGATGGACCTAGAGAATCTTACCATTTGGGGCTGTGTGTGGCACAAGTCCTTTTTGACGTTGTTTATAAGGATCATTGTTGACAGTCTTCACCGCCACATTCACTATGGTTTCGGGCTGAAACCAATTCAGGGGAACGGATCCGAAACCGATTGATACTGTGTTCACACTCACCTTCTTCTCCTTAGACTGTTTCATAGTAATGACCCCAACGTCGATCAAAGCTTGGATCTTGTCTTTAAGGGCATAGCATGACACCGCTCTGTGGAACGCATAGTATTTTGAGTCATTAACCCTTTTGGCGTCTTCCTGATCTGGATCGGAGGCAACTTGATCTTGTTGTTCTCTATGAGGTATTTAAAAATACCAGGGACCTCGTCTTCTTTAAAAGAATAAGCCTTTGGGAACTTTGGTTCCGCGGTCTTTTGCTTTTGAGGCTGTTGTTGCCAACATGACAGTTGAGGCACCTTTTCCTGCTGTTGTTGCGGTTGTGGTTGCGCTTGTAGCTCAAACATTTGGTTTGCGTCGATTGCGTTCGCTTGCACTTTCCCTTTATCCGTGGGGACAAAATTCTGCTACGGGGCATTAGTCGCTGTCTGACCCCTTTCAGCCTTCTTCCTTTTGAGGAAGCGTTCGGCTCGTTCTCCTCGGACCTTTAAATCCTTCCATGTCTTGGATGGCGCCATTCCCATGGCTTCAAGGATATCCAGAGAAAGATTATTATGGCAGGTTTCCAGGATGAAGTCCTCGCTAACCGGATCTCTACAATTCATAGCTTTGTTCCGGAATCGTTTGACGAAACTTTACCAAATCTCCATCCTTCTGCTTCTTATCGAATAACATTCTGATTGAAACCTCAGTGTTCTCATCGAAGAAATTCGTGAGGAACATGTCTTCCATATCGTCCCAACTGCTGATACTTCCTGGCTTAAGACGATGATACCAATGGAAGGCTGATCCGTGAAGAGTGCCGATGAATGACCGTACCATCAAGGGCTCATTTCTAGAGATTATTCCCAAATGAGATTTGAAATATATTAAGTGCTGAGTGGGGGAACCCTTTCCATCAAACAGCATGAAGTTGATCAAATTAAACTTTGCCGGGTACGGGATTGATTCCCACTCTCTTGGGTAAGGATAGGGTATTCCGGACATCTTTACTTCTTGAGTGCTCATCAACGTATTGATTTTACTCTCCAAGTCCCTTATCTTCTTATCCTCGCTGTAGGCGTATAAAACTGCCTATAGGTCCCTTAACACAACTCGGCATGGTGATTCGACAAACCAACGAACCATCGGGTGACGTATCTAAACACGATCGTTAGTCCACAACACCGAAGCCAAATGACACGCGACGAAGCGGATTAACGAGGCGACGGGGTTAACGAACCGCACGCGAACAACGGAATAAATCCACTCGCGTGCGGAATCAAGCTAACGGTTCGGTTGGTCAACGAGTCATCCAACTATAGAACAGATTCGAACTCGAACACCGAAGCGGATTTACTGCCAAATCAGGATCCGGACTGCCAAATCAGAGTTCAGATCAACGACGAAGCTCGGATAAACCGATAAACCGCGAAACCGGACAACGGACACAACGGCGAACACCCGGCCAAAACCGAGTCACTCAGGTGGCTCGGTGGCCGAGCTACCCCAAGGTGGCTCGGTGGCCGAGCCACACTCTGATCTGGGGGCCGAGCCACCCTTGGGTGGCTCGGCCATGGCCGAGCCACCCAGGGGTGGCTCGGTGGCCGAGCCACACTCTGATCTGGGCTCAGATCTGAGCCCAGATCCGCTTTGATTGCCTATAAATAGAGGGCTTGAGGCTTATTGTAAGAGGTTGGAATTTTTGCAGCCGAAACTCTGCTGGATTGAGAACTCACCTTCGGATTTTCAAACTTAGAAGACTCGGACTCTCAGATCTGGTTCTTGGTGATCATCCACGCCAAATAAGGTAGGAGTTCGAGAGAGATCAGATCTGAGATCTACATGGTTTCCCTCCGGATCAAAGCTTGGCCTTTGATCTTGAGAAGAGTCTCGATTTCGCTTGGTCGATTTCGATTACTAGGGCTATTATTTCCTTGGCGAAATAATCCCCTCGGCTGTTATTTCCTTCGTGAGATAACACCCGCTATACCGTGTAGATCCGACCGGATCAAGATCGCGCGGTGGTCCACGGATTAACCCCGGCGCAGGCAAAGAACCCACAAAAGCGAGAGACCGCAAAACAGGATCTCGTGATTCATTCGACATAAAAGGAAAGTTGTAATTTTCATTTTCTTTTGATTTTGTTGTAACCGGATCTTATAAAAAGACCGGATCTTTTGTAATCGATAAACTATTACTCAAGAGTGCAATGGAATCAAAGAACACAATTTTTCCCGCGAACAATCTGGCGACCACAGTGGGAGCCACCGATCTAGCTGTCGAGATCGTTGCGTCGCAGCCGCGGATCTCGATCCCGGTCGAGGAGGAGGTCGAATATGAGTTCGACCAACAAAAGTTCGAGGAGTATCTATCATCCTCGCCGGATCCACCTCCCCTCGCAAGTCCAAGAAGTTCTCCTCCAGGAGAAAAGTTCGTTGGCACGAAGAAGTACAGAATGCCAACGAAGCTCTCACCCCAACTGATGCCAAAATCGCATCGGGTGAAGCTCCACCGACCTCCAACCAGGTCAAATCTGTTCCTGCCAATTCCTCCGCCATTGAGGGAGTTGTGACTCTCTCAAAGAGAGCCCGCCAGAGGCGACGTCAACGCCTGGCGTGGCAACTCGCTAAGGCAATGGAGTCCACTGACGGAATCCGCTATCACGCGGTTCTGAAGAGCAGGAGAGGCAAGCAGCCTCAACAACCAATGAATGGCAGCTCCTCCAAGCCGCCAACGAATGAATGGATCCGTGTCAAACTGAATCGTTCAACACTGGATGAGCGCATTCGCAAGCGCCGTGCACTGTCAGCGCAAGCACGGGCTCAGGTCCAAGAAGCCCGCAGAAGACTGCAGAAGGAAGTGGCCAAAAAGCCGCCACCAACCCGCCAAGTCTGGAGGCCGAAGTCTGAAGCGGCGATTCAGGCTAAAGAGCAACCTTTGCAGCCTTCAGCAAAAGTTCAACCTCCGACGAACCAACCTAAATCGCCAATAATCCCAAAGAAAGAAGTCAGTTTTGGAGCGCCTCGGTCCACTTCCCGATGGACGATGCAAAGCTCCAGTCCAAGAACGTTTGGGCCCGATAAAGAAGCCCCGAACGACTCAACATGCTGGGAGTCGCCGCCACCCTCAACATGACAAAGAGATCAGGGCAGCTAGGCGCGCCGCTGAGAACTCACGCCCACAAAGGCATGTTTCGAGGCGCGTGACTTTTGAAAGCCCAAATAAGGCAGTTCGCCCTCAGAAGGAAACATTGTCGTCTGATGACGATAGTGTTATACCTGAGAAGTCGTGCCAACACGCGATAGGTTACTCCAACCTTCAAGTAGACGAGTTGTACTATCGTGTTGGGGGTACGAGTAAGACCAGGAAAAGGAGTCCTCGAGAATTAAAGACTCAATGCCCCTGTTCCAAACTCATTCGGGCAGTATTGTCGGAGTGCAACTGCACCAATACAGTCCCTGAGAGAATTTCGGTTTTCGAAAGACTCAGTACCGAAACGCCAAAACCAAGGCATAGGCGTTTCCGACGAAGGAGAGCGGTGGTTGAAGACGGAGAATTTCCGAGGGTCACCACAAATATGACCAGCAAAGGGACATCGACACGGGATAATCCCAAGTCGATTCCGGAAGCATCCCGGCGTATAACACGTCTGCAGTCTAGAGCCATCAAGCGAGGAACTTATGGTAGGGTTCGGATAAGATTACCTTCAGAAGATGAAGAATCGGATGCCAGCTCGGCGGTCGCATCAGATAATACGGTATCCAGCGAGGGACAACCCCGCGAGGCACTTATGATAAGTGCAGAACAGGTGGCCAAGATGCTTGAGGAAGCCATGACTAAACAACAAGAGAGCTTCAAGTTCGAAATGCAGATGGCCATGCAGAACATGAGAGAAATGCATGACCAACAAATCCAAGCACTGATGAACAAGCAAGGCGAACCAAGTCGTCGCAACCAGGTTAATCAGGAAGATGAGGACACAAATGCGAATGAAGCTCATAATACCAATAATCCTCCCGTCAATGCAGGAGGTGGTAACGAGAATGCTAACGAAAACACAGGTGAAAGTTTGAAGATTAAAAACCTCGAGAGCAAAATCAATACGTTGATTTCCGCTTAAGAGATGAAGAAGACGGGTATTCCTTGTCCATACCCAAGAGAATGGGAATCAATCCCGTATCCGGCGAAGTTCAATCTAATCAACTTCATGCCGTTTAATGGGATGGGTTCACCCACTCAGCATTTGATTTACTTCAAATCACACCTAGGGGTTATCTCTGGTAATGAGCCTCTGATGGTACGGTCATTCGTTGGCACTCTTCGTGGAGCCGCCTTCGATTGGTATCGCCGTCATAAGCCAGGAAGCGTGAATAGCTGGGACGATATGGAAACTAAATTCCTCACCAATTTCTTCGATGACGACACCGAGATATCCATCGGGTCATTTCTTGACGAGAAACAAAAAGACGGGGAATTGGTTGATACCTTTGTCAAAAGGTTCCAAAACAAGGCGATGAACTGTCGGAACCCGATCACTGAGGAATTCATTCTCCAGACTTGCCACAACAACCTCGCATTAGACGTGTTGGAAGCAATGGGGACAGCACCGTCTAAAACATGGAAGGATTTGAAGGTCCGAGGAGAGCAAGCCGAACGATTCCTCAGAAGGAAGAAGGCGGAAAGAGGCCAACAGGCGACGAATGCTCCGCAACAGAATTTCGTCCCACGAGGGAAAGTGATGCGGCATAAACATGTACCAAAAAGGTTGCAAGTGCACACCTTCAAGGACGAAGATGTTCCAGCCATCTTCGAATCCCTCCTTAAAAATAACAAGATCAAGCTGCCACTGATCAAGAATCAGGAGGAAGCTGACGATACTGCGGATCCGAAGTACTGCGCGTACCACAGGGGGATCCTTCATCCCACCAAGGCCTACTTTGCTTTAAAGAATAGCATCCAGACCTTGGTTGAAGCCGGCGTCATAACGCTAGGGTAAGCCAATTGAGAACGGCAAGACTCCGACAAGTATAAGAGTATAAACTGTTTCTCAATCCTCCGACCGGTATAAGAGGTTAAACTGATCCCTGATACTCCAACATGTATATGAGTCTAAACTGTTTCATTTCTTTCATGGGAAGTTCCTGGAGAATTTTTATATGTAATATTCTTAAGGATAACCAGGTCATGTAACTGAGTACAATGTCGAACCCAGTTCCACAAGGGAAGCTGGGGTTGGATTATTCATGTATCGGGAAGTTCCCGAAAGAATACCACGGGTGATATTCTTAGGGATAACCTAATCACTATAAAAGTGATAAGTAAAACATCCACATTTAAACTCCAAATGTCGGAATGTTTTCCATTATTGTTATCAAATTCACTAATTCTCATGAGTTATCTTGTTTTGACGAGATTCGATCCTTTTGACAGATTAATCTTTCCTCACAAAAATCCCCCACTGATCAAGTCAATTGACGGTGGGTCCACTAAATTTTCTGTCCACCAATTCATGGCAATTTCCAAAGCTTGACGTGTTAAGTCCTGATTACTTAACGTCAAAACCCTTCATCGAGTGGCCAGTACAAACCAGTATTTCTACTGCTACTTGTATTCCACTCCCTGTCCGTTCGGTCAAACCTTCCTACAGTTAGGACCACAATCAAAATCCCCTCTCGATTCCTCCAATGAACGAGAGGTCCACTTTCAAATCGAGTGATCAAACCTTCCTACAGTTAGGGTCATCTCAAACTCCTGCTTGGTCAAACCTTCCTACAGTTAGGACCAAAACCACAATTCACTCACGATAAACGATAAATTCATCTTTAGTTCGGTAATCAAACCTTCCGACAGTTAGGGTTATCTGAATCTTTTCGATTCTCGGAGTGGAGATCCCACTCTTAGTTTCACCTTTCCGGATTCTGGGGGTGGAGATCCCACCTCGAGTCTCCTTTCCAGCTAAAGATAGAATATAAAATTCTTCTTCCTCAGTGTCGGGAGATAGAATATAAAATTTCCTCTCCCATTTCGGGTTCGTCTTTGCCCTAAGAGAAGACACCACCTTTTTCAACTCCCAAAATCTGTGCCTCACAGGTACAGGGAATTTTATCCCGAATCCTAAGTAGGGATAAGTCAACGCCTAGCACGCGTTGCAGGTTTAGTCTTTCACCGATTGAAAAAGACACCAGAATTCCAGTCTAGGAAGTTTATCCCGAATCCTAAGCAGGGATAAGTCTGCGCCTAACACGCGCCGCCGGTTTAGTCTTTTTCCGTAGAAAAAGACACCAGAGTTTGATTCTGGGGTATTTTATCCCGAAACCTAAGTAGGGATAAGTCAGCGTCTAATACACGTTGCCGGATAGCCTATTCCCGTAACAATGGCGAAGCCTATGTATTCGACATCATAGCACAAAGTCTCAGAGAATTCACTCTCTTAGCACAACATTACATGCGGAACGGATTTAAATAATCCGCATGCTAGCCCGACTCAAACGGTAATCGGTAAAGGCTAATCAAATCCGTTGAAGGCTGGGGGTTAGCCAAAAATCCTAAAGTCAGCGCCTAACACGCGTCGCCGGGTAGTCTATTCCCGTGAGAAAAACGAAGTCTACGTATTCAATATCGTAGCACTAAGAGCGTTAACTCTCTTAGCACAACGTCACATGCGGAACGGATTTAATAATTCGCATGCTAGCCCGACTCAAACGGTAGTCGGTAAAGGCTCATCAAATCCGTTGATGGCTGAGGGTTAGCCAAAACCCCTAAGGTCAACGCCGGTCAACGCATAACCCTAGGTCAACGCCAGTCAGCGCGTTGCGATCAGAAAGTCAACATACGACGTTCAAAACCCTAAGGTCAACACCGGTCAACGCGTAACCCTAGGTCAACGCCAGTCAACGCGTTACGATCAAAAAGGTCAACGTACGACGTTCAAAACCCTAAGGTCAACGCCGATCAATGCGTTACAATGAAAGAATCAATACTCCGAAAAGTATATGAGTATAAACTGTTTCTCAATACTCCAATAAGGTATACGAGTATAAACTATTCCCTATTTTTTGTTGAGAAGTTTCTGGAGAATATTTTTCTAAAAATATTCTTGAGGATAACTCAACAACACTACGCCGGACAACGCGTCGCAAATAAGGACTCAACGCCAACAATCGATGGTCAGTTCTATGTTGAACCAACAAACACGAGCTAAAAATCAGAAAATCAAGAATCGACTTCAAGTTCAAAATTCCGACAACGGTCAGACAATAAATGCAGCACCGGAACCCTTACAGACATTCGACAAAGCACCGAACAGCCTGGGGGACTGACATTCCAAGGTCCCGTTACACCGACTGAAGGTTGGGACAATCATATCCAAAGTATTCCAGACTCTTCTATAAAAGAACGAGGCTGAAATACTTTGGAGGGGGTATCTGTAGGCGTATAAAACTGCCTATAGGTCTCTTAACATAGCTCGGCATGGTGATTCGACAAACCAACGAACCATCGAGTGACGTATCAAAACACGATCGTTAGTCCACAACACCGAAGCCAAGTGACACACGACGAAGCGGATTAACGAGGCGACGAGGTTAACGAACCGCACGTGAACAACGGAATAAACCCACTCACGTGCGGAATCAAGCTAACGGTTCGGTGAGTCAACGAGTCATCCAACTGTAGAACGGATTCGAACTCGAAAACCGAAGTGGATTTACTGCCAAATCAGGATCCAGACTGCCAAATCAGAGTTCAGATCAAAGACGAAGCTCGGATAAACTGATAAACCATGAAACCGGACAACGGACACAATGGCGAACACCCGGCCAAAACCGAGTCACTCAGGTGGCTCGGTGGCCGAGCTACCCATAGCCGAGCCACCCAGGGGTGGCTTGGTGGCCGAGCCACACTCTGATCTGGGCTCAGATTTGAGCCCAGATCCTCTTTGATTGCCTACAAATAGAGGGCTTGAGGCTTATTGTAAGAGGTTGGAATTTTTGGAGCCGAAACTCTGCTGGATTGAGAACTCACCTTCGGATTTTCAAACTTAGAAGACTCGGACTCTCAGATCTGGTTCTTAGCGATCATCCACACCAAATAAGGCAGGAGTTCGAGAGAGATCAGATCTGAGATCTACATGGTTTCCCTCCGGATCAAAGCTTGGCCTTTGATCTCGAGAAGAGTCTTGATTTCGCTTGGTCGATTTCGATAACTAAGGCTATTATTTCCTTGGCGAAATAATCCCCTCGGCTGTTATTTCCTTCGTGAGATAACACCCGCTATACCGTGTAGATCCGACCAGATCAAGATCATGCGGTGGTCCACGGATTAACCCTGGCGCAGGCAAAGAACCCACAAAAGCGAGAGACCGCAAAACAGGATCTCGTGATTCGTTCGACATAAAAGGAAAGTTGTAACTGGATCTTATAAAAAGACCGGATCTTTTGTAATCGATAAACTATTACTCAAGAGTGCAATGGAATCGAAGAACACAATTTTTCCCGCGAACACTCGCTCGTATCTTTCTTCGAGTGATTCCGGGGAGAAGTGACGTGGTCCTCCTTTGTATTGTTATCATCTGAGGGGCCACCACCGGTATTGTTGTCAATAGGAGGAGGATCCATGTTGGTATTCTCTTATGCCTCCCTATCATTATCAACTTGGTTAGGATTATTATGACGGCTGGACTCCCATTGCTGATTTGCCAGTGCTGCAATATGTTGACTATGCATATCCCTCATCTCCTGCATGGCCATTTCCATTTTGAATTTAAAATTCTCTTCCTACTTGGCTAAAGCATCCTCGAGAATTCTAGCCATTTGCTCGGCATTAATCATGAATGATTCATAAGATTGCCCTGCACTGGATGTCGTATCGTTAGAAGCCAACACAGAGCAAGCATCTGACGTTTCATCGTCGGAGGACCGTGACCTCCTACATCTACGTCTGATAGTTCTAGACCGCAGCCAAGTCATGCGTTGAGATACTTTTGCAAAAGGCTCAGGATTGAAGCGTCTTGAGGACTTGCCTTTGTCGGCCATGTTGATAGTTACTCGAGGGAACTCGTCACCTAAGCCAGTTGGCCTTCTTCTGCGAAAACGCCTGGGTTTGGTTCGGATGTTTCAGTAGAGATTCGTTCAAATACTGAGATCCTTCGGGGAGCAGTCCCATGGCAGCTGCATTCTGACAACACTACCTTGATGATTTTCACGCACGGACAACGAGAGTTCGTCTCTCGAATATTTCTCTTTCGTGACTTGTTCGTATTTGTCGTCTGATAGTACAACTCATTAGTCTGATGACTAGAGCAACCTATAGTGTGTTGGCACGGCTTCCTAGGTATAACGTTATCATCAAATGAACACGTTTCCTTCTGGGGATATGACGCCTTATTGGCATCTCCAAGAGTCACTCGTTCAGATTTACGCCTTCATGAGCGTGAAACTCTAACGGGCTCTTGTATTTCGACTCACAATCCACTGCGATCGGCCATAAGAGCTTTCCATTTATTATTATTAGGGGGATAAGTACGACCCCCAGCCTGAATGGTTGTTTGAGAACCTTTCAACGGTCTCAATCGCTCCTTAACAGGTGCTTTGCCTCAATCTTCGGGGAAAGGACCAAGGCGGTCTTTCAGAGAAATTCTGGATTTAGTGAGGTCCACACTACAATGGGGAGTGGGATCCAAAGTTGACGAAGGTTGAAGGATAACTTTGTCTACTTTTGCCTTAGGCGTTAATTTGACCTTTGGCACCCAAACCCATTTTTTGTGCTTCTTGCACAAGGATTCGGGCTTGCGCCAGCAATGCACGGTGCTTTTGGATTCGCTCCTCAAGGGTAGAGCGGGTCCTCTTAACACGGACCATTCGTTCTTCTCTACTTTAGAGGAGGGGTCGCTTGATCGCCGTTGTTGTTCTTGGTGCTGTCAAGATTTCAGATCCACATTATAGCGCATTCTGTCCATTGGATCCAGAGCCTTATCAAGTTCACGCGCAAGACGTTGACGCCATCTTTGGTGCGCCCTCTTTGACAACATTGGCACAACTTCAGCAACTGACTCTTTGGTCAAGGAGGAGTTCAGGTCTGCTGATCTAACTTTGCCGGATATCGGTGACACGTCGCGACTTATAACAGCTGTGGCGGCAACGTGGAGATCATCTTCTCGGGTCTTCATGTCGGAAGACTTGCGGACTTTTCTAGATCTGCGAGGAGAGGCAGATCTGGAGGAGGATAAATATTCCTCGAACTTTTGTTGGTCGAATTCAAATTCGACCTCTTCATTCACCAGGATCTTGATCGCTGGTTGCATCATGACAGCTTCGGCAGCGAAGCTGTTGGCTCCCACTGTAGTTGCCAGCTTGTTTGGGGAGAAAATTGATTTGTTCATTGATGTAGTCATTACAACTTCAAACGTTACAATAAAAACAAAAGTTAGTCTTTTTATAAGACCTTTACATAATGAAAACAAAAAAATACAACTCTCGTCAAACAGCATAACAGGTGTTTATCGCCCGCTGTTTGCATGGGATATTAGCCTGTGATAGGGACGTCGATGTCCATGGACCACCAAACAATCAGATCAGATCTGGAGCTTCGTTGATTCGCGAAGGAATTATAAAACCAAAGAAATTATCTTGGCAACAGTGAGATAATCACTCTTCTCGAGATCACCGCAATGGGGCAATCTCAAGGCAAAGGACTGGGAAGTGTAAATCTGACGAGCTCCTCTTCTTTGTGCCAACGAACTCGATCCAATCTCCTTGTCTCTTCTGAAATTCATGCTCCTTCAGTCTTCAGTTCAGCAGAGCTTCGCCAACGCTCGAGAATTCTAGATCTGAAAAAATAAAGGCCCTGGGGCTGTATTTATAGGCTTCGGGAGCTTTGTTTTTAGATAAGAACGATCGATTCACTCTTATCTTCAGTTGTAACCACTTAACCACATTCTTGGATAGGTTCAGATCAGTTGGAACAAATTCAGGTGGTTTACGTTGAAAAACAGCTCAAAACAGCCAAAAACAACATTCTGGGGTCTAGGACACCTGTGGGTGTCTCGGCCAAACTTTGGCCGAGACACCATTTGGTGTCTCGGCCAATGTCTCGGCCAAGCTTTGGCCGAGACACCATTTGGTGTCTCGGCCAAGCATTGGCCGAGACACCACTTGGTGTGTTGACCAAACTTTGGCCTGAACTTGGTTTACACGTTACGTCTGTTTTCGTCGTATCTTCATCGTCCGAACTCAGAATTACTTGGTTCAAGATTCGTTGGAAAGCTAATGAGGTTACCTATAAGATCCCATAGTTGAATCACATGTGGGACACGAGGGGTTCTTCATCTTTTGTAAGCAATGTGCAGCTCCCGGTCCATTCGTGTTTCTGTTGTTCCGAAATTCTGTTGCTTCGCATGGTCCGTTGACTCACTTCATGCGTTTGTCGTCGTCAAATAAGCTTCTGTGACTCGAATAGTTACATTCATCATATTCTCTCTATCTCGAGCTGCGTGCGGGGACCTATAGGTAATTTTTGAGGCCTATAACTGGGGGTACGAATAGATCTCGATAGGGAGATACCCGGGAGATGGACTTTTATTGTCCGTGTGCTAAACTCATTAGGGCAGTATTATCAACGTGTAGCTTCCCCAAGACCACTCCATATAGAGTCTTGATATTCCAAAGGCTTTCCTTTGAAGCGTTAAAAACCAAGCCAAGGCATTTACACAAGAAACGATTAGTCGTTCATGATGACGAACTTCCATAACTCACAATTAACATGGTTGATAAGGGAAAGTCGACTCGACCTTCTAGTTCTGACCCCCTCATATCGCATCTTCTAACTCGGCTACGCGTAGGGACTACTAGACATAGGGACTATCAGAGGATGAATAAATGATTATCCTCGAACAATGAAGCATCAGATGCTAACTCTGCACTCGCTTCTGATAATACGGTATCTAGCCCAGGACAATCATGCGAGGCGTTTATGATCAACACCAAGGAAATGGCCAAAATCATCAAGGATGCTTTGGCTAAGCAAAAAGAGAGCTTCAAGTTCGAAATGGAAATGACTATGCTACGAATGAGGGAAGAGCATGGCCAACAGATTTGGCCTTTGTCTAATCAAATTGATGAATCTAGTCATCACAACAATACCTACCTGGTAGGTGACGATTCAGACATGGATGAACACCTTGATGCATATAACCCTCCCGTTGATCAAAATGCTAGGGGTGGCCCTACTAAAGATAACAACGCTAGGGGTGGTCCTACCGAAGATGACAATGCTGGGGGTGGCCGTGTTGCTCCTCTTAGAAATCATCCAAAGCATGTTGTAGATGAGGATGAGAAGATGAAAGAACTCGAGAGAAAAATCAACGCTCTGATGTCTGCTCGAGAGGTGAAGAAGACCGATATTCCGTGTCCTTACCTAAGAGAGTGGGAGTCGATTCCGTATCCGGTGAAGTTCAACCTGATTAACTTCACGCCGTTCGACGGGAAAGGCTCACCCACTCAGCATCTGATCTACTTCAAGTCCCACTTGGGCATGATCTTCGGCAATAAAGCCTTGATGGTTCGGTCATTCGTTAGCACCCTTCAAGGGCATGTCTTCGATTGGTACCACCGTCTTAAGCCTAGAAGCATCAACAGCTGGGATAATATGGAGAGATCATTCCTCGGCAATTTCTTTGATGATGACACCAAGGTATCAATCAAGTTACTCTTTGAGGAGAAACAGGAAGATAAAGAGACGGTCGACGACTTCATCAAGCGCTTCCAAAACAAGATGATGAATTGTCGAGACCCAGTCACAGAGGACTTCATCATCCAAACCTGTCATAATAACCTATCCATTGATATTTTGGAAGTTATGGGAATAGCACCATCCAACACCTGGAAAGAGTTGATGGTGCACAAAGAGCAAGCCGAACGCTTCCTCAGAAGGAAAAAAGCCAAGAGAAGCCAACCGACGGCTAACCCTCCAAATTCAAGCTTCGCCTCCCGTGGTAAGGGGAAGACACCTACAGTAGCTGTTGACGTTAATCTAACGTCGCAGCAGCAATCCCGGAGACAACAAAAGAGTTTGAATTTGAGACTCCAAAACGAGTACTCCTTCAAGGACGAAGACGTTCTAGCCATTTTTTAATCCCTCCTTATAAACAACAAGATCAAGCTACCACCTATCGCAGATCAAGAGGAAGCTGACAATACTTCAGATCTAAAGTACTATGCGTATCATAGGAGAATCCTTCATCCTACCAAGGTTTGCTTCATTCTCAAGAATAGCATCCAAACCTTGGTTAATGCTGGCGTCATAATGCTAAATTAAGCCAAATGAAGACTCTGATAAGTATAAGAGTATAAACTGCTCCTTCTGAGACTCTGAAGAGTATACGAGTATAAACTGCTTCTCAATCCTCCAATAGGTGTATGAGGTTAAACTGCTCCCTGCATACTCCAACAGGTATAGGAGTCTAAACCGTTTCCTAATTTTAACAGGAAGTTCCTAGAAGAACATCGTATATGATAGTCTTAAGGATAACCCGACCATTCAGCTGAATACAATGTATTCCTTATTAGACCTAGTTTCTTAAAGAAAGCTGGGGTGGATAACTCATGTAACGGGAAGTTCCTGGAAAGTGTCATGCCTGGTATTCTTAAGGATAACCTGGTCACTATAAATGGGGATAAATGAGAAACTCCTATTCGTACTATGAATGATTTTAAGGATGAAACGTATCTCATTGCCAGGATAAGTTTCACCAACTTTCAAACACTCTTTTGCTGAGACGAGATTTGAACACTTCGTTGGATTAATCTTCCCTCAC
Organism: Asparagus officinalis; assembly: GCF_001876935.1. Lineage (NCBI taxonomy): Eukaryota > Viridiplantae > Streptophyta > Magnoliopsida > Asparagales > Asparagaceae > Asparagus > Asparagus officinalis. The sequence continues at coordinate 99,114,996 of NC_033797.1, read as the reverse complement.
AAAAGAACTCCCACTGGTGTTTGATGATTCAAAATCTTCCACCACAAAGTCCATCACTAGTCAAATTAATTAACGGTGGGTCCACTAAAATTCTTTCTGGTTTAATCCACTCAAACTCCCACTATGTCTGTACACTCAACATTTCCATTGTTAGAGTCCAGACATAATGCTTGGAATTTTAATCTGCTAATCATTGATAATTGTCAAGCCCCTTTGTATTAAGTCCATATCACTTGATACCAAGAACCCCCACTGAGTGATTGGTACGAGTCAATACTCCCTCTGTGATTTGTACTCTCAATCCCACTGTCTACGTGGTCAAACCTTCCTACAGTTAGGACCACAACCAAAATCCCCTCTCGATTCCTTCCATGAACAAGAGGTCCAATTTCAAATTGAGCGATCAAACCTTCTTACAGTTAGGATCGTCTCAAACTATCCATTTGGTCAAACCTTCCTACAGTTAGGACCAAAACCACAATTCACTTTCGATAAATAAGAAATTCAACTTTAGCTCGGTAATCAAAACTTCCGACAGTTAGGATTCTCCGAATCTATTTGATTCTTGGAGTGGAGATCCCACTCTTAAGTTTCACCTTTCCGGACTCTCGAAGTGGAGATCCCACTTTGAGTTTCCTTTGCGACTGGAAATAGAATATAAAATTCTTCCTTTCCAATATCGGGTTTGTCTTTGCCCCAAGAGAAGACATCATTTTTTTTTAAAAAAAACCCTAAAATCTGTACTTCACGTATGAGGAATTTTATCCCGAATCCTAAGTAGGGATAAGTCAACGTCTGACACGCGTTGTCGATTTAGTCTTTCACCGATTGAAAAAGACATCAGAATTCAAGTCTGAGGAATTTTATCCTGAAACCTAAGTAGGGATAAGTTAGCACCTAACACGCGTTGCTAGTTAGTTCTTCAGCGTAAAAAGAATAAAAGCCCACATATTCAACATTGTGACAGGTTGTTATTAATAACACTAAAATCCATGCTTTACACGCGCGGGGAACTTTATCTTGACTCCTAAATAAAGATAAGCCTACGCCTAATACGTGTTGTCAGTTCAGTCTTTCACATATTAAAAAAGACACCAGAATCCAAGTCTAGGGAATTTTATCCTGAAGCCTAAGTAGGGATAAGTCAGCGCCTAATACGCGTTGCTGGTCAGTACTTGATCGTAAAAAGAACAAGAGCCCACATAATTGACATTGTGGCAGGTTGTTATTAATAACACCAAAATCCATGCCTTACACACGCGGGGAACTTTATCTCGACTCCTAAATAGGGATAAGCCTACGCCTAATATGCGTTGCTGGTTTAGTCTTTCACTGATGGAAAAAGACACCAGAATCCAAGTCTGGGGAATTTTATCCCGAAGCCTAAGTAGGGATAAGTCAGCACTTAGCACGCGTTGCCGGTTAGTTCTTGACCGTAAAAAGAACAAAAGCCCACATATTCGGCATTATGGCAGGTTGTTATTAATAACACCAAAATCCACGCTTTACACGCGCGGGGAACCTTATCTCGACTCCTAAATAGAGATAAGCCTACGCCTAACACACATTGCCGGCTAAGTCTTTCGCCAAGTGAAAAAGACACCAGAATCCAAGTCTAGGGACTTTTATCCTGAATCCTAAGAAGGAATAAGTCAGCGCCGAACACACGTTGCTGGATAGTCTATTCCCATAAGAAAGACGAAGTCTACGTATTTAATATCGTAGCACTAAAAGAGTTAACTCTTTTAACATAACGTTACTTGCAGAATGGACTTAACAATCTACATGCAAGCCCGACTCAAACGATAGTCAGTAAAGGTACGTCAAATCCGTTGATGGCTGAGGATTTGCCAAAAACTCTAAGTCTACATCTAACACACGTCGTCGGGTAGTCTATTTCCACGAGAAAGATGAAGTCTACGTATTCAATATCGTAACACTAAGAGAGTTAACTCTTTTAGCACAACGTTACATGCGGAATGGACTTAAACAATTCGCATGCTAGACCGACTCAAACTGTAGTCGGTAAAGACTCATCAAACCCGTTGATGGCTGAGGGTTTGCTAAAAATCCTATAAATGCGATAGTCACTGACGCATCAGCTTCATTAGTTGGTCTCGTGACTTAAGCAACCGACAAACTCAGGATAAGATCCATACATATGGATGAATCAACTTTAACAGTTGGTCCTTCAGCTCCAACAGTTGAGACCGTCATGCTCTAATGCCTTAAGAGCTTAAACTGTATAGACTCCAGCAAACGTATGAGTATAAACTGTGTTAACGCCAGTCAACGCATTACAACAAAGGTCAATGCCAGACAGCATGTTACAGTAAAGGTCGATGCCGGTTAACACATCGATAATTTTGTCAAATAAGGCTAAGGAAGAATTCTAGGTTAAAGGATGATTCCAGGGAGTTTAATCACATTTAGATACCAATTCCCGACAAAGATGATCAATTCAAAGTCAACTCAATGACACGAGCTAAGTTTAGAAACTTACACACCAATTTCAGTTCAAGACTTCAACAACGATCAGACGATAAACGCAATGCCGGAAGAACTCCATCTATTTGACAAAATACTGAATAGACAAAAGGCTGAAGAAGTCAAGAATTGAGGTAATTCACAGGTCCTTTTATACAATCTCCTCAACGAAATGCTAAAGATATTGAAGACAGGGCTTGTCTTATCCAAAGCATTTTAGACTTTTCTATAAAAGAATGAGTCTGAAATACTTTGGAGGGGGTATCTGTAGGCGTTAAAAATTGCCTATGGGTTCCCGTATGTAGCTCGAGGTGAAATGCAGATGATAAGCGTCATCATTCAAGTCAGGAAAGGATTATTCAGCCTCATGGAACCTAACGAATATACAAAGTGAGTCGTTGGAGTGTACAAGTCAACGGAATGACAAAATGCACAATACAAGTCCGGAGAAGTCAGAAAGTGTCAAACACCTCAAAGTAATCCGCACAAAGAATTGATATTTTGACCATGATACAATTTGAATCTAAAAAATTCATAAGATAAACATCGAAGGTCTCTTCGTCAGATTTTTAACGTATCTTGAATCACCTCATTCCGAGGTTGGATGAGTGAGTTAAGGCAGCTACAATACCATGCTACCACGTACCCGTGCTACAGTAACCGCGAGTCACAAATTGGTGACCCGCTACAGTAACCGAGGGTAACCCATGCTACAGTAACCGTGGGTCACCAATTAGTGACCCACGCTACAGTAATCACGGGTCACCCAATTGGTCACCCCCGTGCTACAGTACCATGGGTCCCCCGCGCTACAGTAACCACGGGTTACCAATTCATGACCCCCGTGCTACAGTACCACGGTCACCAATTGGTGACCCGCGGTCGCCGTGGGTCAGGTCTGTCTGACCCGCACCCTCTGTTAGTCAGCAGGCGCCAATTTATGTCTATAACCATCAAAATGCATTTCGGTTTGTTTCGATCAGTTTCTTCTGTTCCGGAACCTCCATAACCACATGTGAATCATATCTAAACGTGAGTGGATGGTTGTTAACTTAAGATAGGGTCAAATCCTTTGTTCTTATCAAAATACCCTTCATTCGAGGCCTTATAAATACAAACCTAAGGCCTTCTTTCTCAGGTGGCGAATTATTATCAAGACGAGGAGGTGTTGTCGAACTTCAGAGCCAAGAGCCACGAATTTCAATAAGAGCTAGCGAGATCCCGACGAACTTCGGCATAAAGAAGAAGTCTTTAGAAGGACATGAAGCACGTTTCCACCTTTCCTTGAGATTAGGCTTGGTCTTAATCTCGAGAAGAGTACTGATTTCGCTTGGTCAATATCAGTACTTTAGCGAATACTTCCTTGGTGAAATAGGAGCTCTGATTAATCATTCTGTCAACCGGATCCGATCTATTGGCGGTCCACGGATATCAACGTCCCCAGCACAGGCAAAGATCCTACGCAAAAAGAGACTAATAAATAGGATATTCGTGTTGTTTGAAAGAGATTGTAATCAGTTATTTCCATTGTGTAAAAGTCTTATAAAAAGACTAACTTTTTGTTGAGTTTATTGTAACGCCTGAAGTTGTAATAAATTCAATCACAATGAAGAAAATAATTTCTGACCCAAACATACACATGTATTTTAGTGTTTTTTGAATATTTCTGAGATTTCACAAATGGTAAGTCCAAATTGAAAATTTCCTTTTCCAACATGTTTGTATTCATGTTTATAAACTTTTCTCAATGTTTCACATTTTTTGGAAATTATATACTATTTTTTAAAGCCTCTCAAAAGTCAGATTTTGGACATGCACAGTTTCTGTGCATGTTCATAAGTCGACTTATCAGTACTGATAAGTCGACTTATTGATGGGGCATAAACATATACCCAAAAATTATAAGTGCACAATCAATCAAGTTATAGTATAAAAAGTTATTGATCCCACGATGAAAGTGTTTTATAAGAGAAAATTAAAATTGGTTCTTATGTTGTGTGCATGACAAATAGGAGTGATGAGTGAATGTGATTGTGGAGAGATAATGAAGGTGATAGTGTGTAAATAGGCACAAAATGTAAGTGAGAATGGGTGTGATAAAGTATGAATGATTTTCACAAGGAGAGAAAGAAAGATGAATAAAATCAAGAAACAAAAAGAAAAATCAAGAATAAAAAGAAAACCCAAGAAAATAAATATGGAGGATTCAATTAAAGATATGAAAAATCTAGAATTGAATCCACTTCTTAGAAAATGTAATTCTCTAGAGGGTTCTAGCCTCAAGGTGAATTAAAAAAAATAAAAATAAACACAAAAAAAAACTAATCCCAAGAGAGTTCTAGCCTAAAGGTGAATAGTTCAAGAAAATAAAATCTAACTATAAAATAAATTACAAAAACTAAACATATAAATTAAATTACAAGAATTAAATGTGAGAAAATAAATCTACTCTATAAGAATGAAATAAATCTACTCTATAAGCATGAAATAAATCTAAGACAAGAAGGTTCTAGCCTCTTGGCTACTTAAGCAAGAAAATAAAATCTAACTACAAGCATGAAAATAAATCTAAATTAATAAACCATAAAAAGAAATAAAAGAGAAAATAAAAATAAACCTTCAAATTGATCTCCATCTCCATCTTCATCATCCAACAAAGAGAAGAAAAAAAAATTTTAAGCGGTGAAAAAGTTCTTTTATTAATTGTAACAAAAAGTTACAAATTTGGAAGGTTTTCTCAATTAAGAGTAACCCTCCTCTTCAAATGGAGATACAAAATTTTTCACACCCTCAACCCCTCACTCTCTATCCCTATTTATAGTAAACATCAATGAATATGAGCCATTGGATTAAAATCTTATCCAAAACCATCAAAAACCAGCCCTTAATTCGTAACAGAACTGTCAGTATCGATGCCAGCATCGATGTTGGCATCGATGTCGGCAAGATGCCCACATCGATACTAGTATCGATGTCCTATCAAATTTCTACCTTCATAGATGGCTTCATCTCATCGAGATAGATGATTTTCATATATTATATGTTAAATTCCGCCTTCCGGATTAAGAGATATCGTCGTTTCTTTGCGGCCAACTATTTTGAATACATTTTTTCATATTTAATTTTTTTATTTTTTTCGGCTTCTACAGGCTACTCGGCTTGATTCTGGGCTTGAGCTTTTTGTCTCTTGCTTGTGTTTTTTATTTAATTTATGGGTTTTTATTGAGAGAAGAGATCTTGAGCTTTATTCTTTATTAACCTGCAATTAAAGATAAAAATAATTATTAGTGATATATTTATTCATTAAAAATAGATAATGAGGGTATAAAATTATAATAAAATATGATTATCACTTATGAACTGCCCTAGAGTGTGCATTTTTCCTCGGCCAAGTCGACTTATCAGACTTTGTAAGTCGACTTATAGCAAGTCGACTTGTGATCCTATATAAGTCGACTTATAGCCTGTTTTTCTATCAGTTATTTTCTTCTGCCAAGTCGACTCGTGTGCACTGTTAAGTCGACTTATACCAAGTTGACTTATGACACTGTTAAGTCGGCTTATAAATCCAACTGTTGCAAAGTAATGGCTATTTCCATATTCTGTTTTTGGTCGGGTTTTTTGGTCATTTTCTTGGATTCTTGGGCTGGTTTCTTTAAGCCTATAAATAGTCCTTTACATTAACTATTTCCAATAACCTAAGAATATTTTAAACAAGTTTTAAAAGAGTTTTAAAGTTTGGTTTAGTTTGTTTTAAGTTTGGTGTTTGGTTTTCACAAAGAGGAGCCTACATGCTTGGTTGAGGAATTCATCCTCAATCTTTCATCATCTACCCTTTGTATTTATAGAGAAGTTTCCCTAACTCAATTATGTAGCATTTTATTCTTGAATTTCATATCTATTTTATTAGTAGTTCATTTTGAGTTAGATTTTATTTGTACTCATTTATCACACACACATCCCTATTGAGCTTCTAGGATTATATACACTATATTGTGGGTTGTTGTGAGTGATATTGTGAGAGTGAGCTTCATTGTGTTCTCATTCATTATTAGAGAACATATTATTGTATTTGATCTTCATTTGTTAGTATCACTTTGTAATACACATTTACACCGAGAAGAGTGTGTGGTGAGGATGTAGTAGATTCTAAGAGGAGTGGCGTCGGTAGTAAAGCCTAGTGAGAGGTAGTAAAACCGAGCACTTGAGGGAGCCGATACGTGAGGACCAACACTTGAGGTTATAGTTTGTGTATGTACATTGTGAGTAACTTGCATAGTATTTGATGAACTAGAAAACCGAGTGTGTAGAGAAGTTCCGGCTTCCAAACCGAGTGTGTCGATATATTGGAGATCTCCTCGAGGTGAGGAGCGGATGTGACGCCCCTGGTTTTACACAAGGCTGCAGTCCGAGGTGAAACCAGAAATATCAAACCTGCCATGCACCACACCGTACAATAACATGTTTCACCATCACAATTACTATCTCTCTAGTAGAGTCAATAACAGGTGTAGGTACAAAAGCAAGAAAAAGATAATACAAGAGTCAACTGATGAAATAATAGAGATCAAATTAATATTTCATCATCTAACATACTGAAGTACAAGTCAATTTTGTCTGAAATGAATAAACTGGAACTTCTTAACAAGTCTCAAATACAAATGTCTGAATAAAAGGAAATAAGGCACACAGCCTTTACAACTTCTAGAATAAACTCTCAAATATCTAACAAAAATCTACAGTGGAGCTCAAAAGAAAAATATAACTATAATAAACGGCTGAAGCTAAAGTGCGTCGCCATCAACCTACGACTCTCTGGGCTCCTGACTCGTTACCTGAAAGGGGGAGGGACAACGAGCGTCAAAATGCGAGCGAGCAACATCACAACCAATCCCAAGTAAAAGGGTTCATTGTATATAGAAAATATAGTTATAATGTATATATAAAATCACTGATCCTATTTAGGTAATTATAACATGAGCATAAGTACGTCGAACGAAATAATCCAAATAAGGAAACCCTCATATATATACCATGTAGATCAAATTGTAAATACCTATGTATAAGAGGATTTTAGTATTTAGAAAATTACAACACGAGTATAGGTGCGTCGAGCGAAATAATCCAAACAAGGAAACCATCATGTATATACCTTGTATCTCAAATTGTAAATCCCTAAATACCAAACCCAAAATCTAATACATGAATAATAATAAAAGAAGACAAACTCATCTCAGAACTTAAATACAAGGTCATGTCACACCCCACATAAGTGTCATGTCCAGCCTATGCAAGTATAGGTGTCAATTTTAAGGTCTAAACTTATGTCCAACAAATGGACTAAAACTAGATATAATGAATGCCCAACACATCGACTGCATATGAAAGTTGTCCAACACATGGACTGAATGTGACAAATGTCCAACACATGGACTGCACATCATGTCCAACACATGGACTGAATGTGACAAATGTCCAACACATGGACTGCACATCATAATAGCCCAACACATGGACTAGATGGACTGCACATCATAATAGCCCAACACATGGACTAGATGAAATATATGAAAGATGCATATACCCTAATGCTTCGCGTGTCTCGGTATGCAACCCTAAACTCGTGTCCGCAAATCATCTCACGCGTAGCGATACAAAATAAACCTAAATATCGAATATCAGGTATTCAAGGTGACTCCTCGTTCATATTAAAGTACATAACTACAATAAACATGCATAAACAGTCTCAGTTAAACTGAAACAACCCAAACAGATCCAACCCGAGGAAAAACAGGAAAAAATCCTCGTCAGTCGACTCATAAGTCGACTGGGATTGGTCGACTCATTGGTCGACCAGATAGAACAGAAGAAAAGAAAGAAGGCTGGAAATTCCCCGTCAGTCGACTCATTGGTCAACTCATCAGCCGACTCATAAGTCGGCTGATAAGTCGACTCATTGGTCGACTAAGCAGAAATTTCCCAGTCTTCTGTTTTCATTGATTTTCTACAAAAAGTTAAATCTAAAGTTTCTCTTCATTATTCCCAACAATTGTAAACATGATTCCTACATATATATGTACCAAACTGAAATGAAAATTTGCATGTGATTACTTACACAAAACCCTAAATATATTTTTCCATATTTAAAACGCATTGAAATCAATAAATCACATGAAACCCAAGTTTAAACAAATTCCAGATCTGGATCTACATTTACAAAATCATTGGTGAGTTTTTATTAAACTAAAAATGTAGATCTTGCTGCTCATAATATAAAGTATCTATCTTTATGCACAAAATACGTTTTAGGCTCAAGAAAACAAAATAAAACTCGAAGAAAACTATACAAATAGTGGGTGAGAGCTGGGCGAGATGTTACTCGCCTCTGATATGCTAGGACAACTCCTGAATCCGAGAGAGGATGATCCCCTTCAAAGCACTTCGTTGAAACTTGCTGAAATTCTCCGAAAATCCCCTAAAACTCACCAAAAACGAATTAGGGTTTTAGGGGAGAGAGGGGCTAGGGTTTTCTCTGATATCTGATGGGTTTGGGGTTGGTTTCGAGTAGGAGAGGTTATATACAAATGGTCAAACGTAAAACAAAACTAAACCAAACCCGTAAATAAAAGAAATCTGAAAATCTGCCCGTAAGTCGACTCATTGGTCGACTCATAAGTCAACTCATAAGTCGACTAAGCTGACATTTTCCAGATTCGTACATGTTTTGTTAATCTGCCAAAACCAATACACGAAACTCTATAAGAATACCCTCAAACATATCTAATAACTTGTTATCAAGTATATCTATGATCTCAAGTCATTTACCATAATATAAATATTTATCCCCAATAATTCATATATCTATATAACAAAAATACAGGGTTTTACATTCTTCCCCCCTTAAAAGAATTTCGTCCTCAAAATTTAGAAATCAAACTCAAACAAATAATATTACTCTAGACAAGCATATAGTGATATTTATATTTAACAATCCAGGATGACTATATTCCCACTCAACCCTTAATCAAATGGAACTAGTACGTCGGGCAAAAAATCCAAACAAGAAACCCCCCATATATATACCATGTGTTCCACAAGATTAAGAATTGAGCAAAAATATCCTTATTCTAGCGTTAAATCTAAATATAATCACACAAATAATCATACACATAAATCAATCTACTTCCTCAATAAATGCAGGAAGTAACGCTACATAGCATCTTCGCGCTCTCGAAAATCAGCTTCGATGTTCACACTTAACCATCTAAAATGTAAATACCACCACTTAACCCCTAACTAAATGGAACAAGTACATCCAGCGAAAAATCCAAACAAGGAACCCCTCATATATATACCATATATTCCGAGTACTTAGGAGATAAGTGGTAATACCCTCATTTTAGTGTTAAGTATAAACATCACCATAATTGAATCTATAAGCCATATATAAGTCATAGAAAAAGATTTAATTTACCTGCTCAAACATGTGTGGATAGTCGCGACGTATGTCCTCTTCTCGCTCCCAAGAAATCTCCTCAAAGCCTCTTCGGTTCCACTGAACTTTCACCAAAAGAATTACCTTGTTTCTAAGCCTCTTATCCTCTCTGGCAAGTATACAAACCAGAATCTCAATAGTAGTCAAATCCTCCTGAAGCTCAATCTTTAGTACATCCAACACTCTCTTTTGCTCCTCATTATGCAAGTGCTTCTTGAGCATAGAAACATGAAATACATTGTGTATATTAGACATCAATGCTGGAAGATCTAGTCTGTATGACACAGCTCCAATACGCTCCAAAATTCGAAAGGGTCCAATATACCTCGGTGCAAGCTTTCCCCGTCTCCCGAATTGCTGAACGCCTTTCATAGGCGATACCTTCAGCATAACCGAATCTTCAACCTGAAACTCCAAGGGTTTTCATCTCTTATCTGCATAGATCTTTTGCTGACTTTGAGCGGCTAAAATCCTCTCTCTAATCAATGCTACCTTCTCCGCAGTCTGCATCACAAGCTCTGGCCCAAGCATTAAGCTATCTTCCGGCTCTGCCTAGCATATCGGTGATCTACAAGGTCTCCCGTACAATGCCTCATATGGGGCCATACCGATCGTTGCTTGATAACTATTGTTATAAGAGAACTCTATCAGTGGAATATGCTCCTCCCAGCTACCTTGAAAGTCTATGACACAAGCCCGTAACATGTCTTCTAACACCTGATTCACCCTCTCCGTCTGACCATCTGTCTGTGGGTGGAATACACTGCTGTAAGATAATATGCTACCTAACGAATCCTGGAAACTCCTCCAAAAATGCAAAGTGAACACCGAACCTCGATCCGACATAATCGTATCAGGAACTCCATGAAGTCGGACTATCTCCCGAATAAATATCCTCGCTCCATGAAGTCGGACTATCTCCCGAATAAATATCCTCGCATACGCCTCAGCTGTATATGTAGTCTTCACTGGAATAAAATGAATAAATATCCTCGCATACGCCTCAGCTGTATATGTAGTCTTCACTGGAATAAAATGCGCTGACTTCGTTAATCGATCCACAATCACCCAAACTGAATCATTCCCCTTCTTCGACTTTGGCAACTCTACAATGAAGTCTATAGAAATATCCACCCATTTCCACTCTGGGATGGTTAAAGGCTGAAGTGTTCCTGCTGGTCTCTGATGCTCTGCCTTTACCTGCTGATAGGTAAAACACTTAGCCACATACTCTGCAATCTTTCTACGTATACCACTCTACCAGAAGTGTCTCTTCAAGTTCTTGTACATCTTGGTGGTTCCTGGATGCACTGTATACCGAGTACGATGAGCTTCATTAAATAGCTCCCTCTTCAGCTAGGCACTGGATGTCATAACCAATCTACCCTTCATCCGTAGACCTCCATCTACTCCAATGGTCCAATCAGCTTTAGGTTCTTTGGAAATCTTCTCCTTTCGGATTTGAATCCAAGAGTCTTCCAGCTGAGCTCTGACAACTCTGACACTCCAAGATGGCTACACTGACACAGCTCCCAAAAATACACTGATTCCACCAATCTCGGGTCTGAAATCAAACTGGCTAAGAGTAAAAAGATCTCTATACAATGAACACCTTAAAGCCGAAACCCGATGTTGACGTTTCCTATTTAAAACATCTGCTACGATATTCGCCTTTCCCGGATGATACTGGATCGCGAACTCGTAATCCTTGATAAACTCAATCCACCTCCTCTGTCTCTGGTTGAGTTCCTTCTAAGAAAAAAGATACTTCATACTCTGCTGGTCTGTGAACAGCTCAAACTGTACTCCATACAAGTAGTGTCTCCAAGACTTCAGTGCAAATACAACTGCTGCTAACTCCAAATCATGAGTGGAATAGTTCTGCTCATGTACCCTCAACTGCCATGAGATATATACTACTACCCTCTGAGTTTGCATCAAGACGCCTCCTAAACCTGCCAATGATGCATCTGTGTAGACCACAAATGTCCTATCGCTGCTCGGAATAGTCAAAACTAGCGCTGAAGTCAACTTATTCTTCAAGATACCAAAGGCCTTTTGGCACTCCATACTCCAAATGAACTGTACACCCTTCTTCGTAAGGCGTGTAAGTGGCGTTGAAATCTTCGAGAAGTCCTGGATGAACTTCCTGTAATAGCCGGCTAAGCCCAAAAAGCTATGAATCTCTGTCACCGTCCTCGGCGGTTCCAAATCAAGAACTGTTGTAACCTTAGCCGGATCCACTGCTATGCCCTCTCTACTGATGACGTGGCCGAGAAATCTGACTTCTGAAAGCCAAAATTCACACTTGCTGAACTTAGCATATAACTGATGCTCTTGCAGATTCCTCAAAGCTAACCGTAGGTGCTGCTCATGTTCTACCTCCGATCTCGAATAAATAAGGATGTTGTCCATAAAAACAATCACGAACTGGTCCAAGAAGGGACGAAAAATCCGGTTCATCAAATCCATGAATACAGCGGGTGCATTGGTCAACCCAAATAGCATGACCATGAACTCGAATGATCCATATCGAGTAAGAAAAGTGGTCTTGGGAATATCTATCTCCTGAACCCGCAACTGATGATAATCAGAACGAATATCAATCTTCGAGAAATACTACACTCCCTGCAACTGGTCGAACAAGTCATCAATCCTAGGTAATGGGTACCTATTTCGGATAGTGACCTTGTTCAACTCTCTATAATCAATGCACAATCTCATACTACCGTCCTTCTTCTTCATGAAGAGGACCGGTACGTCCCACGGAGAATGACTCCGATGAATAAAACCCTGAGCTAACAACTCGTCCAACTAGGTCTAAAGCTCTCTTATCTTAGCTGGTGCCATGCGATATGGTGCGCGGGATATCAGGGCTGTGCCTGGCTACAACTCAATACAGAACTCAACCTCTCTCACAGGAGGTAGTCCTGGTATGTCCTGAAAGACATCCTGATACTCTAAGATAACTCTAGTCTCCAATAAATCAACACCCTGATCCCGTCGTATCACCTCCTCGATGTACGCTAGAAATAACTCCGCAAAATGGTTGCCCTGAGAGTTTGCCACAATCATCTCGGACCTATCGGACGCCCACAAATTGATTATCATCGCAAAGCAGTCAATACTAACATGGTAGGAAGACAACCAATCCATACCATGGATAATATCGAACAAGGACATATACAACACTATCAAATCGACAACGAACTCCGACTCATCTAAACTGATAGTACACCTCCTACAAACACTCTCCAGAAGTGATATCTTATCTAAAGGGGTGGAAACTGATAAAGGGGTGTCTAATGGATAAGCTACGAGCTGGAGTCTAGACATAAAATCATATGAAATGAAGGAATGCGAAGCTCCCGAATCGAAGAGAATACGGGCAGGAAAGGAATTCATAAGGAACGTACCCACCACCACTACTCCGCTTGATCCATAATCATACGGTACTACTGCATATACTCTACCTATGGCTGACGTCTGCTCTGCTACTAGTGCTAGAGGGAACGGAACTATCTGCCCCTGAGGAACCTCCTGAACTGCACGAATCTATCCCTCAGTCTTCTGAGATGCTGGCGGTACCTATAGCCTCATGTACTGACCCTGACCTCTGCCCTGAACTCTCTGCTGTTGTTGGTTCGGACCCTTGCCCTGCTGAGCTCCTATTGGTGCGCTGCGATACTCCGATGCCTTATGTCCGACCTTGCGACGGTTATAGCAAACTCCCTGAAACTTGCGCTGCTAATACGCTCTCTGATCTTGCTGTGGTCCCTTCTTATGAGGGCCCTGATGCTGCTGCTGACGCCCTGAAAAAGGTCTCTTGTTCTTACCCTTGTCCCCGTTTTGTCCTGCCTTAGTCTTCCCTTCCTTATCTTTCTGGAACATGGCAGTCTCAATCTCCTGTGAGGTGGCGAACATGGCAGTCTCAATCTCCTGTGAGGTGGCGGCCTCTGCTACCTCTCGAACTGAATAGAACTTCCTCAAGACGAGGTATCGACAAAGATTAGGGCGGAGCCCTGCTAGGAACATCTTAGCCTGTCGCTCTCCTGTCTGCCACATACCCGTGAAGTGCAGCAACTTCATAAATCTGCTCTCAAAGTCTGCCACTAACATGTCCTCCTGAGTCAACCGGGACAACTCAAGCTCCTTCCCAGTCTGTGCTGCAGAAGAAATATACTATCCGTCAAAGAAGTAGACGAAGTCCTCCCATGTGAGGGTCATCTGGTGCTCTAGAGTGAACTAGAGTCGATACCATCTCCCGGCGTCTCCATTCAGACTGTAGGATGCCAATCTCTGCTTCTGGACCGAATCCACATTAAGTATGTCGAGGGTGTTACTCACATCCTCCTTCCACTTATGGGCTGCAAGAGGGTTTGATGACCCCTGAAACTCTGGTGCCCTCATCTTCTGGTACCTCTCTACCATACGGAGCCAAGCCTCCTGCTTTGTGGCTCTATCCGAAACTGCTGGTGGAATAGCTGTAGGAGTGGTCTCTGGGGGTCTCTCGCTGATAGAAATGGTTGGTATCCCCTGTGGATGATCTGCTGGTGGTGCTGGCAGCGTTGGTGGCGCGATATGATTCGCCACAAGCTCCTCAATTGCTGCTCCTAGCTACGATGGGAGCCATAAGATCTATCAGGTACTGGGGAGCCTGCTGCGGCTCAGGTGGTGCCTGCTGTGGCTCGGGTTAAGCTTGTTGTGGCTTAGGTGGAGCCTGCTGTGACTCTGCCTGTCCATCTCTCCGAGTACGAGGTTTACCACGTCCTGCCATCTCTCTGATCATAAGAAAATAAGAGTTTATGAGTAAAAATAGAAATATACACATACATAGCATATCACAAGATGATTTTCGTAATAATTTAGTATTCACACAAATACTTTAAATTTACACAAAAATAGTTGTCATAAAAAAAATCCTCAAATTTTGAGATATACGTATATATCGTCCTCACTCATACAAGGGAATCCTTAAGGACTCTATACATGAATCCTAAGAAACTCTATCCTAGCTCCACGACTCGACACAGAATGATCCTAAGGATACTAGAACTAGAGCTCTGATACTAACTGGGACGTCCTTGGATTCACACAAGGCTGCAGTCCGAGGTGAAACCAGAAATATCAAACCTGCCATGCACCACACCGTGCAATAACATGTTTCACCATCACAATTACTATCTCTCTAGTAGAGTCAATAATAGGTGTAGGTACAAAAGGAAGTAAAAGATAATACAAGAGTCAACTGATGAAATAATAGAGATCAAATTAATATTTCATCATCAAACATACTGAAGTACAAGTCAATGTCTGAAATGAATAAACTGGAACTTCTCAACAAGTCTCAAATACAAATGTCTGAATAAAAGGAAATAATACACATAGCCTTTACAACTTCTAGAATAAACTCTCAAATGGCTAACAATAGTCTACAGTAGAGTTCAAAAGAAAAATATAACTATAATAAACGACTGAAGCTAAAGTGCGTCGCCATCAACCTGCGACTCTTTGGACTCCTGACTCGTTACCTGAAAGGGGGAGGGACAACGAGCGTTAAAGCGCTAGCGAGCAACATCACAACCAACCCCAAGGGAAATGGCTCGGTGTATACAGAAAATACAGTTATAATGTATATATAAAATCACTGATCCTATTTAGGTAATTACAACATGAGCATAAGTACGTCGAGCGAAATAATCCAAACAAGGAAACCCTCATATATATACCATGTAGCTCAAATTGTAAATACTTATGTATAAGAGGATTTTAGTATTTAGGAAATTACAACACGAGCATAGGTACGTCAAGCGAAATAATCCAAACAAGGAAACCCTCATGTATATACCTTGTATCTCAAATTGTAAATCCCTAAATACCAAACCCAAAATCTAATACATAAATAATAATAAAAGAAGACAAACTCATCTCAGAACTTAAATACAAGGTCATGTCACACCCCATTTAAGTGTCATGTCCAGCCTATGCAAGTATAGGTGTCAATTTCAATGTCTAAACTGATGTCCAACAAATGGACTAAAACTAGATGTAATGAATGCCCAACACATGGATTGCATATGAAAGTTGTCCAACACATGGACTGAATGTGACAAATGTCCAACACATGGACTAGATGAAATATATGAAAGATGCATATACCCTAATGCATCACGTGTCTCGGTATGCAACCCTAAACTCATGTCCGCAAATCATCTCACGTGTAGCGATACAAAATAAACCTAAATATCGAATATCAGGTATTCGAGGTGACTCCTCGTTCATATTAAAGTACGTAACTACAATAAACATGCATAAACAGTCTCAGTTAAACCAAAACAACCCAAACAGATCCGACCCGAGGAAAAACTGGAAAAATTCCTCATCAGTCGACTCATAAGTCGACTGGGATTGGTCGACTCATTGGTCGACCAGACAGAACAGAAGAAAAGAAAGAAGGCCGGAAATTCCCCGTTAGTGGACTCATTGGTCGACTCATCAGTCAACTCATAAGTCGGCTGATAAGTCGACTCATTGGTCGACTGAGCAGAAATTTCCCAGTCATCTGTTTTCGTTGATTTTCTACAAAAATTTAAATCTAAAGTTTCTCTTTATTATTTCCAGTAATTGTAAACATGATTCCTACATATATATGTTCCAAACTAAAACGAAAATTTACATGTGATTACTTACACAAAACCCTAAATATATTTTTCCATATTTAAAACGCATTGAAATCAATAAATCCCATGAAACCCAAGTTTAAACAAATTCCAGATCTGGATCTATATTTACAAAATCGTTGGTGAGTTTTTATTAAACTAAAAATATAGATCTTGCTGCTCATAATATGAAGTATCTATCTTTATGCACAAAATACGTTTTAGGCTCAAGAAAACAAAATAAAACTCGAAGTAAACTATACAAACAATGGGTGAGAGCTGGGCGAGATGTTACTCGCCTCTAGTATGCTAGGACAACTCCTGAATCCGAGAGAGGATGATCCCCTTCGCTGCACTTCGTTGAAACTTGCTGAAATTCTCCGAAAATCCCCCAAAACTCACCAAAAACGAATTAGGGCTTTAGGGGGGAGAGGGGCTAGGGTTTTCTCTGATATCTGCTGGGTTTAGGGTTGGTTTCGGGTAGGAGAGGTATATACAAACGGTCAAACCCGAAACAAAACCAAACCAAACCCGTAAATAACAAAAATCTGGAAATCTGCCCGTAAGTCGACTCATTGGTCGACTCATAAGTCGACTCATTGGTCGACTCATAAGTCGACTCATGAGTCGACTAAGCCGACATTTTCCAGATTCGTGCATGTTTTGTTAATATGCCAAAACCAATGCACGAAACTCTATAAGAATACCCTCAAACATATCTAATAACTTGTTATCAAGTATATCTATGACCTCAAGTCATTTACCACAATAAAATTATTTATCCCCAATAATTCATATATCTATATAACAAAAATACGGGGTTTTACAGCAGAGACGTAGGTCAAGGGTTGATCGAACTCCGTGATCATATCTTGTGTTTGAGTTTGCTTTGTGTATATTTATTTTGTGCTTATAATTTACATTCTTGCTCATAACTCATTCATATATCTTCTGCAAGAATTAATTAATCAAGAAAATTTTTTTTAATTAGCATAAAATCGGAATTAGATTAGCATTGACCTTATTCACCCCTCCCCATCTAGGGTCTAACAATTGGTATCAGATCTTAGTGTTCTTTGATTTAAGGTTTAACCACCTTGAGTTAAAGATCCATTGTTCTTATTTTTGTGCTAATCTAGTTTTGATTTTATTTGTTTCTTGCTTGCACATATCACAAACATGCACGGTGCACTTAGTCTTGGTTATGATATTAACATTGCTCCTAGAATTAGTAATTTCCCCTATGCACAATGGTGTGTTAGATTTAAGCTTTTTGCTATATCTAAAAATATTAATATTTGAGAAATTATTGAATGTGCTTATATTGTACCCACTACGGAGAAATTCAAGTGGAGTAATAATGATAATAGATTGTTTGCTATGAATAAGGCTTTGTTACAATTCTTAATTGATGCCGTTGGCTTATCTTTTTCTAACAAACTTGATTCTTTTGATAGTGCTTACACATTATGGACACTAATAGAAGCAAATTAAGGTGACTTGGAGGCGATCCGACAAGTTATGGAGGATTCCGCTTCAAGTTCAAAAGGAGCCTCATCTTCATGTACACGATCACCAGGCGATAGCCCTAGTGAGGTATGCGAGTCCGATAATAATGATGATTTTACTTTTGATTAACTCGCACATGAATATGAAAATTTATTGCATGACTATAAAAAATTAAAACATAATTGTAAAGAACTAAAAAGCAAGTATGTTCAATTAAAATCCGTTCATGAGTCCCTTGTATGTAAGTTTGATTTCATTGCAAATGTAAATATTAATCTTAAAGAATGCAATGAGAAATTAAGATTGGATATTGCAAGCTTGACTCATGACTAGAATAATGCCATGTTAGAAGTAGAGACTTGCAAAAATAAACTAGATACTTTTGTAAATGAGTATGTGTGATCTACTTCTTGTAACAATGCACATATTTCAAATGATGAGTTGAATCAAATAAAGAAACACATATCATCCTTAGATTCAACATTAAATACATACATTACTAACAATAAAAAGCTTATGGACTTGTGTGCAAAGTTCCATTAAAATGTTTCCAACAAACATGTTCACTATGCACACATGTATAACAAAGTTTACAAGTGTACCATTTGTGGTCGAAAAGGCCATATTGCTAAATTTTGTTATGATGCACAAAAATCTGCTATGCCTAAAAATATTGATCCTTGTGCATCCCATCAAGCCTAAAAATATTGATCCTTGTGCATCCCATCAAGCTTCTTCATCTCATACACATGTACATGCACATATTACACACCATAAACATGTTCATGTATACAAATGTGATTATTATGATCGTTTTGGTCATTTGGCCAAGTATTGTTTTGATTTAAAAAGGAATTCACTTTTGCCAAATGTTTGTAAAGAACCACATGTGTTTAAGTCTAATGTTTGTGGTAGATTTGGACATCTTGCAAAATTTTGTTATGATTTTCAAAAAACTTCTAAGTTGCAAAATGTTCCAAATAGACCCTTGTTTAAAAATGTTTCACATTTGCAAAAAGATTAAAATAATTCATCTTTGTTTGCAAATGTTTCACATGCACATTCACATGGTCAACATAAACAAATGCATCCTCTTCATTGCACTTATTGCAATCGAATGGGTTATTTGCATAATTATTACGATAACCAGACTCGTGCATAAAATGTGCCCAAAAGGGATCATAACCCAAGGGCTTTAAGCTTTATTGATAAGAGTCATATTCCTAGAATCTTTGGTGCCAAGAGTAATTGGGTACCAAAATAAGTTTGACCTTTGAGAATAAATTTTTTAACTTTTTAGTTTTTCATGTTCTTAAAGATGATTTTTATTTGAGATTTTTGCAAACAATTTTTAAAATCTTTAAAAGAAAGTATTTTAAAATATATATATGTTTTATGTTGTTGATAAATCAAAATGATATTTGGATTTTCAAAACCATAGTTCATGTTTCTCATGTGTTTTATAGTCTTGGTTTGAACTATGTTGTTTTTTATTCATTTTGATGTGAACGATGTGTTTGTGTTTTATGAGATCATTGTAAAACACTCTTTTGATGATATTTATGTATTTATGCTTATGGATCATCAATTAGTGCTTTATAATGTATTTTTTATTGAGTTTGATCAAATTTGTCCAAGAAAGATTTCCTTTTGTTGATCAAACGTCTTTTTTTAAAACATACTTTGTCTTGAGTTTATATATGAGAGGTTTATTTTTTGAGCAACCCCCCCCCCCCCCCCCCCCGGATGTATTAATTCTTTATTTCAAATTATGTTTACCAAGCATTCATATGGGTTGAGACAAGCTTTTCTTGTTTTGTCTAAAATTAGTATATTAATCTTTTATGTATTTATCCAAAGCATACTAATCTTTGATCTTTATGGATAAAACTTATAAATGTTTCGACAAATTTTCTTTGTGATCATGTATATAGGAAAGATGTGTCCATTATTTACGTTGATACAAAATATTCTTTTTTAGTGGACATCTTTGCCTAACATCTTTGCTTAGAGATTTTTTTGGCGATTTGAGCATGTTTGTCATTTGAATCATGCATTTGCTCAATCATTTTTTATGATACTTTATGCTTTTCATGTACTCTCATTTGGACTCTCTTTTGGTATCATTTTTATTGAATTTCTTGGATTCATAA
Organism: Asparagus officinalis; assembly: GCF_001876935.1. Lineage (NCBI taxonomy): Eukaryota > Viridiplantae > Streptophyta > Magnoliopsida > Asparagales > Asparagaceae > Asparagus > Asparagus officinalis. The sequence continues at coordinate 99,094,693 of NC_033797.1, read as the reverse complement.
AATTTCATGAACACGATTTTGGTTTTCATAAGTTTACATAAACTTATACTTTGTTTTTATGTATTGAGACATCATTCTCATAATAATGTATTTATATATGTTCTTAATCAATTATAATTTATGGTTTGATAACTTTTGAATTTTCTTTTGATTTTTAAACCTTTGATTTTCATTTTTAGGAATTTTTTTTTGTTATGATATATATTCTATAGATGTATATTTATGTTTTAGACTCTTGTGACTCTATTCTTAATGATACATGTATATGTGTTCACTTGGTCTATCTTTGTATGTGAGTTGTTTTTAGCATACTTTACATCTATGCTTGCTCACATATGTTTGCCTTGATCATTATTGCATATATTCTATACGGTTTTTTAATAGGAGAGCCTTTCCCTATTTTTGTTTATACTCACTTGTGCTTTTTGTTAGGAGGAGTTTTCGCTCTCTTCTTAATCATATTGTTTATCCCCATTTTTTATGTTGTCAAAGGGGGAGAAAAATGTGAGTATAAGTATTTATTTTTAGCCTTATTGATTTTATATGGATATTGGTGAATTGTTTGTTTGTCATCATCAAAAAGGTGAATATTGTTGGCCTTCTTGTTTTGATGATGATTTAACAACCAATTTACGACTATTATTGTTTTTAGTATTTTGTTTTGTGCTATTTAGCATACACAGGAAAATGACCTACATTGATATTGAAGCCTATGCAAATCAAGTCAACCAATCAAGTTCAAGCTTCATATGATTCACTCTTGGTGTACTTAATATAGATTTATATATAATGTGTGCTAATTCTTCAAGCTCAATTTTTACACACACATTTATTTGTGAATTTTCTTAAAACATAGGTGTTTTTATGTAAAATATATTTTAATATGCTTTGGACTATACAAATATTATAAACATATTTTATTAAGTCCATAAAAATATTATACAAGTTTTCAAAACTTGATTTGAGCAAAATATCAAAATTAACATGTTTAAATACACATGTATTTTAGTGTTTTTTGAATATTTCTAAGATTTCACAAATGGTAAGTGCAAATTAAAAAATTCCTTTTCCAACATGTTTGTATTCATGTTTATAAACTTTTTCCAAAGTTTTACATTTTTTAGAAATTATTTACTATTTTTTAAAGCCTCTCAAAAGTCAGATTTTGGACATGCACAGTCTCCATGCATGTTCATAAGTCGGCTAATCAGTACTGATAAGTCGACTTATGAACTGCCCTGGTGTGTGAATTTTTTTCTCGGCCAAGTCGACTTATCAGACTTTGTAAGTCGACTTATAGCAAGTCGACTTGTGATCCTATATAAGTCAACTTATAGCCTGTTTTTTAGTCTGTTATTTTCTTCTGCCAAGTCGACTCGTATGCACTGTTAAGTTGACTTATGACACTGTTAAGTCGACTTATAAATCCGACCATTACACAGTAACGGGCTATTTCTAGATTATGTTTTTGGTTAGGTTTTTTGGTCATTTTCTTAGATTCTTGGGCTGGTTTCTTCAAGCCTTTAAATACTCCTCTACATTAACTATTTCCAATAACCCAAGAATGTTTTAAACAAGTTTTAAAAGAGTTTTAAAGTTTGATTTAGTTGGTGTTTGATTTTCACAAAGAGGAGCTTACATCCTTGGTTGAGGAATTCATCCTCAATCTTTCATCACCTACTCTTTGTGTTTATAGAGAAGTTTCCCTAACTTAATTACCTAGCATTTTATTCTTGAATTTCATATCTATTTTATTTCTAGTTCTTTTTTAGTTAGATTTTATTTGTACTCATTTATCACAAACACATCCCTATTGAGCTTCTAGGATTACATACAATATATTGTTGGTTGTGGTGAGTGATATTCTAAGAGTGAGTTTCATTGTGTTCTCATTCATTATTACAGAACAAATTATTGTATTTGAGCTTCTTTTGTGAGTATCACTTTGTAATACATATTTACACCGAAAGGAGTGTGTGGTGAGGACGTAGTCGATTCTAAGAGGAGTGGCGTCGGTAGTAAAGCCTAGTGAGAGGTAGTAAAGCCGAGCACTTAAGGGAGGCGATACGTGAGGACCAACACTTGAGGTTGTAGTTTGTGTATGTATATTGTGTGTGACTTGTAGAGTTTTCAGTGAACTAGAAATCTGAGTGTGTAGAGAAGTTCCGACTTTCAAACTAGGTGTGTTAATATAGTGGAGATCTCCTTGAGGTGAGGAGCGGAGACGTAGGTCAATGGTTGACCGAACACAGTGATCATATCTTGTGTTTGAGTTTGCTTTATGTATATTTATTTTGTGCTTGTAATTTACATTCTTGCTCATAACTCATTCATATATCTTTTGCAAGAATTATTTAATTAAGAATGCTTTTTTAATTGGCATAAAATCGGAATTAGATTAGCATTGATCCTATTCACCCCCCTCTAGGGTCTAATAGTTAGCCACAGTGTCGAGCCACCCCAAGGTGGCTAGGTTAAGCCCGAGTCACCCTAAGTTGGCTAGGCATAGTGCCGAGCCACCAAAGGGTGGCTCGCGTCCAGAAACGTTAAAAAGCGTATTTCAATGTTTTCTTGAGATTTATTCATTCCAGAGCCTCCCAACCACTTGGATATCATCCCTAAATATGGTTAGGTCATTATTAACTGAAGATGAGGTCAAATCACTTGTTCTTATCTAAAAACACCGTAACTGAAGCCTATAAATACAAGCCTAGGGTCCTATGGGTAGGGGATCTAAAATTTAGGCGAGGTGTTGTCCCTGCGAAGAGTGAATCACGAATTTCAAAGAGGCTAACAGATCTTGGTGAAGTTCTTCAGCATAAAGAGAGAGAGTTCGAGAGATCTGAGGCACATTCCTCTTTCCTTCGGATCAAACTTGGTTTTGATCCTTAGAAGAGTCGTAATCTTACTTGGTTGAGATTATCACTTCTGTGATTGTTTCCTATGTTAAGCAAGAGTATTGAATTTTCATTCTGTCAATCAGATCTGATCCGTGACAATCTATGGACTAACACGTCCCCAGCGCAGGCAAAGTTCCACGCAAACAGCAGGTGGTAAACGTCCTCTGCGTGTGTTTCAAGAGAGTTGTAATTTTTGTTTTATTTGTAAGCGAGTAGTCTTATAAAAAGACTAACTCTTTTGAATTTATTGTAATTGATAAACGTGTAATGGATTCAACAAATAAACTAACTTTTGACGCAAACATGCTGGCGACTACAGTGGAAGCAACAGTCTCTCTACCGAGGCTGTTGTGCCGTAACCACGGATCAAGATCCCGGTTGAAGAAGAGGTCGAGTACGAGTTTGACCTGGCCAAGTTCAAGGAATACCTCTCCTCATCCTCATCAAGATCTTCCTCATCCCTTAAGTACAAGAAGATATCAGCATCAAAGAAGGCTCGGGATGACTCTCGCCTAATTGTTGCTGAGGCTTCCCCTTGTAATGCTCCTCCGGCATCTAAGAAAGCTGAGATTTTAGATCACAATGACTCATATTCAGCCCAAAAGTTATTTCGTGCCAATTTTCATAAAGAGGACTCGTCAGAGGCAACGCCTACGCCTCGTATGTCAGCTTGCCAAGGCCATAGAAGCGGTTGACGGGATCCGTTATCACACAGATCTGAAGTTCAGGGGGCGCCAAGCGCCTCAATAGCAAGTAAATGGCCCCTCCTCCAAGCCATCGGCCAGCGAATGGGTCCGTATCAAAAGGACTCATTCAACTCTCAAGGAGCACATCCAGAAGCGCCGCACGTATGCCTTAGCATGAAAGGTGCAAGACACGAAGGAGGACAAGGTGGCCATGAAACTACGAAAACCACGCCAAGAATGAAGGTTGAAATCCAAAACAATGACTCGGACAAGCGTCGAGACACTTGAAAATTGCGAGCCAGCCAAGCATTGCTCGGCCAGCCAATGGTGGCTTAGCCAAGGCTGAGCCAGCAAAGGGTGGCTTGGCCAAGGCTGAGCCAGCAAAGGGTGGCTTGGCCAAGGCTGAGCCACCTCAAGCTAGCCCGCGCCATGGCCAAGCCAGTTCAGCCTGGCCGGCACTTACCTCACCTCCCATGGGCATTTCTGAGTCCCCGTCCCCTTCCTTTCCTATCCAAGTTGATCCAGTACCTTTGGTGAAGTCCCACGGCAACTTGGATCTTTCTCTATTCAAGATGAAGATCACGGATCACCTTGGTCCTTTGCACGGGGATCGAGGCAAACTTCTGGTTAAAGAACGCTTAGGCCCAGTGAATGAACCTCGAACAACTCACTGGACTGGGGGCCATACACGACCTCCTAAACAGAAAATTCTAGTAACCGCCCACTTGGGGGGTGCACGTGGAAGACCAGGAGCCCTTTAAAGTTCCATCTTCATGAAGGTGCAATTCCAAACGTGTGACTCTTGCGAACGCCAACAAGGCGTTACCTATTTAGAAGAAAACGTGTCTATCAAATGACAACGTTATACCTGGAGACTCAAACCAACAACTGATAGGTTACTCCGACTACAATGTTGATGAGTTGTATTATTAGGCTAAGGGTACGAATAAATCTTGAAAGAGAAGTACGCCAGAATTAGACTCTCACTGTCCTTGTGAGAGGTTAATCAAGACAGTATTATTAGAGTGTAGCTACCCTAAGACCTCTCCACAGAGGGCCTCAGTATTCGAAAGAATCTCCACTAAAGTGTCCAAATCTACATCAAGATGCTTCTACAAGAAGAAATCTACCGGTCATGATGACGAGCTTCCAAAAGTTACCATCAATATGGCTGATAAAGGAAAATCGACAAGGCGTTACAGCCCTTACTCTTTCTCGGAGGCATCTCAGCGCATCGCTTGGTTACGGTCAAGAACTAGATGACCTTGACCGGATAGAGGACACTCCTCGAAGGATGAAATGTTAGACGCCAACTCCGTGATCACTTCTAACAATACAGTATCCAGCACAGGGTAATCTCGTGAGGCGTTCATGATCAACAATGAACAAATGGCCAAAATTCCCAAAGACGCTCTGGCCAAGCAGAAAGAGAATTTCAAATTTGAAATAGAAATGACTGTGCAACGGATAAGGGAATTATATGATTAACAGATTCAAGCCTTATCAAATCAGATTAGTGAATCTAGCCGTCACAACACTACTAATCAAGTAGATAGCGATTCAAAAGTGGAAGAAAATCTCAACGCTGATACCCCTCTTGTTGACCAAAATGTTGGGGATGGTCCTACCAAGGATGACAATGCTGGGGGTGGTCCAGTTATTCCTCCCTGAAATCGTCCGAAGGAAAATGCGGGTAAGGATGAGAAAATGAAAGACTTGGAGTGCAAGGTCAACGCACTGATGTCCGCTCAAGAGCTAAAGAAGACTAGTATTCCATGTCCCTACCTAAGGGAGTGAGAGTCAATCTCGTATCCAGCAAAGTTCAATCTAATTAACTTCATGCCATTCGATGGAAAGGGTTCACCTACGCAACACCTAATTTACTTTAAGTCCCACCCGGGTGTGATCTCTGGCAATGAACCTTTGATGGTCCGGTCATTCGTTGGTACCCTTTGTGAGGCCGCCTTCGATTGGTACCGCCTTCTCAAGTCAGGAAGTATCAACAGCTGGAACGACATGGAAAGCTCGTTCCTTAATAACTTCTTCGACGATGACACTGAAGTGTCGATTAGAGCCCTTTTGAATGAGAAGTAAAAGGATGGGGAGTCAGTTGATAGCTTTGTTAAAAGCTTCCGCAACAAGACAATGAATTGCAAGGATCATGTCACAGAGGAATTCATCTTACAGACATGCCACAATAATCTCTCCATTGATGTGCTGGAAGCCTAAGAGGGTCGTGCCATCCATAACATGAAAAGAATTAAAATTACGTGGGGAACAGGACGAACGCTTTCTCAAAAGAAAAAAATCTTAAAAGAGGCCAACCAACGACTAAGCCCCCAAACTCGTATTTTTCTTCTCGTGGTAAGGGAAAGGCACCTACAACGCCTGTTGACGCTAATCAGACGTCACAACAGCAACCTCAGAAGTAGCGAAGGACTCCGGATCCAAGACTCCAAAAAGAGTACTCCTTCAAGGTGAAGTGGTTCTATCTATCTTTAAATACCTCCTTAAAAACAACAAAATCAAGCTGCCACCTATGACGAATCGGGAGGAAGCTAACAATACTTCGGATCCAAAGTACTGTGCGTACCACAGGAGGATCCTTCATCCCACCAAGGCTTGCTTCACTCTCAAGAAAATCATTCAAGCCTTAGTTGACACCGGCATCATAACGCCGAAATGAGCCGCATGAGAACGGTTTCCTCCGATGAGTATAAGAGTTTAAACTGCTTCTCTCATTCCTTTGACTGGTATACGAGGTTAAACTGCTTCCCTTGTTTCTAATAACGAGAAGTTCCTAGAGAATATTACTCTTAATATTCTTAAGGATAACCCGACAATGTGGCCGAATACAATTGGATTCAAGTTCGCCAAAGAGTTGGGGTGGGGTACGTTAATGCATTCCAAAGGGAAGTTCCGGAAGGATACTACACGTGGTATTCTTAAGGATAACCCAAAACCGATTATTCATGGTGAAAACCAGTCATCGGAATAATTCATTCCTAGTTATGACTAAGAATCTCCCACTATGGTTATTTAATCATTTCCAAGATGATTAAAACCCACCCACTGTGATTTTCCGAGTACTCTTTCGTCGAAATGAGATTCAATGACTTCATTCGGCCAATCTTCCCTTACAAAGTTTCTATAGTGTAACTATGAAGTGCTTGATGATTTACGGTTCTCCACCATAAAGTCCCTCACTGATCAAATTAACTGACAGTGGGTCCACCAAAATTCTTTCGGCTGAGTCTATCCAAACTCCCATTGTGTTGACGCACTTAACACTCCCAATGTTAAAGTCTCAACACGGTATTCAAAAATTCAAGTTGCTGATCCATGTCAATCATCAAACCCCTTCATGTTAAGTCCTAGCCACTTGACACTAAAAAACCAATGAGTGATTTGTACGAGTCAACATTCCTAGTGTTAGTTGTATCTTCACAACCACTATTTCTTAGTCAAACCTTCCTATAGTTAGGACCAAAGCCAAAATCCCCTCTCGATTCCTTTTATAAACGAGAGGTCCACTTTCAAATCGAGTGATCAAACATTCCTACAGTTAGGGTCGTCTCAAACCTCCCACTTGGTCAAACCTTCCTACAGTTAGGGTCAAAACTGGAGTTCCCTCTCAATAAATGAGAAATCCACCTTCAGATTAGGTAATCAAATCTTCCGATAGTTAGGGTTATCTGAATCTTTTTGATTCTCGAAGTGGAGATCCCACTTTGAGTTTCTTTTGTACCTGGAGATAGAATATAAAATTTTTCCTCTCCAGCATCGGGTTCGCCTTTGCATTAAGAGAAGACACCACCTTCCAACACCAAAATCCATACCTTACGCGCATGGGAGACTTTATCTCGATCCCTAAATAGAGATAAGTTTACCTCTAACAAATGCTGCAGGGTGGTTCGTTCCTGTGAAAATGACCAAGTTTACGTATTCAACAACGTAGCACAAAAAATCCATGCCTTTCATGCATGGGGAATTTTATCCTGAATCCTAAATAGGGATAAGTCAGCGCCTAACACGTGTTGCCTGTTAGTCTTTTACCGTAAAAAGGACAAAAGCCCACATATTCAACATCGTGGCAGACCGTTATTAATAACGCTAAAATCCGTGCTTTACACGCATGGGGAATTTTATCTCAAATCCTAAGTAGAGATAAGTCAACGTCTAACACGCGTTGCCGGTAACCATTCTCCATGAAAAGAATGTCAGGATTCACGTCTGAAGGATGTTATCTCAATCCCTGAATGGAGATAAGCCTACGCCTAACACGCATTACCGGTTAGTCTTTCCCCATAAAAAAAGAATGAAGCCTATGTATTCAATATCATAGCACCAAGTCTAAGAGAGTTGATTCTCATAGCACAACATCACATATGAAATGGATTTAGATAATTAATATGCAAGCCCGATTCAAACGGTAATCGATTAAGGCATATCAAATCCGTTGATGGCTGAGGGTTTGCTAAAAATCCTAAAGTAACACCTAACACGCGTTGCCAGGTAGTCTATTCCCATGACAAATGACAAAGTCTATGTATTTAATATCATAGCATCAAGTCTAAGAGAGTTCATTCTTTTAGCATAACGGCACCTGCGGAACAGACTTAAACAATCTGCATGCCAGTCCGACTCAAATGGTAGTCGGTAAAGGCCCGTTAAACCCGTTTATGGCTGAGAGTTTGCCAAAAATCTCATAAGTACGATAGTCACTGACGCACCAGCTTCATCAGTTGGTCTCGTGACTTGAACACTCGGAAGAACATCAATTCCAGCCGAACTTTTCATGAAAGACCTTGGACACATTGTGATGAAAGTCAACGGTAGTCAATGCGTTGTAATGATGGTCTATGCCGGTCAACGCGTTACGATGAAAGTCAATGTCGGTCAACGCATTGCGACGAAGGTAAAATGACAGTCAACGCGTTACGACGAAGGTCAACGCGTTACAACAAAGGTCAACGCGTTACGACAAGAGTCAAACGCTGGTCCACGTATTGCAATGAAGGTCAACGCGGGTCAACCCGTTGCCATGAAGGTGAACACCAACCAACGCATTGATAATTTTGCAAAAACAAAGCTCAGATCAATTCCAAGTTAAAAGATAATCCCCAGGGAGCTCAACCGCGATTCAGATATAAACTCCCGACGAAGATGATCAGCTCAACCTCGATTCAATGACATGAGCTAATTCAGATATCAACACACTAGTTTCAGTCCAAGATTTCAATACGGTCAGACGATAAACACAACACCGGAAGAATTTCAGCTATTCAACAAAATACTGAATAGACTGAAAGCTGAAGAAGTTAACGAATTGAAGGTTGGACGTATCATATCCAAAGTATTCCAAGCTCCTCTATAAAAGAATGAGACTGGAACACTTTGGAGGGGATATCTGTAGGTGTCAAAATTACCTATAGGTCCTTGAACATAGCTCGAGACGACGAGCCGTTGAGCAACGAACCATCAGATGACGTGGCAATGAGCCATCGAAACAATAAAGCGGAGAACCGTTGATGACGTAGCAAAAAGTCACCAGAACGACAAAGCAAGGGAACCCACGCTCATCAGCCACCTCCAAGTGGCCCGCGCGCTCATCATCCATCTCTATGTAGCCCGCGCGCTCACCGACCACCTCCAAGTGGCCCGCACATTCACCAGCACACCATTCACCTGCAAAGTAGCCCTGCCGCACTCCACTCACCCACCTCTAAGTGGCCCTGCCTGCGTACCGGTCTCTTTCTAACAGTGGCCCACACGTTGCACCGGTTACCTCCAGTGGGCCAGCGTGCTCAACGACCACCTCCCAAGTAGCCGCGCGCTATCGGCACCTCCAAATCGGCCTGCACATTACCCATTCTCAAGTAGCCCGCGGACTTCACCGGCCACTCCCCAGTGGCCCACGCGCTCGACGGCCACCTCCAAGTGGCTCGCACATGCTCACGGTCACCTGCAAGTGGGCCCGCGTGTCACCGGCACCTCAAATGATCGTGCACGTTCAGCCGGCCAACCTCAAGTGTGCGCTTGCGTGCTCACGCAACCCTCTCAATGGGTCTCCAACATTAGCCACCGCCAAGTGGTCCACATGCTCACCGGCCACCTCCAAGTGGCCCGCATGCTCACAGACCACCTCCAAGTGGTCCACACGTTCCCCGGCCACCTCCAAGTGGCCCGCGCTCATTAGCCACCTCCAATTAGCCCGTGCGCTCATCAGCCACCTCTAAGTGGCCCGCATACTCGTCAGCCACCTCTAAGTTAATGAAATGAATGAAACGAATCGGTGAAGCATACAAGTCAGTGAAATGATGAAATGAGCAAAACGACGGAACAAGGCCAAACCGAAAAGTCCGAAGAAGCCCTTGGCAGCCGAGTCGCATCAAAACGACTCGACCAAGACCAAGCTGGTATGGCACAGTGCCGAGCCACCCAATGGTGCTTATGCTAAGGCTAGGTGGCTAGGCACAGTGCCGAGCCACCCTAAGGTGGCTAGGCCAAGGCCGAGCCACCCTAAGGTGGCTAGGCATAGTGTCGATCCACCAAAGGGTGGTTCACGCCCAAAAATGCTAAAATCACGTATTTTGATATTTCTCGGGATTTATTCATTCCAGAGCCTCCTAACCGCTTGAATATCATCCCTAAATGTGGTTAAGCCATTATTAACTGAAGATGAGGCCAAATCACTTGTTTGTATCTAAAACACCGCAACTGAAGTCTATAAATACAAGCCTAGGGTCCTATATGTAGGGGATCTAAAATTTAGGCATCGTGTTGTCCCTACGAAGAGTGAATCACGAATTTTGGGGAGGCTAGCAGATCTTGGTGAAGTTCTTTAGCATAAAGAGAGAGAGAGTTCGAGAGATCTGAGGCCCATTCCCCTTTCCTCTGGATCAAACTTGGTTTTGATCTTTAGAAGAGTCGTAATCTCACTTGGTTGAGATTATCACTTCTGCGATTGTTTCCTTTGTGAAACAAGAGCATTGAATTTTTATTCTGTCAACCGGATCTGATCCGCGACGGTCTACAGACTAACCCGTCCCTGGTACAAGCAAAGTTCCCATGCAAGCAGCAGGTGATAAACATCATCTGCGTGTGTTTGAAGAGAGTTATAATTTTTGTTTTATTTGTAAGCGAGTAGTCTTATAAAAAGACTAACTCTTTTGAATCCATTGTAATCGATAAACGTGTAATGGATTCGACAAATAAACCAACTTTTGACTCAAACAACAGCTCTGTGCCAAACTTATCACTTTAAATTCTATGTAACCTACATAATACATGCATTCATTTCTATCCCAAGTACAAGATCACAATTGATGTCAAGGATGATACTGTTAGCTTAAACCTTAAAATTTTTAACCACAAAGCAAAGGAAACTTTTTCATGTCCTTGCTCCAAAGCTTGAGCAACTTAAATGGAGGTAAATGTTTAAATTATAGTTTTAGCCAGTACATCAAACAAAAAGAAGTACTGATATAGAAATAAAATGTGTTAATGGAAAGAACTAAATAGATTAATTTATATGATTTTAGGATAATGGGTCTTCAAAATACACAATCATAACCAAAGCTTATGGAAAGGAATTCAAGTTCTTATTCGGCCATGATTATGCAAATCACAAGTCTAACTTGAATGGATAGTACACAATCAATTTATTAGATTGGTAGCCTAGAGCTTTTACCCCAGTGCAGAGCACAGTTGAGGCACTTGAAGGAAATACTATGTCATGCACATTATCTAACAAAGATACTGATTCTTCTAACATCAATGAAATCAAATACAAGTAGCAAAGCAAAAATGTGTTCCTCGTCATTAATATGTTTGCTAACGTTAATTGTGGCCTAACGGGGGGATCGATGACTGGATCTTTGATGCACTGCTAGTACATCATCTGGAAATTCTTAATTGACTAGTTATAAATAGCCCTAGAGCTATTTACAAGGGATTACCCCGGATCTATACCAAGGTATTGACGATGATTCTCAAATATCGTAGAACAAAATGTGATACGGTGAGATAGAATGCAATAGAAACAAAGACAGGGAACGGGTTACCTACCCCTAACGGTCAAAGCGAACCCTTTAATTTAATAATTTAATTCAATAAAATTCTTCATTCTTTAGTGAAAATTAAATTAAGAATCAATCAAATTACCCCAAGTAGGATTCAAACCTATGACCAGTCTGTTAACAGCCGTTTGCTTCTAAGACCAACTTAGGTGCAGGAACCCAATAGAGGGTGTCCTCATTGAATAATCCATGCTTACTTGATTCCCCTTTTGCTATGTAAATATTATGGTTAATTTCACAAATTTCCCTTTAAGTTTAGGGGTTGTTGCACATAACCCCCTTGAATTTTCTTTATCTCACTTAACCCTCATGAACTATTGGGTGTATTACAAAACCCCCTAAACTTTACCTTATCTCACTTAGCACCCAACCTATAATTTACAAATAACTAATAATTTCTTTAGGGAAAAAACTCAAAATCTTAGAGAGGGAGTATGTTGTATGTAAATGACAAGTGATAAAATTTGAGATTTTTTTATATATTGCGAAATTAACTCTACTAATAGTTCTGGATACTTTATGTATTTTGATAGATGGTTTGTCTTTCGACCAGTCTCTAACTAAACTAACTCTATCATTCTATATATGATGTCTGTATGTCTATCTATCATGGATCAAATCTTTGTGCTTCCCAACGTAACTCTTGTCACAGACGGCAAGTGTATTGCATCTATTATTAAAATTGTATTATCTTTTTTGCATAATGCCTTTTCCAACATTTACAATTATTGAATTGAAACTATTTTAGAGAAACTTGTTTTCCAAATTTTTAGATGGAGCATGGATTCTTCATTTTCCCGCACGTCATGCTGGGGGTATTTGCTAGTACATCAAGAAAAGGATACTCAAAGTTGCTCTGTCTGGGACCGCGCGTCATGTGTGGATGGAGAGGAACTACAGCAGATTTGAAAATTGTCAGGAGTTGTAAAAGAGATAAAAGTTGATGTAATTGCTCGTGCACTAAGTGTTAAAAAGCTTCTCCTAAAGTTAAAGTTTAGATTGAACAATTATAATTTGCTTGTATTCTAACACTTGTTGGATAATGAAAATTTTCATTTAATTAGTGAATAAAGTTTAGAATGTAAAGCCTTTGTCTTGGAGACAGACAGAGATTATGCTTTTAACATGTTTCACCCATTGAGCATGCTTTTGATTGGCCAAAACATGGATTCATGCAACAACATTATTTTTTAAATTGGCTATAAATTGAGGATTATTTACATGGATGACTGAACTACACAGGTATAATCAGATTACATGGGTAACCAAAAGATTACTTTCATTAGTAGTGTAACCTCAGTCAGCAATACCAGTGTAACCTCAGTCAGCAATCTTAGGGCTATCTATGTAGATATATAGACTCTAAGGTCATCTATGTAATTACACAAAACCATAGGGTGGATGTAAATAATCCTTAAATCAATGTCTAGTTAGAATTAAACCTGAATCGTTCTTATACTAGGTCAAAATCTCATTACAATATAATTTTAAAGTTATTATGAGAATTGAGGATTATTGTTTTATATTGTATCATATAAAATCTATTTACATCCATGATAACTTTTTAGATTTCGGGAATCACAATCCATTTTAGCAAAATTAGAATCTACTTGAGGACATAAAATTTAAAGGTTATTAAAACAAATTTAAAAAGAACACCTTAATGTGCATACATTACTTGAAATCCAATAACATACCTTGCACGTGATAAAAGTCCACTCCAACAAAAGTTATAATTATGATACATTCTTTTTCTCTACATGACACATTTTTATGTCGCACAAACAAAGCATGAGATATACCAAAGTTGTGTTTAGAGCATGTGCAGAGAGCGTTTTTCTACACGTGTAAAAATATGTCGCAAAACTCATGACACATATATATGTCGACAGTGGTGTTACATGCATGTATCACAAAGCTCGTGACACATATATGTGTCAAGAGTTATGACAAATAGTTATGTCTAAACCATAAAAATATAAAGAGTATCACAAAGCTCGTGGCACTTATATGTGTCAACAGTTGTGACAAATAGCTGTGTTTAAACCATAAAAATATAAAGAGTATCCCTATTTAACACTTCACCATTCAGCACTATATCTTTCCAAAAGTTCACCCATCCTGGGATTACTCTCACCAAAGCACACTTAACTATAAATTTTTTTAGCTTATACTGAAGGATTGGCGAACAGTTGAAGAAAGCTTAGGAAAAATGACAAAAAAAACTGTCAGGAAGCTTCAAGGTCGACCGCGAGATCAGCTGCGGTTGACCGAAAACGTGCACAAGACCTGGGAGGTCTCTAGACTTTTGGCGGTCGACCGCGGCATCACGTGCGGTTGATTGGCCAAACCCTGTAAGATTTTTTATTTTTGTCGTTGCCTTGCGGTCGACCGCAACGATCGCGACGGACGACTGCGACTCGGGTCTAAGCTGGGCTTTAGGTTTTTGACCCATTTCGTTTGTTGTTTGTATATTACCCTAAACATGATTAATTAGAGTTAAGCAAGGACGTTTTGAGTAGTCTTTGAGAGAGGATTGTTGTATCCAATTATGAAAGATGGTGAGAGATTTAGAGAACTTTGTTTTAGGATTTTAAGTAATTTTGTAACCCTATTTTGTATTCCCTTCATCTCTAATAGTAAGAACTCCCCTCTTTGCCCCGTGAACGTAGGCAACTTGCCGAACCATGTAAAATTCGTTGTCTTGCTGTGATTATGATTTGTTCTTGTATTTAGTTGTGATCTACCTCGTTCTTGTTCGTGTGACTAGAGTTTCACTGCACACAACAAGTGGTATTAGAGCTACAGGTATGGCTTGGAGCTTGTTCCAAGGATTCGCTGAAGAATTCTTATTTGGAGAGTTAGATCGACAACATGGGAGAAGTAAGCACATTAAGTTTGTCTCTTACGAAAGCGATACAGAGTCTGAGCATTAATAATACGAAGATTGATGTTCCTAAGTTCGACGGCAAGATCAATTTTGATTTGTAGAAGTGCTAGGTGATGGATGCATTAGATGTATAGAATTTAGAGGAGACTTTTGAGTTACAAGAGAAACCCGCTAACATAGAAGATAAGGTTTGGAAGAAGATATATAGTAGGGCTTATAGAGTTATTCGATCATGCTTGACGCCGGATCTTATTTATGATATGATGAACGAGACGTCGACGAAGAGATTGTGGGAAACACTCAATGAAAAGTACCTTACTAAGAGCATTGAGAATTAGCTTCACTTGAAGAAGAGGTTTTACCAGTTTAAGATGAAGAGGAGAGTTTTCATTAAGGAGTATGTTAACAACTTCACGAAGCTACTTTCAAATATGGCTAATGTGGATATCATGGTTGAGGATGAAGACAAGGCGATGCTCCTTTTGTGTTCGTTGCCAGAGGATAATTATGGTACGTTCGTTCTTATTATGATTAATGGAAGAACTACTTTTAGCTACAAAGAGGTGACCTCGGCATTGGTGAATTATGAGTTTAGGAAGAATGATGGTGAACCCTTCGAGAATGCATCAAGAGATGCATTAGCAGTTTGAGACCGTAGTCTAAACCGTCGCCAAGTCAACCACTCAAAATTGAAAAATAGAGGTGACTATAAGAGTGTTTGTAGGAATCAATGTCGCTTTTGTAAAGAAGAGGCACATTGGAAGATCGGCTGCCCAAAGTTGAAGGACAAAACCGGGAAGAATAAGGTGAAAGCTGTACAAGTTGTGGAAGTAAATATTGCAAAAGTTGTTAGTGAATATTCAGATTCAGATTCTTTAGGCTATTCATGTCCTACACTACCGTCGGTTTGCTATGCCGACTCCACGGAGTGGATGTTGAATTCAGGAGCCACATATTATATTTGCCCGAGGAGGGATTGGTTCTTCAGTTTTGAGGAGCTAGAAAGAGGGGATATCGTACTTATGGGTAATTATCATGTATACCTGTGGTATTGGTTCAGTTCGGATCAGGATGCATGACGGTGTGGTTAGAAAATTGAAAGAAGTGAGGTTCGTTCCGCAGTTGATGAAGAACATCATTTCTCTTGGTACTTTGGAGGTAGCAGGTTATCGGGTGACCTTAGAGGATACTACTATGAGAGTCACGAAGGGTTCGATGGTGGTGATGCGAGGAGTCAAAGAAAACTTTCTATACTACTTGAAGGGCAAGATAGTTATAGGAGGTCTGACAGCTTCTATTACTACAGAGGAGGACACTATCACCTTATGGTACATAAGACTTAGACACACAGGTGATAAATCCCTACAGTCATTGGCAAAACAGCGGCTATTGAAAGGTGTTAAGACCTGCAAGATGGAGCTGTGTGAGCATTGTGTACTTGGGAAAAAAACTAGAGTGAAGTTCGGCACCACTATTCATAATACCCAAGGTATATTAGATTATATTCACACAGATGTTTGGGGCCCTTCCAAAAACACATCACTTGATGGGGTCAACTATTTTATTACTTTTATTAATGACTATTCCAGGAGAAATTGCGTATACCCTATGAAGCATAAACATAAGGTCCTAGATATTTTTGTGGAGTGAAAAAAGAAAGTGGAGCTATAAATAGGTAGAAATGTGAAAGTACTCCACTCTAATAATGATGGTGAGTACAAGAGTGATCGATTTTTGTAGTTTTGTCGAGATCATGACATTAGGCGACACTTTACATTTCGAGAGATACCGTAACAGAACGGGGCGGCTGAGAGATTAAAATGTACCTTGCTGGAGAAGGTCTAATGTATAATGATACAGAGTGGATTGTCTAGATCTTTTTGGGTCGAGGTGTTGGTTTATGCGAGCCATCTCGTGAACAAGTTGTCGTGCACTACGATACAGGAGAAGACTCCTATGGAGCATTGGTCTGGTTCAATGGTTAGTGACTATGACTCACTTTGGATATTTAGGTGTCCTGCTTATTACCATGTCAGTGATGGTAAATTAAATCCGAGGGCGATGAAAGTTGTCTTTGTGGAATTTAGAGAAAGTGTCAAAGGCTTCAAGTTATGGGATCCACAGGACAAGAAGATAGTTGTTAGCAGATATATCACATTTACATTTTATAAGGCACACATGATGAGGCCTCAAGTTCCTCAGGAGGTGGTGGAAGACTAGATTCAAGAGATATCGTAGCAGGTAGAGGATGATGTAACTCCACCCACTCCAGATAGCATTGTATCCATTGAGCCTCCTACAGAGGTGACACTGGAAGGAGATAGGATGACAGCTGGGCATATAGAGGATACAGTGAATGGTGAGACTCATTAGCATGGTCATGTTCAAGAGTCCATTACAGCAAATAGACCTGGAAGGGTGATTCATCGGCCAGCTAGATATAATGATGTCATGGTCGCACATGTATTATCAGTGGAGGTCGTTGATAATATGGTTCCTTCTATATTTAGGGAGGCAGAGTCTAGCTCTGATTTGTACAGATGGAGAGAAGCTATGGAGGAGGAGATGCGGTCTCTTTAGAAGAACAACACTTGAGAACTTGCAAAGCTACCTAAGGGTAAGAAAGCTATTGGTTGTAAGTGGGTATATACGAAGAAAGATGGATCTTCTATTGGAGACATTAGGTACAAAGCCAGATTGGTTGCCAAGGGATATGCACAGCTTGAGGATGTTGATTACAACGAGGTATTTTCACCGTTGTGAAGCATTCATCGATTTGGATTTTATTAGCATTGGTGGCACAGCTAAATTTGGATTTGGTCCTGATGGATGTTAAGATAGCCTTTCTACATGAAGATTTAGATGAGGAGATCTACATGACATAACCTTTAGGATTTAAAGTTGCAGGAAAGAAAGATTTGGTGTGTAAGCTGAAGAAGTATTTTTACGGTTTAAAGCAATCGCCACGACAGTGGTATAAGAGATTCGACAGCTTCATGATTGGCCAGGGATACACAAAAAGCCCATATGACCCATGTGTTTATATGCACAAGCTATATGATAGTGAGTACATATATTTGCTATTATATGTTGATGATATGCTTATTGCTTTCAGGAATTCTTTGTCTATTCGAAAGTTGAAAGAGGAGCTGTCATTCGAGTTTGAGATGAAGGATCTTAGAGAAGCTAAGAAGATATTAGGTATGAAGATCGAGAGAGACAGGGTGAAGGGGAGATTGAAGCTTACACAGAAGAGCTACTTGCAGAAGATGTTGAAAAAATTTAGTTTTGAAGGCAATGCAAAAGCAGTTAGCACTCCATTGACTCCCCACTTCAAGCTTTCAGCTTTGATGTCACCTTTTTTAGTTGAGGACAGAGATTACATGTTGAATGTTCCATATGCTAGTGCGGTGGTACCTTGATGTATACGATAGTGTGTATGAGGCCAGATTTGTCACAGGTTGTGAGCATGGTATCGAGGAACATGCACGACACCGGGAAGGGTCATTGGGAGGTCGTGAAGTGGATTCTACGGTATGTTAAAGGCACCATGGATGTTGTTTTGATTTTTAAGAAAGATAAGAAGAATGTGCATGATTGTATTGGCTACATGGATTCAGATTATGCGGGGGATCTTGATAAGTGCCGGTCTACTTTAGGTTAAATGTTTACATTGGTAGGAGCACCGATATGTTGGAGATGTATACTTTAGTCTATAATGACTCTCTCTACTATAGAGGTAGAGTATATGGAGGTGACTGAAGCTGTGAAGGAGGCTTTGTGGTTGTATGGATTGTTGGAGAACTTGGCGATTGCACAGGAGACCCTTTGAGTATATTATGATAGCATGTCGGCTATCTATTTGGTGAAGAACCAAGTTTATTATGCACGTACGAAGCATATTAATGTCAGATTCTATTTTTTTCGTGATGTTTTAGATGATGGAGACGTCATATTAGAGAAGACCCATAAGAAGGACAATCCTGCGGATATGTTGACCAAAGTTGTTTCAGGTATAAAATTTGGTCACTGTTTGAAGCTATTGAAAATTCTTCAATGTTGACGGCTTTTGGAGGCCATTTGGGTGAACTACGTTCGATTTGATTCCTTGGGTAAGAGGATTCGTAGGCAGTCTTATCGATGCAACTGGTTAGATTTGTTGATTTCGATGGGGGGAGATTATTTGAGCTCTCTTTTGGGTTGTCGGTTTGTTGTGGATTGAGTCAGTTGTCGTGGGTTGTTTTCCTTTCGTTCTGGATACAACAAGTGGGATATTTCGATGATTTGATATCGGCTCAGTTTTGTAAGAAACTTCACCGATGTGGAGATTTGAAGGATTGGCGAACAGTTGAAGAAACCTCAGGAAAAATGACAGAAAAACTGCCAGGAAGTTTCGCGGTCGACCGCGAGATCAGCTGCGGTCAGACGGAAACATGCACGAGACCTGGGAGGTCTTTGGACTTTTGGCGGTCGACCACGACGTCACGTGCAGTCGACCAGCCAAACCCTGTAGGATTTTTGTTTTCTGTCGTTGCCTTACGCTCGACCGCGACGATCGTGACGGTCGACCGCGACTCGGATCTAAGCTGGGCTTTGAATTTTTGACCCGTTTCGTTTGCTGTTTATATATTACCCTAAACATGATTAATTAGGGTTAAGCAAAGACATTTTGTGCAGTCTTTGAGAGAGTATTATTGCATCTAATTGTGGGAGATTGCTGAGAGATTTAGAGAGCTTTGTTTTAGGGTTTTGAGTAATTTTGTATCCCAATTTTGTATTCTCTTCATCTCTAATAGTAAGAACTTCCCCCTCCTTACCACGTGGACGTAGGCAACTTACCGAACAACGTAAAATTCGTTGTCTTGATGTGATTGTGATTTGTGCTTGTATTTAGTTGTGATCTACCTCGTTCTTGTTTGTGTGACTAGAGTTCCGCTGTGCACAACATATATACTATCATAAATATTTAATCATCATCATGCTTAAAATCTAAGATTTATTATTTAATGCCATCAATAGATCTTTTCACAATCCATGTTGAACTGTTAGCCTTTTTCAATTATATTTAATTGTATATCTAATGACACAAATATGTGTTGTGATTTTCTATATTTTTTATTTGTATCACTATTGTTTAATCCTTTGCAAATAAAATAACATTTTTATATGTGTTATAAAATAAGTGTGGACACATACAAGTTTTATTGTAGTGGTCTTATTTTAATTAACAAATGAGGAGATGAAATTTATTATCCTTCTACGCCAGAAGAAATCGGGAAGGAATCTCCTTATGCAACAGTAGAAAACATGTGCCATGAAGATTTCGATTAATATAATTCCTACGCATACAATCTACAACAAGGATTCAGGTTTACATTGATAATAGCGTGAACAAGAATTGTATACATAAATATGCATAGAGCATAGCTTACTTTTATGCAAGAGCAAGCTACTCAAACGCAAGTGGAAATATAATTAAGAGTACTTAGAAAAAGTTTGGTGGACATATTTATCGTTCCCTGCTAGCTTTTCTTACGTATCTCTTACATACGCTAATTAACAAACTTACAACTAAATAAATGAACATAAAAAAAAGCAACCCCTTATCTTTACTATAGAACTTTGGATCGTAATGAGTCAAGACTAAACCTTTAGAGAAGAGGGATAAACGAAAGATATTTTTTCTACTGCAGTCAGATAATAGAGAATTCTTACGGGGAAACCCCATGTGTTTAGTAGGCACACGCCTTTTTTTGTCAATGAAAAATTTTATTCGTATTCTAAAATTGTGCAGTTATATACATAAAGAAAACTCAGCAGACTACTGAGTAAACAAGAAACTGGGAATCAAAAGAAGAGTAAGAAAACCCAGTCATCAAACAAAATTACAAGGAAAGGATCTGTTGAATATCATATCTCCATGATAGTATGTTGATGATAACAATTATATACAAATGCACTAACTTTTATATGCAGATTTCAATATCAAAATATGAACAAGTGCAAGTTGATTTCAAGGCATTATGAAGTGAAGAAGATGAAGAACATATGAAATAATATATTTTACATTTTCTTTACTTAGAATTATTGTACAAGCCTTGATCACACACACGCACACACACAATATTAGAACACACTAACACAGGCTTAGTGTGTTGGTTAACTATAGAAATCCCCTATGTTAACCATTAGAATTATAGTTAAAAATTGAATATAAAAACTTTTTAGTTCATGTTTTTTACTCTTAGTAGTCGACTAATTAGAATAGTAGTCGACTACTCGTGTATAAGACTTAAATATATGTTTCTGTAAATTTACAGTATAGTCGACTAATATAGATTATAGTCGACTACTTAAGTGTTTGACAGAAATATAAGTTTCTGTTATTTTACAGTATAGTCGACTAATCAACATTATAGTCGACTACTGAAGGCAAAATTCATTTTTTAAGTTTCTGTCAAAATACAGTGTAGTCGACTAATGAGCATTGTAGTCGACTACTGAGAAATTTTCTGGATACACAGAGTCTGTTTAAACTCAGTGTAGTCGACTAATCTGTATTGTAGTCGACTACAGATACAGTTTTTCCAGAATTTAAAGTTTGAATTTATGACTGTTTATAGACGTTTTTAAACGTTTTTAAAGTTAAAAAAATTATCTTTTCAAGGGCTATAAATATGTTATCTGTTCAGAAAAAATGCAGAGATTCACATACCCATAAGCTTTGATCTTTGTGCATTTTTTCAAGTGAAAAATATTCATATTTTGAGAAAAAAAAAAGTTTCTGAAATTGCCTTTGAATCTCATTCAAATACTTATTGTTTAGGCAATTTACAGAAGTTGAATCTCATTCAAATACTTATTGTTTAGGCAATTTACAGAAGTGAGAATCATTCATAAGCCACTACTACACTACACTACAAATCAAGGGTGAGAATCATTCATAAGCCACTACTACACTACACTACAAATCAAGGCTTATAGGAATTGAAATTATTGTTTTAAAAGTTCTCTTAAGTTGTGAGAGGTGTTAATCTCTTGGTTTAGAGATTGGTGTGCAAATTGGCAAGGTGTTTGTCAATTGGTGTTGCAAATTTGCAGGGACTTGCAAATTGGTCAGGTTTGCTTTTGATTTTGTAAGTTTATTCAAAATCATAGTGAAAACTCTCAAGCGGGATACCGGATTGGTGGAACCAGTATAAAACCTTGTGTTTGTGATTGTAAATTTCTGAGATTGCTATTTTTCTTTGCAATTTATAATCTACTTTGCATAAATTTTAAAAGAATACTATTCACCCCCCCCTCTAGTGTTCTAGTGTATCTATTTCAGATCCTACATTTGGTATAAGAGCAATGTGAAAGATGGCATCGACAAATACTTCACAATTCAAAGAAGGTCACTCAACAAATCGTCCACCAATGTTCGATGGATTGAACTACAACTATTGGAAGTGTCGAATGAAGATTTACCTTCAATCAATTGGCTACGAACTTTGAAACGTTGTGGAAATGAAATATGAGAAGCCAACAACTCCATTTATAGAATGGACTACTTCCCAAAGAAATAATGCAAATTTGGATTCAAAAGCAATGAATGCATTATTTTGTGCACTTGACAAGAATGAGTTCAATAGGGTGTCAACGGCCACATCTGCATACGATATTTGGCATACACTTGAGGTAACTCATGAAGGTACAAATAAAGTTAAAGAATCTAAAATTTCTGTTCTTGTGCACAGATTTGAATTGTTCAAGATGAAGGAAAATGAGACTATTGGAGAAATGTTCACAAGATTCATCGACATCACAAATTCTCTCATTGGTCTTGGAAAAACATATACACAAGTGGAGATGATAAGAAAAATACTTCGATCACTTACTCCACAATGGGAAAAGAAAGTTACCGCTATTGAAGAAGCCAATGATTTGTCAACTCTTACGGTTGAAAATCTTATTGGTAATCTTATGGCATATGAAGTTCAAATTAAAGATAGAAAGAATGATGAAGATACAAAGAACAAGAATGTTCTTGCATTCAATACTATTTCCGATAATGAAGATTCAGATGATGATGATGAAGAAATGGGCATGTTTGCACGAAAAGTTTGAAAATTTATAAAACGAGGTAATTTTAAATCTAAGAATTCAATTTCAAATAACCCTCTTTGTTTTAAGTGTAATAAACAAGGTCATATGAAGAAAGATTGTCCAATGTTGAAGAATAAGCAAAAATCAAGTTATTTCAACAACTTCAACAACATTCAAAATAACAAGAAAAGGAAAGCACTGGCAGTCACTTGGGATGATAGTGATAAGTCATCTTCAGGTGAAGAAATTAAAGAAAAGGAAAGTGCTCACATGTGTTTTATGGCACAAGATGAAGTAAGTGACAATAAAGAGCTTTTAGATGCTTTCAATGAATTATATGAAACTTTTGTGAGATTAAAGACATCACATAATTTTCTAAAAGGTGAAAATAAAAGATTACTTGAAGAAATTTCTGATTTAAATTCCTCTACCTTTTCTAATTCTCAAGTAATTGAATTGAAAGAAGAAAATTATTCTTTGCTTAAAGAAAATGAATGTTTATCTAATGAGAATATTTATTTAAAATCAGAATGTAATGATTTAAAAATTCGCATGAATAGTTTAGATAAAAATATTTCTTCTTTTAAATCAAAATATGAGGATATATGTTTGAATGTAAGCAAATTTAATAAAGGTAAAGAAAATCTTAATAACATACTTTCTTTTCAAAGAGAATCACAAAAGACAAAAGGATTAGGTTTTCAAATTAATAAAAATAAATCAAAGAAAACAATTTTTGTAAAACCTTCTCATGATTTGTATGAATATAGAACTGAAAATTTGTGTAAAAAGAAATCAAAATTCTTTTCTATTTGGGTTCCAAAAGAATTATCTTCTTTACATAAGAATTTTTATATCTCTGATTTTATTAAAAATATTTGTTTATCACCTAACTATTTAGGAAAATCAAACTCTTCATGGGTTTGGTTTCCTAAAGGCTAATTTAAAGGATCCAACATAGTATGGGTATCAAAATATAAATGTTTATTATTTCAGGTATCCAAGAAAGATAGGTGGTTTTTGGATAGTGGTTGCTCCAAACATATGACTGAAAACATACAATTGTTGTCATCTTTTCAAAACAAGGATGGTGGTACCGTTACTTTTGGAGATAACAACAAAGGAAAAGTCATCGGTATTGAATCTGTCGGTAATCCAAACAAACCCATCATTAATAATGTTTTATTAGTTGATGGCCTTAAACATAATTTACTTAGTATTAGTCAACTTTGTGATAAAGGTTTTAAAATTGTTTTTGAAAAAGAATCATGCTTAATTTATGATATTGATTTAATAACTATTATTTTTAAAGGCCATAGAAAGAATAACATATATGTTTTATCTATGAAAAATATTTCAAATGAACATTGTCTTATTGCATCATCTAATGATTCTATTTTATGGCATAAACGTTTTGGACATGTTAACTTTAAACACATGTCTAAGATTTCTAAAAATGATTCAGTAAATGGTTTACCTAAGATATCTTTTAAAAATAATTTTTGTGATGCATGTCAACAAGGAGAAATGCACAAATCTTCTTTCAAATCTAAAAATGTAATATCTACAAGTAGACCATTAGAATTAATTCACATAGATCTTTTTGGTCCATCTAGAGTAGCATCTTTAAATGGAAGTAGATATGCATTTGTTCTTGTTGATGATTATTCTAGATTCACATGGGTAATTTTTCTTAAACATAAAAATGATGCTTTTAATGAGTTTTCTATTTTTTGCAAAAGAATTCAAAATCAAAAATCTACTTCTATTATCTCTATACGTAGTGATCATGGAGGTGAATTTGAAAATGAATTATTTGCAAATTTTTGTGATAAACATGATATATCACATACTTTTTCTTTTCCTCGTGCTGCTCCACAAAATGGAGTTGTAAAAAGAAAAAATAGAACTTTACAAGAATGTGCTAGAACTATGTTGTGTGATAGTAATTTACCAAAATATTTTTGGACAGAGGCTGTGTCAACAGCTTGTTATGTATTAAATAGAGTTTTATTAAGACCTATTTTAAAGAAAACCTCTTATGAATTGTTTTATAACAAAATTCCTAAAGTATCTTATTTTAAAGTTTTTGGTTGTAAATGTTTTATTTTAAACACAAAGGATAACTTAGATAAATTTGATTCAAAATCCGATGAAGGAATTTT
Organism: Asparagus officinalis; assembly: GCF_001876935.1. Classification (NCBI taxonomy): domain Eukaryota; kingdom Viridiplantae; phylum Streptophyta; class Magnoliopsida; order Asparagales; family Asparagaceae; genus Asparagus; species Asparagus officinalis. Next base: position 99,069,883 of record NC_033797.1, on the reverse strand, counting down.
TGTTGGATATTCTAATCACAGTAAAGCATATAGAATATATAACAAAAGAACACTAGTTATTGAAGAATCTTTACATGTTTCTTTTGATGAAAATTTTTCAAAAACACCTATTATACTATGATGATATAATTAATACTATTCATGATACTCCAATGATAGATATTACAAAAGATGATAATTTACAAAATGATTTACCTAAAGATTTTGTAGAAGTTAAAAATCATCCACATGATTTAGTCATTGAAAATATTTATGATAAAGTAACTACTAGATCTTATTTTAATTTGATTGCTCATACTGCTTTTATTTCAACTATTGAACCTAAAAATATAAAAGAAGCACTTCTTGATGATTCATGGATAATTGCTATGCAAGATGAACTTAATCAATTTACTAGAAATAATGTTTGGGATCTTATACCTAGACCTCAAAATAAATCCATTATTGGAACAAAATGGATTTTTAGAAACAAATTAGATGAATTTGGTCAAGTTGTTAGAAACAAAGCTAGATTAGTTGCTCAAGGTTATAATCAAGAAGAACGAATTGATTATGATGAAACTTATGCACCTGTTGCACGATTAGAATCAATTAGGATTTTACTTGCATTTGCATGTTTTATGAATTTTAAATTATTTCAAATGGATGTTAAAAGTGCTTTTTTAAATGGTTTTATAAATGAAGAAGTTTTTGTAGAACAACCTCCAGGTTTTGAACATGAAAGTTTTCCAAATCATGTTTTTAAACTTAAGAAAGCATTATATGGTCTTAAACAAGCACCTCGTGCATGGTATGATAGATTAAAGAAATTTCTTTTAACTTCAGGTTTTGATATTGGAAAAGTTGATTCAACATTGTTTATTAAGAAAATAAATAAAGATATTTTACTAATTCAAATATATGTAGATGATATTATTTTTGGTTCTACTAACAATAATCTTTGTCAAGAATTTGCTAATGCTAGATTTCAATCTAATCCTAAAGAATCACATCTTAAAGCAGTAAAAAGAATTTTTAGATATATTAAAGATACTACAAATTATGGTTTGTTTTATCCAAAACATAGTTCATTTGATTTAATTTCATATAGTGATGCTGATTTTGCCGGATGTAAATCCGATAGAAAAAGTACAAGTGGAACTTGTCATTTCTTAGGACATTCACTTGTATCTTGGTTTAGTAAAAAACAAAAATCAGTATCATTATCAATAACTGAAGCTGAATATATTGCTGCAAGTCTTGCATGTGCTCAAATTTTATGGATGAAACAAACATTATCTGATTATGGCATAAATTGTCCCATCTCATCCATTATGTGTGATAATTCTAGTGCAATTAATTTATCTAAAAATCCTATTCAACATTCACGTACAAAACACATTGATATTAGACATCATTTCTTACGTGATCATGTGCTTAAATGTGACATTTTATTAGAATTTATACCTACTGATAAACAAATAGCAGATATATTAACAAAACCCTTAAAAGAAGAAATTTATGTTAAATTAAGAAGGGAATTAGGTATATGTTCAATTGAAGATTTAAATTAATTTTTTAAAACAAACACATATGTATTCATACCCTTAATAGTCGACTAATTTGACTTATAGTCGACTACATGCACAAGTATTACATATACATTTTTCTGTGAATTACAGAGTAGTCGACTAATTTCATTTATTGTCGACTACTCTGAGTCAAAACTAAAAATTAACTTTCTGTCGATTACAATGTAGTCGACTACTTTTCTTATTAGTCGACTACTGATTCTGAACTCACAGTTTTACAGTTTTAAAAGCTTATTGGATTTTTTCTTAAAATCAAACCCAAAACCCAATACCCGTTTCAGTTAAGTAAAACTTATCTCAACCATAGATTTTTAACTCTATCAATCCTAGCCACATATCTAAGATCAAATCTTAACCCTATATTTATTTATTTATCAAATCTGAACCATTCAATGTATTTTCTTTTAAAAGATAATGTAAAAACCTAAAAACTACCCACTAACCCATCTAAAACCGACCCTCTTCTTCCTCTCTTCAGAACTCATGATTCCAGGTTAGGGCATTCTCTTTGTTCTCAAATTATCATCAAATTCTTTATTATTTTCTGAAATCTGTCAAGCTATCAAGTTGAGTAGTCGACTACTCCAAGTTCTAGTCGACTAATCTAGGGTTTCAACAGTTTACGGTATATTTCTCAACTTGATCTTTGAATCTTTTGTTATTTCTCTGTTTCATCATGTCTAGAGCTAAGAAAGCTAAGCAAATCCATGATAATCATATTTTATTACAATTTTATACCCTCATTATCTATTTTATATGAATAAATATACCACTAATAATTGCTTTTATCTTTAATTACAGGCTAATGAAGAATAAATCCCAAAAATCCCATCTCTCAACAAAGGCCCTTGAGTAAATGAAGAAATAAGAGAAATTCAAGAAGCCAAAGTGAAATATTTGAATTTTAAAAGGCCCAAAGCCCATCAAAATAAAATGATAACACCAAAGAGTTGGAATGGACTTGGATGCAAAGAGTTGGAATAAAATGGACTTGGATGCAAAGATTACAAGACCGGACTGTGCTGCAGACTTTGAAAATCAAATGAATCATGAAGCCAAATGCAAGTGGGCCGGACAAAGAATGGGTCGGACTTGTTTTTATTTTTATTTTTAAAAATCAATTGGAGCTCTCATGAATTAGACAAGCTGCTGCAGTTTTTTTTTTTTTACATTCCTCAATGGGCCAAAAATCATGCAAGTGGGCCAGACAAGTTGCTGCAGATTTGGATGATTAGCTTCATGGACCGGACTTAAATGCTAACTTAATTTTCATTTATTTTTGAAAATCAATTGGGCCTCCTATGTTGGGCTAGAGAAGAACAAAAAGCAAATCCAAAGGTGGAGATTGTTTTGCTTGGGGCTCAAGACAAATCCAATGGCTCATATTCATTGATGATTACTATAAATAGGGGTAAAGAGTGAGGGGTTAAGGGTGTGAAAAATTTTATAACTCCTTTTGGAGAGGACGGCTACTCTTAATTGATAAGGCCTTCCAAAAATTATAACTTTAGTTGTAATTAATAAAAATAATTTTTCTCCTCTTTAAATTTGTTCTTTCTCCTCTTTGTTGAATGATGAGGATGGAGATGAAGAGCAAATTGAAGGTTTGTATTTTTTTTCTCTTTTATTTCTTTTTAGTAATTTCTTTATTATTGCTTATTAGTTAGATTTAAATTCATGCTTGTAGTGTAGATTTATTTTCTTGTGTTTTTATTTTTTTTTTTGCACTTTAATTTGTAGAGTAGATTTATTTTCTTGCATTTAATTTTTGTAATATATTTTGTAGTTTAGATTTGTATTTTCTTTGTAGTTAGATTTATTTCTTGTTCATAGTTTAGATTTTTTTTTTCTTTTTATTTTTGTAATTAGTTCTTTTTCTTGTTTTTATTTCTTAAAGATGTGAATTTAATTCTTGTAGGAAGTTTAAAATTATATGAAACTAGTTTAATTTCCTTTATATTGTATGAATTATTCTCTTGCACTTAAAATGTTCATGTTTAGGATAATCAACTAGAGAACTAATCGGTAGAAGAAGAATTTGATAATCTATGCTTATCTTAAATGGTTTGATAGGTTATGCTTATGAATTCTAGGATTATTATCATGTTGTTGTTCTTATCATGAATAGTAATTTTAACTTAGATGATAATTTGATAGGTTACACTTTCCTTAAATGGTTTGATAATCTATGCTTAATAAATCTAAGTTGAAATATGATAAAAAGAGAATAGTTTGTATTTTGTAATTGAAATTGGTTAGTGGATTATATTCTAGATTTCTTACCTCTTTTAAATCCTCCATCTTGACTTTCTTAAATTTTCTTTTCATTCTTGGTTTTATTTCTTGATTTTATTCATTCATCTTTCTTGCCTTGTGATTTTATTTATTCTTTAATTCTTCCTTCTCTCCTCTAAAATTCAATTTATTTTCTTTTGCATATATTCACAACAACCACTCATCACATTCACACTTATTCTTTATTCCTAATTGTCACGCACAAAACATAAGTACCATTTCTAATAATCTCTTAAAATCACCTTCCTCGTGGGATCGATATTTTTTATACTATAACTTGATAAATTGTGCACTTGTAATTTTGGTACATAATTATGCCGCACCAAGTTTTTGGCGCCGTTGCCAGGGAAAGTGCTAAAATAGGATTTTATTAATTTGGTTCTTTAACTTGTGTATTTTTCTTGTGAAGGAACCGCTTGGAGCTTGAAAATCTTGGATTGAAGATCAAGAATTTGGAGCATTGCTTTCGGATAAGTCTTCTTTCTAGTTTTTAATTCCACCATCCTTAGTTAGCTTCACAATTAGAGACAATTAGGATTTAAAAAAAGATTTTATTTTTGTTGACCATAATAAAATCTACCTTTCACTTGGACATTAACTAACAAGATAATAAATTCAAACATGAGCCCTCTTCTCACATTTGATTGTTGTTGACCATAATTAAAAGAAAAAATTTCTTTTATCATTATTTTTAGTCGCTTTTAATTTCTAGGGTTGCATTTCATATAGTGTAGGAATTCACCAAAGTGATTGTAGCACTTGATTTGGCACACACTTAAAACATTCTTAAGGGCAAAACCCCAATCAAGATAAGGTAAGGGATTTCATCACCCTTTCCTTAGCCCACAAATCACTAATTCCTCACTTCACAAACCCTAGCCTTCTAAAACTCATTAGACGTTGGCCCCTACGGATTCGAGCTCAATAAGGAACAAGAAATCATTAAGTGAACTGGTTTAAGTTTTCTCAGAATAGTTGGTGTCTAAGTCAAGGTTTAGGGGTTGCGTAAAGCGCTCCGCAAGGAAAGAGATACATAATTGATCTTTGATCAACCTCTAGTACTATCCTTACCTGGCTAACTACCTGGGTAAAACTTTGATCTTTTTACTGTAGGAGTTTTTGGTTAGGAGCTGGTCTAGTGGAGTTAGGCTAAACCCTAGAATTAGAGTTGATTGAAAAGTGATTGCTTTGATTTGTTTTAGTTAGGATTTTTCTTTTCCTTTATCTTCTCATAAAAAAACTAATTTTCTTTCTTTCTTTCCTAAAAAAAACTAATTTTCTTTCTTTCCTTTAAAAAAAAAATTTTGTTTTGGTGTATGCAAATTTGGGTTCGGGATAATTCTCATCGCTTAATCCGTGTTGAACCAATCCAAGAAATGACAAATCAACCAGTTCTTCAGGATATATGTTACCCCACCAGAAATGCAATTCCATCTTGCATAAGACTCCCCGATGTAAATGGAACAAATTTTGAGCTTAGACCGCATTTCATAAACATACTTCCCAAATTCCTAGGTAATGAAACAGAAGATTCATATATATTTATCTCGGAATTTGAGGAAGTATGTATTACGATTAAAATGAGAGAATTAACCGAAGATGCGATTAAGCTTAGATTTATTCCATTTGCTCTTAAGGACAAAGCTAAAAAATAGCTGTACAGCTTACCGACAAATTCCATCTCAACTTGGGAGGAATTTGTCACCGTTTTTCTTAAGAAATTTTTTCCTATTCACAAAATGGTAAAGCTTAGCAACAGCATTCAAAACTTTAAAATTGTCCCAGAGGAGCCATTCTGAAAACACTTTGACCGATTTAAAGATCTTTTAATACAATGTCCTCATCACGGTCTAAAAAAATGGCTATTGTGCCAAGTCATATATGAAGGATTGGACCATTCTTCAAAAAGATCTTTAGAATCGATGTGTCAGGGAGATTTTATGAGGAAAAATGCAGATGAAGCTTGGGAATTTCTAGAGAGTTTATCCGAGAAAACAATGCAGTGGGAACACTGTGATGACAGGGTTTCATCTGTTCCCCAACCTAAGTCTAGTGGTTTTTCCCTGGAGTCAAACATTGCTTCTGAAGCAAAGATGGCGACGATTATGCGGAGGTTAGAAGCCTTAGAAGTTAAGGAACGAGCTCCGGCTCAAATCAATCATATTTCTACCCCGGGATGTCATAACTGTCAGTCTCCTACCCACGTTTCAGAGGAATGTCCTCTTCTAGGAAACAACCATGCATTAGAACAGATGAACGCTGCATTCCAGCATCCCAGAAATGATCCATTTTCTCCAACCTACAATCCAGGTTGGAGAAATCATCCTAACTTTGCTTGGAACCAAGGAAACTCTCCCGGAAATCAAAACTTCATTCCCGCGTCAAATCCACAATTCCCGAGGGGAAACGCTGTCCCGTTCAATGCACCAAATAATTTTTCTAACCCACCTTTTCCAAACCAACATCCTAATCCTCACCAGCCCACAAATCAATCAAATTTCGATCATGACAAACGTTTGAGTGTCTTAGAAAATGGTTTAGAAGCTATGATCAAAGCTTCTACACAAACTACCAACATGTTGACCCAATCATCCACCACTCTAAATTCATTCATGCAGACCACCGGCCAAGTGCTCAACTCGAACACTCAAGCCATAGCCCGGTTAGAAACCCAACTTGGGCAACTAGCCACTGCAGTGAGTGAGAGAGAAAAACTCCCCGCAGGTTGAGAAAATCCTAGAAACGTTTAAACATGTCAAGATCAACATTCCTCTCCTAGATGCAATCGAACAAATCCCTTCTTATGCAAAGTTCTTGAAGGACTTATGCACTAAGAAAAGAACCACCAATGTCCCCAAGAAAGTCTTCTTAGCTGCCAACCTCAGTGAAATTTTTTCGAAACCCATGCCATTGAAATACAAGGACCCTGGTTGTCCCACAATTCCATGCGTCATAGGTAACACTCACATTGATAAGGCACTTCTAGACTTGGGAGCCAGCGTCAACCTCCTTCCGTATTCGGTCTATCAACAGCTAGGTGTAGGAGAACTTAAACCGACAAGATGCACTCTACAGTTAGCTGATAGATCTGTAAAAATTCCCAAAGGAGAGGTAGAGGATGTTCTGATCAAAGTTGGAGAGTTCATTTTCCCTGTTGATTTTATTGTCTTGGAAACGCAGCCCGTTTCCAATCTCAAAAGTCAAATCCCCGTCATTCTAGGAAGACCGTTCTTAGCCACCTCAAATGCTTTGATAAACTGTAGAACCGGTCAGATGAAACTATCTTTTGGGAATATGACTGTTGACCTCAATATCTTCAACTTAGGGAGACAGCCTAGTGATCCATCTGATGAACCCATGGAAGTGAATTTCATTCAAGGAATATCCAGTGAACAACAAGAGGGAGAGTGTGAGTCTGATTCAAATGCATCTGATTTAATGATTGAGGAGCTTTCTGATGACGAACTTGAGATAGAACCGCTGGTCAATCATGTTTTTGCTGTTGGCTGGCAACGAGAACCTTTAGAGATAGAACCCCGAGTCCAGCTTCGCCCATCTGTGGAGGAACCCCCTAAGTTAGAGCTCAAACCTCTACCCGAAAATCTAGAGTATGCCTACTTAGGGGAGAACGAGTCTTTACCAGTTATCATTTCTTCTGAGTTGACTACCGGTCAAAAGGAAGCTCTCTTAGCTGTTTTAAGAGAGAATGGGGAAGCCATTGGATGGACCATGGCTGATATCAAAGGGATTAGTCCAACCATTGTTCAACACCGAATCCATTTGATAGATGATGCCAAACCTACCAGAGATGCTCAACGTAGGTTAAACCCAATGACGAAAGAAGCCGTTAGGAAAGACATTCTGAAATGTCTCGATCATGGGATCATTTATCCCATTTCTGATAGTTCATGGGTGAGTCCAGTCCAAGTTGTTCCAAAGAAATCTGGGATCACCGTGATCCAAAATGAGGCTAATGAGCTGATTCCTACTCGGATCCAAACTAGATGGTGAGTCTGTATTGACTACCGAAAACTCAACTTAGCCACTCGGAAAGATCACTTCCCTCTTCCTTTCATTGACCAAATATTAGAGCGTTTAGCAGGACACGAGTTCTATTGTTTCCTGGATGGATATTCAGGTTACAATCAAATTCCTATCGCTCCCGAAGATTAGGAGAAAAACCTTCACTTGCCCGTATGGAACATTCGCATACCGACGCATGCCTTTTGGCCTGTGCAATGCACCGGCCACATTCCAACGTTGCATGATCAGTATTTTTTTCGACATGGTAGAGCGATTTCTCGAAATTTTCATGGACGACTTTTCCATCTTTGGTGACACATTTTCCCATTGTTTGCATCATCTTAAACTGGTCCTAGAATGGTGTAGGGAGAAAAATCTGACTCTCAATTGGGAGAAATGTTTCCAATAGGGGAATCGAAGTGGACAAAGCTAAGGTAGATCTCATTTCCAATCTCCCTCCTCCCAAAACAGTTAAAGATGTCAGATCGTTTCTTGGTCATGCTGGTTTTTACCGACGTTTCATCAAGGATTTCAGTAAAATTGCTAGACCCTTGACCAATCTTTTAGCCAAGGATACATCATTTGTCTTCTCCCCCGACTGCCTCAAAGCTTTCGAATACCTGAAAAAGGAGCTAACCACAGCTCCTATCATTCATGCACCGGACTGGACCTTACCCTTCGAACTAATGTGTGATGCATCTGATTCTGCAATCGGTGCTGTTTTAGGACAACGGTTTGATGGAAAACCGCATGTGATCTACTACGCCAGTAGGACTCTGAATGATGCCCAGCAAAATTACTCTGTCACAGAGAAAGAGTTTTTAGCTGTAGTCTTTGCCTTAGAAAAATTCAGGTCCTACCTCATCGGTTCCTTAACCAAAGTTTTCACAGATCATGCCGCACTAAAGTATCTTTTAACCAAAAAGGATGCTAAAGCACGGCTCATTAGATGGATTCTCCTTCTTCAAGAGTTTGACATCCAAATTCTTGACAGAAGGGGAACAGAGAACCCCGTAGCAGATCACCTCTCTCGACTCCCAAATGCACCAACATCAACCGTCCCAATCAATGAACATTTTCCAGATGAACAATTCCTAGAAATCCAATTTGTTCCCTGGTTCGCTGACATTGTGAACTATATTGTCATGAACCAGATCCCTTCTCATTGGTCCAAACAGGATAGATCCCGTTTTCTCTTCCAAGTAAAATACTTTTACTGGGATGATCCATATCTGTTTAAATACTGTCCTGATCAGATCTTTAGGAGGTGTGTTCCCACGGAAGAAACTAGGAGTGTTCTATCCTTTTGTCATGAACAAGCATGTGGGGGCCACTTTGGTCCCAGAAAAACAGCTAAAAAAGTTCTCCAATCTGGGCTGTATTGTCCCACTCTCTTTAAGGATTCATTCGAGTTTTGCAAAACCTGTAACCGCTGTCAGCTTTTAGGGAAGGTCACTAGAAGAAATATGATGCCCCTACAACCCATCTTATCTGTTGAACTCTTTGATCTGTGGGGAATTGATTTCATGGGACTATTTTCAAATTCCTTTGGAAATGTTTACATTCTAGTAGCCGTTGAATACATGTCAAAATGGGTTAAGGCGGTAGCTTGCAAAACTAATGACAACAAGGTCGTTACCAAATTTTTGAAAGAGAACATTTTTGCCCGGTTTGGAGTACCTCGAACAATCATCAGTGATAACGGTACACATTTCTGTAACCGTTCTTTTGAGGCTTTGATGAGGAAATATTCAATAACACACAAATTGTCAACTCCTTATCACCCCCAAACCAGTGGACAAGTAGAGGTCACAAACAGGTAGATCAAACAAATCTTAGAAAAAATAGTTAATCATAACAGAAAAGATTGGTCTGTAAAATTATGTGATGCTCTGTGGGCGTATAGAACAGCTTTCAAGGTCAATTTGGGGATATCACCATACAGATTAGTATTCGGGAAAGCTTGCCACCTACCAGTAGAATTGGAACATCGAGTAATGTGGGCAATAAAACAGCTGAATTTTGACTCAGACTCGACAGGTAAAAACATATTGCTCCAAATAAATGAGTTGGAAGAAATTAGAAATGATGCATACATAAACCCAAAAATTTACAAAGAGAAAACAAAGATTTTTCATGACAAATCAATTTTGCGGAAAAATTTCTCTCCAGGACAGAAAGTTTTATTGTACAATTCAAAATTGTATCTTTTTTCAGGAAAATTAAGATCAAGATAGACATGTCCATTTTTTGTCAAACAAGTTTTTTCACATGGAGCTGTCGAGATAGAAAATCCTAAAAATAGTAACATTTTTAAAATAAATGGTCAGCGTCTGAAACCATTTTTAGAATTTTCTACGCTCGGAGAGGAAGAGGTGTTGGTTCTTCATGAACCTCATTATCTATAAAAAAAACAAAACAAAAACTAATTTTTCTTTTGTTTCTTAAAAAACAAAAAAAAGTTCTTTTGTTTCTTAAAAAAACAAAATTTTGAATAAGTAACATAGGTAAAAAAATAAAAAAAAATATATAAAAAATAATAACTTACAATTTTCCTCTTATTTGATTTCTTCATCCTCATACTAATAGTAATTGCAGATCCTTATCATCATTGTCAATCAAACAACTATAAGTTCTTCAATTTTATCTGCTTTACTTTGTGCTTCAGCGAATTTGCATTGAGGACAATGCTTTTATCTGCTTTACTTTGTGCTTCAGCGAATTTGCATTGAGGACAATGCAAAATTTAGGTGTGGGGGTGAGAAATACATATTTTCCTCTTTATTTTACCTTTTTAGTTATATTTTTATTTCTTTTTGTTAAAAAAAATTATAAAAATATTGTCACTTGCCAAATTAATAGAGTTAAGTAATAATTGATCAAATTGATAGATTTTAAATTTTCTAAGTCTTAGTTAGTGACATATTCAAGTTCACCTTTTATGATAACTCCAAATAAAATTCTTAAGAAATAATTTTTTAACTAGTATACTTTACTTAAGTCTTACCTTAGATTTTTAATTAAAAATAATAAAATTTTTGCATGCTTAACTTAGAGTTGAAAATATTTTTTTCAAGTCATCTTAATTTACTCTTTTTTTTAAAGACTATATATACTTACACATATATATATTAAAAAAAACTAACCTTATAAAAGAAGAGTGCGAAAAATGGGCACCACCAAAAAAAAAGAAAAAAAACAAGGAGTATCTCTATACTTAATGACCTAAGCCCAATTGGGTTGGGATTCATTGGCCCAAAACTCGTTAAATGGTCACTTAGAAAGCCCGTTAAAATAGAAAACAATCACAAAGAATTAGAGAGTGGAAAAAAAATATATATATATATATATATATAACACTAACCATTTATTTTATATATATATTGTTGTTTTGTATATATGGTCTTGAAAAACAATTTTTGATCAAGAGACTTGAAAGTTATTTAAAACAAAGAGTTGGCATGTTCTTTTCAAAACTTTTTAATTAAATTTCTAAGATTTGACTTGGTTTTGTATTGCTATAATGAAAAAGATTTTCTAGGGGATTTACATTAGAGTTATATATAAAAACATTTTCTTGATTATTAACCAGCTTCAATTAGAATGTTTAAATATATCAAGGAAAATCTGTTATTTACTGACTTATTTAACTTGGCAAGATGACCGAATTTTGTGGGTATATTCATTACAAATCCTCACGAGACTACAACTCGTCCACTAGGGTAACCTAGGGGTTCAAAGGCTTGTTGTATACGCTAAATACAACCACAATTCCTACGAAAGTGAGTTAGGATTTTCTTTTTATTTTCTTTGCTAGAGGACTAGCAAAAGTTTAGGTGTGGGGGTATTTGATAATCATATTTTATTACAATTTTATACCCTCATTATCTATTTTATATGAATAAATATACCACTAATAATTGCTTTTATCTTTAATTACAGGTTAATGAAGAATAAATCCCAAAATCCTATCTCTCAACAAAGGCCCTTGAGTAAATGAAGAAATAAGAGAAATTCAAGAAGCCAAAGTGAAATATTTAAATTTTAAAAGGCCCAAAGCCCATCAAAAAAAAATTACACCAAAGAGTTGGAATGGACTTGGATGCAAAGAGTTGGAATGAAATGGACTTGGATGCAAAGATTACAAGACCAGACTGTGCTGCAGACTTTGAAAATCAAATGAATCATGAAGCCAAATGCAAGTGGGCCGGACAAAGAATGGGCCGGACTTGTTTTTATTTTTATTTTTAAAATCAATTGGAGCTCTCATGAATTAGACAAGCTGCTGCAGTTTTTTTTTTACATTCCTCAATGGGCCAAAAATCATGCAAGTGGGCCGGACAAGTTGCTGCAGATTTGGATGATTAGCTTCATGGACCGGACTTAAATGATAAGTTGATTTTCATTTATTTTTGAAAGTCAATTGGGCCTCCTATGTTAGGCTAGAGAAGAACAAAAAACAAATCCAAAGGTGGAGATTGTTTTGCTTGGGGTTCAAGACAAATCCAATGGCTCATATTCATTGATGATTACTATAAATAGGGGTAGAGAGTGAGGGGTTAAGGGTGTGAAAAATTTTGAAACTCCTTTTGGAGAGGAGGGCTACTCTTAATTGAGAAGGCCTTCCAAAAATTATAACTTTAGTTGTAATTAATAAAAATAATTTTTCTCCTCTTTAAATTTGTTCTTTCTCCTCTTTGTTGAATGATGAGGATGGAGATGAAGAGCAAATTGAAGGTTTGCATTTCTTTTCTCTTTTATTTCTGTTTAGTAATTTCTTTATTATTGCTTATTAGTTAGATTTAAATTCATGCTTGTAGTGTAGATTTATTTTCTTGTCTTTTTATTTCTTTTTGCACTTTAATTTGTAGAGTAGATTTATTTTCTTGCATTTAATTTTTGTAATATATTTGGTAGTTTAGAATTTTATTTTCTTTGTAGTTTGATTTATTTCTTGTTCATAGTTTAGATTTTTCTTTTCTTTTTATTTTTGTAATTAGTTCTTTTTCTTGTTTTTATTTCTTAAAGATGTGAATTTAATTCTTGTAGGAAGTTTAGAATTATATGAAACTAGTCTAATTTCTTTTATATTGTATGAATTATTCTCTTGCACTTAAAATGTTCATGTTTAGGATAATCAACTAGAGAACTAATCGGTAGAAGAAGAATTTGATAATCTATGCTTATCTTAAATGGTTTGATAGGTTATGCTTATGAATTCTAGGATTATTATCATGTTGTTGTTCTTATCATGAATAGTAATTTTAACTTAGATGATAATTTGATAGGTTACACTTTCCTTAAATGGTTTGATAATCTATGCTTAATAAATCTAAGTTGAAATATGATAAAAAGAGAATAGTTTATATTTTGTAATTCTTATACTTTATTCCTAATTGTCACGCACAAAACATAAGAACTATTTCTAATAATCTCTTAAAATCACCTTCCTCGTGGGATCGATATTTTTTATACTATAACTTGATAAATTATGCACTTGCAATTTTGGTACATAATTATGCCGCACCAATCCATACTTCTGTTAACGATGAAATCATCATTTATTTAAAAAGTCCTGAATTATTAGAAGAATTTAACAAAATATCAACTTTTGAAGTTCTTCAAGGATGATTTGTGAAATTTGATGATTTTATTCCATGAAACTTTGGATCATATTTTGAAAATGTAGGATTGCTTGAATTATTCTCTGCTGAAAATAGAAAACTCACATATCCATTTCTTGTGCAATTGTTCTATACTAATATAGAACGTGTGGGAACTATTGGTGGTTCTGAAAAACTTAAGACTCTTGTTAAAGGAATAGAGATTGACTTGACTACAAAGTCAATTGGAAAAATTTTTAATATTCCTTATCAAGGAGTTTCTCTTAGGTCAGTTAGGATGAATGATTCAGATCTTTTATCTAATCATATATTTCTTCCTGGATATGGTAAACCTTTAAATAACTCAAACAAACTTCGTCCAATTCCTAGGTTCATTGCACGAATCCTAGCTTATAACTTATTTCCAAAAACTGGAAGTTTTCATTTCATTTCCCTAGATTTAGCAAAAGCTCTATATGCTATAATGGGAAATATCCAAGTTAATTGGGCTGAAGTTTACTTTGATAATCTTTTGACAATACCAAGAGGATTTCTTCCTTATGGTGCCTTTTTAACAAAAATCTTTGACAAATTTCATGTGGATCTCAAATCAGAAAATTCTGTTGTCCGTTCCATTGAATTCTTTGATTCCAATTCCCTAACTAGGATGAAGTTAACAAATTTTGAAATTCAAGAACAAAATCCTCAAGATGAACCTCATATCCTCATCAAGAAGAAATTCCACAAGATATTCCACAATCTTTAACTCAAGCAGGAGCTTCTTCTAGTCAACCACCACCATTTCCTACGGAACCCTCATGCTTTTCAGACGTGCAATACAACACTCTAAGTGCACGTATTCTTGAACTTGAAACTGCTCAGAGAGCTCTATATTCTCAGAATTTATATATCATTAGTAATCAAGAAGAGCTAATCAAGAAGTTTGAAGACTTGGACACAAAGCTTAATGCATATTTTCAAGGACAGCAACCTCCTCCAGCTCCTTAGAAGTTTATGCATGCATCATATTAGATTTGGATGTTTTCTATGTTAAGTTTTAAAACAATTATATTATTTTGTTTAAGTATCAAAAACTATGTAGTTGTGAGTTGTTAGGACATATGTAATATGTTATTTATGTTGCTACTATGTTGATTGTGTGTTTACTTTACTATGATGTTGTTTGGTTAGTTAATATATGTGCTACATATTTTAAACAGATCATGGTGATGAACATTGTGGAACTTTTGGTCTTTATGGTAAGTCTTTGCCTACCTATTTGGATGGGTGAAGTTATGGACTATGTTCATAATCTGGATGATTTGTTTGAAGTTTTAGCTCATGTTGAAGAAATAATGTCATGTTTAGGATAAATGTTTTTCTCTTTTTGTTGATAACAAAGGGGGAGAAATATTTACCTATTTTAGAATTATGTATTGTTATAGACTCTAATTTGCATATATGCAGGGGGAGTAAGTATGGTTATTTCATAATGTTTAAACCTGGTTATCAAATACATACTTATGCATAACTTATTTGTTATCATCAAAAAGGGGGAGAATGTTGAATATCATATCTCTACGATAGTATTTTGATGATAACAATTATATACAAATGCACTAACTTTTATATGCAGATTTCAATATCAAAATATGAACAAGTGCAAGTTGATTTCAAGGCATTATGAAGTGAAGAAGATGAAGAACATATGAGATAATATATTTTACATTTTCTTTACTTAGGAATTATTGTATAAGCCTTGATCACACACACGCACACACACAATATTAGAACACAATAACACAGGCTTAGTGTGTTGGTTAACTATAGAAATCCCCTATGTTAACCATTAGAATTGCTTAGTGTGTTGGTTAACTATAGAAATCCCCTATGTTAACCATTAGAATTATAGTTAAAAATTGAATATAAAAACTTTTTAGTTCATGTTTTTTACTCTTAGTAGTCGACTAATTAGAATAGTAGTCGACTACTCGTGTATAAGACTTAAATATATGTTTCTGTAAATTTACAGTATAGTCGACTAATATGGATTATAGTCAACTACTTAAGTGTTTGACAGAAACATAAGTTTCTGTTATTTTATAGTATAGTCGACTAATCAATATTATAGTCGACTACTGAAGGCAAAATTCATTTTTCAAGTTTCTGTCAAAATACAGTATTGTCGACTAATGAGCATTGTAGTCGACTACTGAGAAATTTTCTGGATACACAGAGTCTGTTTAAACTCAGTGTAGTCGACTAATCTGTATTGTAGTCGACTACAGATACAGTTTTTCCAGAATTCAAAGTTTGAATTTATGACTGTTTATAGCCGTTTTTAAACGTTTTTAAAGTTAAAAAAATTGTCTTGTCAAGGGCTATAAATAGGTTTTCTGTTCAGAAAAAATGCAGAGATTCACATACCCATAAGCTTGATCTTTGTGCATTTTTTCAAGTGAAAAATATTCAGATTTTGAGAAAAAAAAGTTTCTGAAATTGCCTTTGAATCTCATTCAAATACTTATTTTTTAGGTAATTTACAGAAGTGAGAATCATTCATAAGCCATTACTACACTACACTACAAATCAAGGCTTATAGGAATTGAAATTGTTGTTTCAAAAGTTCTCTCAAGTTGTGAGAGGTGTTAATCTCTTGGTTTAAAGATTGGTGTGCAAATTGGTAAGGTGTTTGTCAATTGTTGTTGCAAATTTACAGGGACTTACAAATTGGTCAGGTTTGCTTTTGATTTTGTAAGTTTATTCAAAATCATAGTGGAAACTCTCAAGCGGGATTTGCTTGGGGACTGGATGTACACCGGATTGGTGGAACCAGTATAAAACCTTTTGTTTGTAATTGTAAATTTCTGAGATTGCCATTTTTCTTTGTAATTTATAATCTACTTTGCATAAATTTTAAAAGAACACTAAACCCTTTTCCCCCCCCCCCCCCTCTAGTGTTCTAGTGTATCTATTTTAGATCCTACAGGATCCACTCCCTGTTTTCATCCGGCAAATGACTGTTGAGGATGACTGTTAATATATCTATTTTGATGTCTCTAATAATTTGATTTGTGCTTCTGTTCTTCGTCTGAAAAATTCTTGTGTTTCGTTATCTCCAGATGTTATAAACTGCTGTCGATAACGCCATTCTTTTCACTTTCAGTTTGAACCTTTTTCCCTTTAACCTGCTGTTGTACCAATTGAGGAGCAAATTCCAATCACAAGCTCTCCAAGTAAATTGAAGCCAGCTCATGACCCCATTCCAAACTTCATTGGAGAATCTACATTCAAAAATAAATGATTTCGGGACTCCAAACCTGCACCATCGCATAGAGAACACTGCACAGATTGAAGAAGCTCTCTCTTGAATAGCTTATCTTTTGTAAATAGCTTATTTTGAACAGCCAACCACAAAGTAAATGAATGCCTAGGAGAATTTAACCTTTCCCAGACAGTGTCGAACCATAGCACCTTGTTAGCTGTTGGAGGTAGACTTGAATACAGCAAAGATAGATGAATTTTAGAGTTCTTACAACAAGAACTGATACACTGTTTCAAGCTATTAACCCCTCCACAAAGAATCACTGCCTTGTCTCTAACTTTTAACAATTGTTTACAAAGCCAAGAATCACCATATTTCATATTCACTTGCCAAATATTACTGTTTTTTAGATAGGTTCCATGGATCCATTTGATCCATAAAAGCTCTTATCAGAATAAATATACCAGATTGTTCTCAGGGCAGAAGCCATGTTCCATTTTGTAGCTGAAAAGATCCCTAATCCACCATATTTTTTTGCATATACACACTTTATACCAAGACACAAGTGGAGTTTTGAAATTCTGATATGTTTTGCCCCTTAAAAACTCCCTACACAGAGCATCAATCTTTTGGAGAACTTTTATTGACAATATATAACTAAATGTACAAAAGATTTGAACACCTAAAATCACACTCTTAATGATATGAAGCCTGCCAGCATAGGATAAATTCCTGTGTTTCATCCAGATTTGAAACTAACCAGAAATTTTCATGAATAGAGGACTGCAATCCATATAAGACAATCTCTTTGTAATTAGAGGCAAACCAAGATATTTAATTGGTAAGACACCTTCAGGAAAGCCAAGATGATGGTTGATTTCTGTTTTAACAAGATCTCCACTCCTCCATAAAAAACAGAACATTTGGTAAGATTAGCTTCCAACCCAGAAGAGTCACCAAACTTACGGACACAGTTGTATAGCTTGAGAACATAATAGAGATCACCTTTGCTAAATAACAGGAGATCGTCAGTAAAAATCAGATGAGAGATTTTCATCTTCCCACATTTTGGATGGAACTTGAAATTTCTGTCATTCTTCATCATATTCTGTTCTCTAGAAAGATATTCCATTCCAATAATAAACAAGCAGGAAGAGAGTGGATCACCTTGCCTCAATCCTCTAGCCCCTTTGAAATAACCATTAAGAGATCTATTAAGAGAAATGGTATAGGTGAAGAAATGCAGCACATAATCCAATCTGTAAACACCTTTGGAAAACCAAGGCCAATGAGCATATTTTCCAGGAAAACCCAGTTAATTGTGTAGAAAGTCTTTCTTATATTAATATTAATCATGGCTCTAGGAGAAAGATGCTTTCTACCATAATTTTTAACCAACTCATGTGCTAAAAAAATATTATTTGATATTTATCTTCCTTTGACAAATGCACTTTGTGCTTCACTGATTATATCCCCATGACAGACTGAATTCTATAGGCAAGAATTTTGGAGATAAACTTGTACATGCAATTACAACATGAAATTGTCCTTTAATCAGCAAGGGTTTTAGGGCACTTCACCTTTGGAATGAGAGTTATAGAAGTGGAATTGACTGCACCCAGTAATTTTTTAGTTTTGAAAAACTCCTCAATAGCTTTTGTGATCTCCTCACCTATAACAAACCATGAAGACTTGTAGAAGGAGACACTATAGCCATCAGGACTAGGGGAGTTATCATCAGGTGTAGAAAATATAGCACTCTTGATCTCTTCTTTAGAAACAGGTTTTGATAAATTCCTGGCTTGGATCTCATTTAAGCAGGTGCCACTTTGAATGATGCTAATATTTGGAGCAGAAGATGGAGCAGATGTACCTAGTAAGTTCTCATAATAAGTAACTAGCTCCTTGACAATCAACTTACCATCATGATTCTATTTCCAGAGTTATCATATAATACCATAACTCTATTTTGGTGCCTATTGCTCTTGATGACAGAGTGAAAGAACTTAGTGCATCTGTCCCCCATGTAAACACTAAGAAATTCTAGCTTTTTGTTGATAGAAAGATAATTCACACTCCAAGAGTTTGTTGTAAGAAGAGGTACATTCTTTTTCCTATCTAATGAATGAAGCATTGAGAGGATCAACTTGGAGAACCTTTTGAACATTTTCCAATTCTAGTTTTGCTCTTAGAACTTGTTCGCTGATATTGTTGAAGTGTCTCCTATTAAGATCTTTCAGTGCATTTCTCAGCAGTTTCAGTTTGGTACAAACTGAATAAATAGTGTGACCTTGCACATGAGTTTGCCAAACTGAAGAAACAGTAGGTAAATAATCTTTATGTTTTGTCCACATCTTAAAAAACTTGAATGGCTTTTTACCCTGCACATAATCATCATAAATTGAAACAAGTGCTGGTGGATGATCAGAAAAACTAGGGAGTAAATACTCCACATGTCTTGAATTATATCCATGGATCCAGGCTTCATTCACTAATGCTCTATCTAATCTACTCCATACCCTTGTGATAGGGTCTTGCTTGTTATTTCAAGTGAAAAAATAGCATGTGGTTCTCAGATGTGAAATTTGACAGTCTTCAATGAACTGGCAAAAATCCTTTGTTTCAGCATCAGTAAGCATTGCACCACTTAATTTTTCATCATTGCTGATCAAAGCATTAAAGTCTCCACATAGAAGCCAAGGTAAATTCCCAACACTTTGATGAATCATTGGTAATTCTGACCATAATTCATTTATAGCCTCTGAATGATTAAAACCATAGACAGATGATATGATACAATTGAGTCTATCATCAAAAGATTTAACAACACAAGTAATTTGTTGAGCTGAGAAACATATAATTTGAACATCCATAATGTTTGGGTCCCATAATATTAGAACCCTAGCTTTTCAGAGTTTCTGACATTAGAAAACCAGTCCCGATTATTTGCAATCCTCTTTGCTCTAGCCTGAACATTCCCATGCTTTATTTTGGTCTCAAGAAGAGCAAGAAAAGATAGGTGATAGTGTAGTAAATGTCTCTTGACCAAACTCTGTTTAGGGGATTTATTTAATCCCCTAACATTCTAAAAAGAAAGATTCATGGATTCAAACCCCCTCTATCAATTGTAGAGGGATTAGTACAACTAGCCAAATAAATCAGAGGAGAGAAGGAATTCATAGGCTTGTTCATATTCTGAGCTACTCTCCTAGAGGAATCAACATGATTGAAATTATTGCAGCTAGCATTATCTCCAGAACTTGCAGGCAGAACGTGCACATCATGCATAGAATAGTGCATATCAAAATTAGATTGCTGTAAATTCTCACCCACCTTCTCTTGTATAACATGCTCTGATTTTTCAAGCACAATTTGATCATGGGAGCAACTTCCATCTTGCCTACTCAAATTTCCTGTATTACTAACTTTCTCAGCTTAATTTGTACTTTTATTAGGAATCCACCTTTGAGTTACAGGATACCTCTTACAGACTTTAGAATCATGCCCCACTTGTTTACAATAATCATACCATCTTGGTTTCAATTCATAGATGACCTTCTGGTTATACTGTTTATCATTTGGCCCTTAAATTGTGATCTGATCAGGTAGAGAGGCTAGCATTTTAACTTCTATAAGCACTCTAGCATAGGAAAGTCTTTGTTTGATTGCTGTTAATTTGTCAGTAGTAATAGGACGTCCAATGACACTTGTAATTTTGCTAATTCCTTTTTCATTCCATAGATTAAGCTTCAATGCCGGCAACTGGATCCACATGGGATAAAGACATTCACTAACTTTATCTAAATCTTCCCCAATTGTCCAAGGTTTCAATAGAAGGGGTCTGTAGCAAAAAACCAGGGGTCATTCATGAGGATTTCATTCATTCCCTCCTTATTATTGAATTTAAAGAGAAAAAACCCAGCTCTAAGAAGACAGACTTCAGGGATAACTTTTTAAGCCTAAACTTTTTGCACATAATTCTCCATAGCTTTGAACTTGACATTGAAACCCATCACCAGACCAACAAGAGAAAATTACCATATTGAACAACCTTCGTTCCATTCATCATCACTAAAACTAACTGAATCCTTTGTTTCAGAGGGGACATAGCTCAGATCTAAGCCACTGTCAGGTTTCCTGTTATCAGAAAATAAGCTAACCCAACTTTTCTGAGGGTTCTTGATCTGAATAGTATTGTTTGTATTACTTGAAAATTCTCTAAGAGGGAAACCAGAGTTTTCTTTAATTAAAATCTCATTATCAACATTTGCTCCCGAAACCAAATTTTCATTCAATAGAACAGTATCAGGAACCAGATCCACAGTAGGACACGATACAACATTAAGATCTCTAGGAGGAGGAGAATTAGGATCCATTCCCAGTTCAATAATATCAGCCCAGGACACTCTATTTGAGCTAGAGTAAACATTATGAGAGAGGGGAGACTTACTTAGGAGGCGATTTTGAACCCCACTCATCACTGGAGAAGCCTGAACTCCACTCACCACCGGAGTAGCTTGTGAGTTCAAAGAATCAAGAATGTCTGCCATGGATTTCTTCTTCTTCTCGCCTCGTGGACCAGTGGAGCCCATGATGAAGGAGCTAGATCCCTCATCATCTTCATCAAAACTGGTATCAATTTGATCACCAGGAGAAACCAAACTCAGAATTGAAGCTCTAAGACCTATATTCAAGAGCTTCTTCCCGTTGTTACTCTTCTTCTTTGTCATCTTGATCACGACAGTGGCGCACGTTAGCAACCCCTAGATCGCGCGCTAACGTGCACCATGAGAGCTGCCCCTTTTTTATAGGCACACGCCTTTACCGCTAAGTCAAAGTGACGTTATATTAGAATGAAGTTTGATGGTGTATGTTATTTGCTGATTATATAGTATATTTCATAAAACTAGAAAATATATATTTCTAAAATGGAAAGATGGAGGCAAACCCTAAAACTAAAGGTTTTAGAATTAGTGGACAGAATACAGTGTACATTTTTTTAGTAAAGCTAAAAAGAAAAATGAGCCTATAGTACATTGACGGTCTAAAAGTAATTATTTCGTTATTTAGTTAGCATCAACCGTTCATCATGATGGTGGGATTGAGGATGATATTTTCCATCGAGTCAAATCAAGATGGTTAAAATAGATGAGTTCTTTAGGAATTTAAGGTGATTGTAGAATACCTATGACACTAATGGAAAAGATTCTATATAATAGTTGTAAGACTGACAATGCTTTATGGATCATAATGTTGAGCAATTAAAAAACAATATATGTAAAATACGAGCATAGCAGTAATTAAGATGTTACGATGATCTTGTGGGTATATGATAAAAGATAGGATAAAAATTGAGCCTATCCGTAGTAAATTAGAGGTCGCTCATATACAGAATAAAATGAGAGAGAATTAACTAAGATGGTTTGATCATTTATAATGGACATCACTTAGTGAACCAATAAAGAAAAAAGTAACAATATTATATTAATTAGGTAAAGAGATCTGGTGATAGACGTATAAGAGAACATGGTTAGAATCAATAAAAAAATGATATGATAATGATTAAATTAACAAAGGAGATGCCCTGAACCAGAGCAGAATGAATGAATAGGATTCATGTAGGTCATCCTAAATATTTGAGGTAAAGGCCTTGTTGTTGTTATATTCATGTAGTAGAGGAATTGCCTTTTTGGTCATAATTATTTATCGTTTAGATACACGATTACTAATTTTAACTTGACCGCAAGTGTGTTGTGCTACAATCAAATTAAGAGTGTATTTAATTAGGAGTAGTTGGAACTACATATTATTAATTAATTTAGTTAGATTTTGTTTAAATACCAATCAAATGTTGTTACGATAATAATTAGATAAGTACAAAATGAGAGTATATATATATTGTAACAAACTTCAATTCAAGGTTCATCCGACCGCACGAATTTGATGTTGCAAAGCTGCAGCTAGCCGTACTTTTAAATATCCCTACTAACGTACTGCGAAATCAATTGTTAGGACTGTAGCACATATTAAATACATTTGTTGTTGATGCTACTTCTAACTGCAGACCACACTGAAATTGTACAAATCCATAAACAAGTGTCTTTTAGAGGTAGAAAGCGAAAGCAAACGGTGAGATCATGCAAAAACCTACCGAACAGCTCTCTTGTTGCATAGCCATTCGCTCTCCCTCTCCCTCTGCACCTACTTCCAGTAACTTAGTTGGTCAAAGGGACCAACCTTTAATTTACGTGTAGCCAGCCTCTCCGGTCAAAATCTCCCTGATCCCTCTCTCTCTCTCTCTCTCTCTCTCATATCTCTTGAATATTAGTATATAATCCTCTCTATCTTCCCTTCCAGCTACCTATCTTCCGCTCCAATCTCCTCGCATTGAATTGAATTGAATTGATTTCCCCAAACAAAGTCCATCCAATTCAATCCTCAAAAACAAAAAGACCATCGATCGATCGATCGATCAATCAAACTATAAAAAAAAATTAGAATTAAAAAAAAAAGTAGATTTCTGGCTCTTTCTTAATTTATGTCTTCCTCCTCTCGTTAGACCGAGCAAGTACGAGAAGGGGAATTAATCAACATGGGAAGATCTCCTTGCTGTGAGAAAGCCCACACAAACAAAGGAGCCTGGACCAAAGAAGAAGACGAGCGTCTCATCTCCTACATCC
>NC_033797.1:99009670-99046436 GCF_001876935.1 Asparagus officinalis | reverse complement strand
GCTGCCGCCTCCGCTGGATCAACTACCTCCGTCCCGACCTCAAGCGTGGCAACTTCACCGAGGAGGAGGACGAGCTCATCATCAAACTCCACAGCCTCCTCGGCAACAAGTAAGCTGTAGCTCCAAATTCTTGTCTGGCAACTTGAGGAATACATAATCCCGGGCACAGCCTAATTTCCAAACTACTTCTAGGCTAGGAATAATAATATTCCCACCATGGATATTGTCCTAAATTTTCTGAAACAAAAACCACCTAAAATTAATCCTAGCTACAATATGAAAATAACTCTTGATTTAATTAATTTCCGCTGGTACTCTTAGATGGTCTCTGATAGCTGGGAGATTGCCGGGAAGAACGGATAATGAGATCAAGAACTACTGGAATACGCACATCAAGCGTAAGCTGCTCAGCCGAGGCGTCGACCCACAGACTCACAGGCCCGTCGTCGCTAACGGCGTTGCTTCTCCTGTGACGTTGGAAGCAAACCAAAGCAAGAAAATAGAAGAGGAGGATGGGCACAGTGGTGCTAGCGTAACAAGCACAGGCACGGAGGAGGAGAGGTGCCCGGATCTGAATCTTGATTTGAGTATAAGCTTGCCTTGGTCAGCAGACCATGTAAAGCTAGAGGAGACGGTAGCTGTAGCTGAAGGGAGTAGTGGTGTAGTGTGCTTGTGCTGTAATCTAGGGTTTGGGAGCGGTGATGGATGCAGTAGCTGCAAGGCTGGTTCAAATCCACCACATGTAATTAGATACTACAGGCCATTGGAAGAACGAGGGGAAAGGATAGATTATAGCTCAAATTTTAAGTAAAATGATTGATGGTTTAATTTGTAATTTATTTTGTTGGACGTGTTCAGTTAGTTTGAGATTTTACGTCTTTTATATATATCCATATTTGGTTATTTATCTTCTTTTAGTATTTGTAATATGATAATGATCAAGTGTTATTAATGGTAATCGTTTATGCAACAAAGACATTGATAAAGATTAATTAATCTAAACTTTCATTCGTGTGATGCTAAAGGACAAAGAAATCATTCATTATAGAATAAAATTGTAAACAAAATTTCGTCTATTTCTAAAGAAATACGTTAAACTAGACCCTAAATCATGCCTCATTTCCATAAATATGTTGACGAATTTCCTTTGAAAACAAATTAATAGCTACTAAACTTACTGTGTAGAATGTGCTCAGTGTACACAACTGTATCTTCTTTTGGATAACAAGGTTGATATGGGGATGTTAATTAATCCACTCAATTTCAAATAGTTTTGATGTCGGAACTGCATGAGTTTACTATAACATATATTCGTTTAATTAACTACTATGGATATATTCATTTATATATTTAAACTCGTAACTCAAACATGAATTTTAATTCATTTTGCTTCTTGTTAGCATAATCAATCAACCCTTTAGTTAGTTTCTCAAACTATAAATCCTATATTTTCTGATTACTTGGGAGCCTTTTATCATATCAACAAGTAAATAGCAACTAAGAAAAAATTAACATCCGAGAGTAACTCTCTCTCTCTCTCTCTCTCTCTCTATATATATATATATATATATATATATATATATATAGATCATGCACCCAGGGGTTGACACCTCACCTGTCCCCCCTTGGGTCCCATGATTTGGGGTCCCTGTAGAACAACTCTCCTGCGATATATCGTTGCCTCTTTATCCTGTGATTCATGGACTACACATCCAACGCAATCTCCAATCATGATGAAGATACCAAGTCGTAAAGATGAGGAAATTGACCTCCTAACTTGTTTTATCTTCATCTTAATCATAATTACATGCATTAATGGAGATGACTTTTATCATGATTTAAAAGCACATCTAGATGCTACGTAGGGTTAATTAAATATGTAGGTAAAAGAAGATTAGAACCAGTGTAAGTCTTCTACCTAATTATTCGCTCTTAATTAGATAGTCAGTTGGAGGATACCTGCAACAAGTAATAATCAAATATTAGAGATACTAGATTACACAACAAAAATGCCTCACGGACCCCAAATAGGGGACCCAAGAGGGACAGGTGAGGTGCCCCCCCTGAATGCATGATGCACATGTCTCCTCTTAGGTCTCCTATTTGGGGTCCCTGTAGCAGCACTCATTACACAAACATAGAAGGGCTAGCTAGGGAAGCTCAAATGTTGTGAATAAAATAAACAAAAAACTTTATATATGTCAGATTTTTTTCCCCCTTTTCTTTTGGTTATGGTCTTGTGAACTAGATTCAAAGGGGGTGGGGGACAAAGGTGATAAGGGTTGGTAGAGAAAGGAAGAGGTAGGTATTGGGATCATATGTTTATGAATATGGAACTAACTTCTTGGTATGCTTTTTAGGCGCCACGTAGGAGTTGGGGAGGGCGTGGGGAAAGCATGTGGGGTGTTTCTTTTGGGTAGGTAGAAAGAAACGGTTGTGCGTAGGTGGGTGGATTGGAGAGCAGAATCACATAGAAGGGTCCTCTACACTTAATCATTCAGGAATATTGCGGATGAAGATATCAGATGTAGTACGAATCTTAATCAATTATTAATATAATTAGATTGTTTATTAGTGCACTTACTAGAAAAACAATTCATAGCCTAATCATATTATATTCGATAATAATGTGTACATCAATATTTATACTGGACGAGTTATTAATTCGCATCCCTTTGTTTCTATATGATTTTTTTATATGGAGCTATCTAGAAGATTTATTTAGCTTGTTAGTTTGGGGGTGGATTTGCCATTTGTAGGTGAGAGTGTGGAAGTTGGTAGGTTGACAATTGTACTACACCCGAGATTTGGTTTAATTTAATTTAATTCCCAATGAGATACACTTTGATATTGATCTTGTCTGGACCGCACATCTGATGATCACGAAGACACGTGAAAATGGATGATCAGCTTTAGCGCAAGTAGTTTGACTATGAGGTGAAGGGATGAGAATTAGCTACCACATATTTCATGAGATATTGAGCATTGATTTTTGTGCAATCTAATGATACTGTGCATTTTTTTCTATGAGCATGTGAGGTTTTATGTTAGTTTTTTGGGATCAGGATCCTCTCCAATCTATCTGTACCATATACTAAAGGCCCTTAAGTGACACATGTCACATTATTAGAGCTTTGATCATTAAGGGGCTGTTTGGTTGTTATTGGTAAAGTTGTGTATTTATGACACAACTTGGAAAGTTATTGTCCACCTCATCAATTTTACTTTAATATTTTTCTTTGATTGTTTTTGATTCCATTGGAATCATAAATTGTTTGTTTGGTTTGTAAATGTAACTTTAATTGTTTGTTTGGAAAGTGTAAAAAGTGGTCCCTACTCAAATGATCATATTGGTTGGAATTATTTTTTATTATTTTTTCCTGACTTTAATGTCAGCTTTCTCCTAAAATCATGTCTTTTTTTTATGAAATCACTTTACAAGCCACATCAGCATATGAAATCACTTTACACTATTTTCACAACTACAAACAAACAATTGAAAGTGATGAAAGCTGACATTGGGACCCACTTTTTTACACTTTCCATCCTTTTACTAATCTTCCTTAAGTATACCGTCCATTTATTGACACTGCCTAGTTAACTTTCTATTTATTTGTATAAATGACACGAGTTTAATTCCATTCCAATTTATTGCTCATTTATTTCTTTTTTCCTTTCAAGACTGTTGGGCACAGAGTCACGCCCTCACGTCGCGGAACGATATAACCTAAGAGAAAACCCTGATTTTTGTTTTCACAAAAGCTCAAGCCAACCTTTATATTCCCGTTTCACAAAGTAAATGCCCTCACGCCGCGGAACGATATAACCTGAGAGAAAGTCCTGATTTTTGTTTTCACAAAAGCTCAAGCCAACCTCTATATTCTCGTTTCACAAAGTAAACAAGAACAGAAGTGAAATATCTCAACAAAGTGAAACATACACTCTTCCTCTCATCAGTTCTAGGACTGAATTGTCGAGGGAACCTCCAAGCAATAGCCAACACCCAGAAAACAGTAAAGATATGAGATTTACGTGGTTCGGCATACTTGCTTACATCCACGAGGAAGGGGGAGGGAGATTCCACTATGAAAGAGAACACCGACGACTTGTACAATCCACAAGCTCGTCTCAAAGAAGAAGATTTAATTTTTCTCTCAAAAGATCTCTCTTTTCTCTCCTCAAGTCTCCTGAAAACTCCTCAAAACAGCCAACTAAACCCTCTGTTTTACCTCATGCAAAAACCCTAGAAGAGATTATCGCTATTTATATGAAGTCATCGATCAAAAAATTATCCAAGAAAAAAACCGAAAGGCCCAATTACCCATTGTAATTCCTCCCGCACATGTTTTGTCGCTTGCCATCTCGTGCATGCTCCCGCACCTGTGTGCTTGTTGCTTGCTGCTCTGCACCGCACCACTCATAATTCTCCACATCGTACATCATTTGATAAACCTTAAATTTTGTACGAACACCAGAAGAACACCGCGAACATCACCAGAAAGATCTGAAACACCAAACCAAGCTAAAACCAGGTGCGCCACTATATCGTGGTTGCCTACGTACCCTCTGATCAGGATCAAGCATGATGAACTTGATTCTTCGCCAAGTGAATCATACTCTGACTATCGCACTACAAGTTCACGTTCTCCTGCTCAATCCCCAAATCGTCTAGAAGACCCCACAACCACAATGCTTCCTTCACTCCCTTCGCCATGGCCATATACTCGGCCTCTGTAGTAGATGTTAGACCCTAGAGGGGGGGGGTGATTAGGGACTTATGCTAATCTAATCCGATTAAATACCAATTAAAATTAATTAATACATTATCCTAGCAAGTATGAAATACAACAATATTTGTAAGCTATGATAAGCAATGTAAACAATAAGATATATCCTATATGATGAATATGTATATATGCAAGGATATATAAACAACACAAGGGTAAAATAAACAATCTAAACAAGATAGTGGATCATAAAAGGGATGAGTAATGCACAATTGGCGATATAAGATAAATGCAAAAACAACTACGCCAAAGACAAACTCAAACAAGCAATATGATCACGGAGTTCGGACCTTCCGTCCTACGTCTCCGCTCCCCACTCCCGGGGAGAAATCCACTAACACAATCCGGTTTGGAAGCCGGAACTTCTTCTACACACTCGGTTTTCTAGCTAACCGAAAACTCTACAACTCACACTATGCAATCACACTCTACACCCACTAAGTGTTGGACCTAGCCGTATCTCCCTCAAGTGCTCGGTTACAACCTCTCCCTAGGCACGTCAACCGACGCCACTCCTCTTGGGACGATCCCCGACTCTCACCACACACTCCTCACTCGGTGTACAAGTGTATTACAAAGTGATTCTCACAATAAGCACAAATATGACAAATGATTGTTCTCAAAACAAGGTGAGAACTCAATTAAGCTCACTCTCAATGTCACAAACCCACAACCCTAAATTATACTATGAATATAAATACAATAAGCTTAATAGGTTGTGTGTGAACAAAGAGTATCAATAAAACAATTAAACTAAACTCAAATATAAATCTAGCTTATGGAAATTATAATCAAAATAATAAATTGCTAGATGAGTTTAGAAACACTTCTCTAGATCAAGATGGAGAGATGGAGATAGGAGCCCAAACAAGAAGATAATCTCCTCCACTTGTGAAAACCAAAACAGCTTAAACGAAACCCTTAAACAAGCTTAAACAAGCTTAAACTATTTTTAAAACCCTTGTTTAAAAACTTCTTTTAAAACATTCTTAGATTCCATGAAAACTGAGATAAAAGAGGGTTTTTATAGCCTCCAAGACCTCACCCAAAAACCCAAACAAAATGACCAAAAAATCATTCTGCAACGGCTCTAAAAAGAGCCGTTGGAACTGCAGCGGTCGACCGAGGAAAATCGCGGTCGACCGCGAGCAAAGAAAGAAGCGGAGAAAAGTTCCAGACAGTTCGTCGGTCGACCGGCGTAAAAATCGGTCGACCGGCGGTACTGTAGCAGGTACATCTGATTTTATAAAATCGGTTAAAAATAGTAAAATAGCTTCAAATATTATAAACTTTTGAGGAAAGGTTTTATACATGTATAAAAACATGTTAGAAAAAGAATTTCTGAAAAATAATTTCCCAGTTGAGAGAAATAAATGTTTGAACACAAAAATATAGTTTCTGAAAATCTGCTGTGATATACGATTTTGTAAAATCAATTAGGCACAGTAAATCAACTCCAAAAATAGTAAACACTGGATGAAAGTTTCTAAACATGTAGATAAACATGTCAGAGAAAGAATATTTCAAATATCACTTCCCATTTGTAAAAACTCATCAGTTTTGTAAAACATGCACGAACATGTGCACGAACGAAAACGTGAATTTGTAAATTCCTTTAAACATAACAAATCAATTCCAAACTTGATGAAACTTTGAGAAATGTTTGAAAATGATATTTTGAATATGTTACAAAAAGAATTTTCCTATTTGCATTTCCCAATTGTGAAATCTCATTATTTTGCAAAAGTGTTCAAAACATGAAAAAGTGATATACATGAAGTTTGATGTTTTGACATAAACAATGTTTTGAAACTTTGCACAATGATTATATAGACTTGATAAAATATGTATATGATGATTGTTAAGTCTATAAACTGAGAATACGATATTTGAGCTTAGAAACCAAATACGTGTATGTATATATAAACATCAAAATCTAAAACACTTGTATGTATATATATATAACTATATATATGCATAGAAACCAAATACGTGTGTGTATATGATATTGAGCTTAGAGTATCTAACACACATAATATAAAACCTAAACTAGATTACCCAAAGCTTGATCTTAATCTTCAATAGGCTTGACTTGATATATTTGCGGATGAAGCTTGAACTTGATCTTTAACTTGAATTGCATAGGCTTCACCGACATTCCGCCAACCTCCTTTGGATATGATCGTTGAAGCTCTATTCCATCCATCCTCCAACTACGTTGTTTGTCTACAATACATAGGAATACACAAACACTAGACAAACAACATTAGTAGTAAATTGTTTGTAAATCATCATCAAAACAAGAAGGCCAACAATCTCCCCCTTTTTGAAGATGACAAACAATTTACAAAAAAAGGATATATGCATGAAAAGAATTGAATATATAAATTATAATTCACATGCATATAAACAAGAAAGAATATACATATACTCACAATATTTCTCCCCCTTTGACAACATCAAAAAGGGGACAAAAGAATTAAGAGACCTACAACTTTGGTCTTTTGAGTTTTTTCATATTCGAAAGGAATTAGATAGTAAATGACCAGTTTGTGTCATGTTAGTTCTAACTTATGTCATGTTAGTCCTAGCCCCTGTTATGTTAGTTCTAATCTATACCATGTTAGTTTACATTATTGTTTCTGCTGTAAATAAATGTATACTCACAATATTTCTCCCCCTTTGACAACATCAAAAAGGGGACAAAAGAATTAAGAGAGCGAAAGCTCCCCCTATCAATAAGCATAGGTGAGTATAGAAAATATATATATAGGGATTGCTCCCCCTATCAAAAAGCCATATAGAATATATGCAATGAAGATCATGGCAAACATATGTGAGCAATCATAAAAGATATGCTAACAATCACTCACATTCAAACAAGATAATGAGAACACATAAATATATCAAGATGAACATATTGTCTCATATCATAAAAGCCAATGTATAAAATAGATTTATGAAATCAAAAGAAGAGAAACATGAGAGTCATGTAAAAAGTTTTCAAATGAAAACAAATCAACCAAAAGAATTCATAAATCAAAGTTTATATTCAAAAACAATGTTTGATCAATAAAGAAAAATTTTCTTTACATAACTTGATCAAACCACTCATAGAATACATTATAAAGCACGAATAGATGATCCATTAGCACAAACACATAAATATCATCATATAAGTGAATTATAATGAATTCAAAAGCAACAAATCAAAACACAATTTTTAAGAGAGGCAACAATTATATCAAGCTCTTGAGCTTGTTCCAACCCATATAATCATTTTAGCATCCGGTAAACTTGATTTGGGAATAAACACCCAATGAACCCGGATGGTTTTATAAGTACAAACCTCTCATCAAAACAAAACAAATAATCATGAAAACAAAAGATTTTATCAATTATAAATTGTTTTCATATAAAAAGATTTCAAAGTATAATTTTCAAAACCAAGATAAAGAAGGATAAAAACATTAAAATTCTTAGTTTGAAAATCAAATTTGTTTTGGTACCCAAGAACTCTTGGTACCAAAAGATTTAGGGACATGACCCCTATCATTAAAGCTCAAAGCCTTAGGGTTATGAACCCTCTTAGGTATATGTGGTGCACTAACATGGTCAAAACAATATTCATTCAAATGACCCTTCCGATTGCAATTTGTGCAATGAAAGAGATCCATTTGTTTTTGTGGACCATTAGCTCGTGCACGGGAGTCATTTGCAAATAAAGATTTTCTTTTAAAATTATTTTGCAAATGAGAAACATTATTAAACAAAGGTGGTCTTTTTGGAGCAAATTGCAAATTTGAAGCATTTTGCAAATCAAAACAAAATTTAGCAAGATGTCCAATTCTACCACAAACATCACATTTAAACTTTTGTGGTCTTTTAAAATCATTTGGCAAAAGTGAAGTCTTTTTCAAATCATAGCAAAATTTTGCCAAATGGCCAAAACGACCACAATAATTACACTTGAACACACTAGCATGCTTATGATGAACTTTGTGAGAATGAGCATGTGAATGTGTAAGTGTACAAGATGAAGAAGCTATATGAGATGCACAAGGAACATTAGGATTCTTATGTTTGTGTGCATCATAACAAAACTTAGCTAAATGACCTTGACGGCCGCATATAGAACACTTATAAGTTTTGCTATACATGTGTGCATAATGAGTGGATGATTTTGACTTAGTTTTGGCACACATGTCCATAAGCCTCTTATGATTATTAATGCATATTTTCAAAGTTGAATCTAAAGATGAAATACTTTTGTTCATAAGATTCAAGTCTTCATTCTTAGGCACATATGCATTTTTAGAAGTAGAACATAAATAGTCATTTATAAAGGAAGTAGTATCATTTTGTATGTTCTCTACTCTACTTCTAGCATGGCATTTTCTTTTTCATGAGTTAAAATAGCAAAGTTTGAAAGCAATGAATCATGATCCGATTTTAATTTATCATTCTTTTCTTTGAGGATCACATTCTCATTAGAAATATTATCAAACTTAGAAATCAACAACTCATGGTCGGATTTTAAAATTTCATGCTTGCTTTTAAGATTAATGAAATCATTTTGCAATTTCTTGTAGGCATGTAATAATTTTTCACTAGCATAAGCAAGTTCATCATTAGGTAAATCATTAATGGTTTCGAACTTGCAAACCTCACTAGGGCTATCGCCTAGTGGCCGTGTGCATGATGAAGCTCCAATATTACTTGAAGAAAAATCCGCCGGAATCCTTTGGATCTCCTCCAAGTTACCATGATGTGCTTCTATGAATGTCCACAATTTGTAAGCACTATCAAAGGAAACAAGCTTGTTAGAAATAAAGGAATCAAGTGCATTATGCATATATTCTAACATAATCTTGTTCATGGTAAACAATCTTTTGTCATTTTTGCTCCACTTGGATTTCTCCATAGTGGGTACAATATAAGCATCATCAATAATTCCCCATAGATCAATATTTTTAGATTGCACAAAAAGTTTAAATCTAGAAGCCCATTGTGCATAGGAAAAGTTAATGAATTTAGGAGCAACATTGGATTAATAGCCTAACAAAGGTGCACAATTCATATTCATGATAAATATATATGTGCAAGCAAGACAAATGCAATCAAAATAAGATTAGCATAAAAAGATAACTTGGATCTTTAACTCAAGGCGATTAGACCTTAAATCAAAGAGCACCAAGCTCTGATACCAATTGTTAGACCCTAGAGGGGGGGTGATTAGGGTCTTATGCTAATCTAATCCGATTAAATGCCAATTAAAATTAATTAATACGTTATCCTAGCAAGTATGAAATACAACAATATTTGTAAGCTAGGATAAGCAATGTAAACAATAAGATATATCCTATATGATGAATAAGTATATATGCAAGGATATATAAACAACACAAGGGTAAAATAAACAATCTAAACAAGATAGTGGATCATAAAAGGGATGAGTAATGCACAATTGACGATATAAGATAAATGCAAAAACAACTACGCCAAAGACAAACTCAAACAAGCAATATGATCACGGAGTTCGGACCTTCCGTCCTACGTCTCCGCTCCCCACTCCCGGGGAGAAATCCACTAACACAATCCGGTTTGGAAGCCGGAACTTCTTCTACACACTCGGTTTTCTAGCTAACCGAAAACTCTACAACTCACACTATGCAATCACACTCTACACCCACTAAGTGTTGGACCTAGCCGTGTCTCCCTTAAGTGCTCGGTTACAAACTCTTCCTAGGCACGTCAACCGACGCCACTCCTCTTGGGACGATCCCCGACTCTCACCACACACTCCTCACTTGGTGTACAAGTGTATTACAAAGTGATTCTCACAATAAGCACAAATATGACAAATGATTATTCTCAAAAAAAAGTGAGAACTCAATTAAGCTCACTCTCAATGTCACAAACCCACAACCCTAAATTATACTATGAATGTAAATACAATAAGCTCAATAGGTTGTGTGTGAACAAAGAGTATCAATAAAACAATTAAACTAAACTCAAATATAAATCTAGCTTATGGAAATTATAATCAAAATAATAAATTGCTAGATGAGTTTAGAAACACTTCTCTAGATCAAGATGGAGAGATGGAGATAGGAGCCCAAACAAGAAGATAATCTCCTCCACTTGTGAAAACCAAAACAGCTTAAACGAAACCCTTAAACAAGCTTAAACAAGCTTAAACTATTTTTAAAACCCTTGTTTAAAAACTTCTTTTAAAACATTCTTAGATTCCATGAAAACTGAGATCAAATAGGGTTTTTATAGCCTCCAAGACCTCACCCAAAAACCCAAACAAAATGACCAAAAAACAATTCTGCAACGGCTCTAAAAAGAGCCGTTGGAACTGCAGCGGTCGACCGAGGAAAATCACGGTCAACCGCGAGCAAAGAAAGAAGCGGAAAAAAGTTCCAGACAGTTCGTCGGTCGACCGGCGTAAAAATCGGTCGACCGGCGGGACAGTAGCAGGTACATCTGATTTAGTAAACTAGCTTCAAAAATTATAAATGTTTGAGAGAATGTTCTAGACATGTATAAAAACATTTTAGAGAAAGAATTTCTGAAAAATAATTTCCCAGTTGAGAGAAATAAATGTTTGAACACAAAAATACAGTTTCTGAAAATCTGCTGTGATATACGATTGTGTAAAATCAATTAGTTACAGTAAATCAACTCCAAAAATAGTAAACAATGGTTAAAAGTTTCTAAACATGTAGATAAACATGTCATAGAAAGAATTTTTCAAATATCACTTCTCATTTGTGAAACTCATCAGTTTTGTAAAACATGCACGAACATGTGCACGAACGAAAACGTGAATTTGTAAATTCCTTTAAACATAACAAATCAATTCCAAACTTGATGAAACTTTGAGAAATGTTTGAAAATGATATTTTGAACATGTTACAAAAAGAATTTTCCAATTTGCATTTCCCAATTGTGAAATCTCATTATTTTGCAAAAGTGTTCAAAACATGAAAAAAGTGATATACATGAAGTTTGATGTTTTGACATAAACAATGTTTTGAAACTTTGCACAATGATTATATAGACTTGATAAAATATGTATATGATGATTGTTAAGTCTATAAACTGAGAATACAATATTTGAGCTTAGAAACCAAATACGTGTGTGTATATGATATTGAGCTTAGAGTATCTAACACACATAATATAAAACCTAAACTAAATATACCAAGCCAACCTCCATTTGATATCGTCGTTGAAGCGCTATTCCATCCATCCTCCAACAACGTTGTTTGTCTACAATACATAGGAATACACAAATACTAGACAAACAACATTAGTAGTAAATTGTTTGTAAATCATCATCAAAGCAAGAAGGCCAACAGTAGAAAGTACCACTGTAGCTTGTAACATCAATCGCCAACTAACTGGAGGCCCATGTATTCTGAATACATAACAAGTAGTAGATCGTCATCTATCTAGATCGCCTGCATAATCTGAGTCCATAAACCCATCAATTTGACATATCTTTCCACCAAAACACAACCCCATATCAATAGTACCCTTCAAGTACCTCAGGACCTACTTCACTACTTCCCAATGTGCATTTCTCGGATTCGTCATGAATCTGCTGACCACACTGATTGCCTGTGAAAAATCTGGGCATATACACACCATGGCGTACATCAAACTACCAACTACACTAGCATAAGGAACACGCTCCATGTGTGCCTTCTCTTCTGCTATAGTGGGAGATTATTTACCTGAAAGACTAAAGTGTGGAGCCAATGGAATCACCACCGACTTAGCACTTTTCATCCTAAATCTCGCGATCACCCGCTCTATGTAGCCCTTCTGACTCAAGAATAATCATTGATTCACCCGCTCTCTCCTAATCTCTATACCCAGTATCTTCCTTGCAGCATTCATGTTCTTCATCTCTAACTCTTTACTAAGTTAAGATCTATCTCCACCCTGCTCTTCGAAGCAATAAGCATATCATCCACATACAAAAGAAGATAGATATAATCACCTCTAAGAAGCTTCCGAATGTAAACATAACAATCATAATCGCTTGGGGAAACCCATGCTTCAGCATAAAGGAATCAAATTGCTTGTACCACTGCCAAGGAGATTGTTTCAGTCCATAGAGTGACTTCTTCAAGCGATACACATAATTCTCCTTATCCTCAACCTTGTAGCCCTCAGTTTGATGCATGTAGATCTCTTCATCCAAGTCTCCATGCAAGAAGACTGTCTTTACATCAAGCTGTTCTAGCTCAAGATCACCATGAGCAACAATACTCAATAGCATCCGAATAGAAGTGTGTTTCACCACCGGAAAAATATCTCATTGTATTCACATCCTCTGTTTGTGCAAACCCTTTAGCCACTGGCCTCGCTTTTTACCTTGTACCACCGAGCTCTAAAGGATCTTTCTTTCTCTTATAGACCAACTTACAACCAATAACTTTTCTTCCTACGGGAAATAGGACCACCTCTCATGTTTGATTCTTCTGAAGAGATTCCATCTCCTCCTCCATCGCAGCTAACCAACTCTCACTATCTCTATCCCGAATAGCTTCCTTGAAGGAGACCGGCTCATCATCCCCTACCGAGAGTGCGTATTCCACCAAATTAACCTATTCATAGTGCTTCAGGGGTTGATCAGCCCCTAGCTTCAATACCTGCTTGTATGCTCGCCTTGGCCTAGTGGAAGCCAAACTATCCTTGAGCTGCTGTTGTTATAGTCTTTATGTATTCTCCTGCTCAACCTCCTCCTGCTCAAGCTCATCATCTACCTAATTTTCCACTTGAATATGACTAGAACTTGGTTGGTCTTTAGGTTCTATCTCAATAACCTGAGACTTTGAAGTCCCAACAGTCCTAACACCATCATCCTTAGATGCCTTAGCAATCATGGATTTCTCATCAAAGGTAATATCTCTACTGATCACAAACTTCGAATCTTCTGTACACTAAAGACGGTAGCCATTTACACCCTTTGCATATCCCAAGAATATAGCCTTCTTGGCCCTCACGTCAAGCTTTCCCTCGTTGACGTGATAATAAGCAGTACACCCAAAAATCTGGAGCCTCTCATAATCTGCATGCTCTTCTAACCACACACCTATAGAGTGTATCACTATCCAATGTAGAATGTGGAGAACAGTTTATAATATAACAAGCTGTAGCCACCGCTTCTGTCCACCATTCCTTGCCCAATCCAGTATAAGATCGCATACTCATTGCTTTCTCCCACAATATTCGGTTCAGCCTCTCCGCGACCCTATTTTGTTGTGGTATAGATCTGATTATCCAGTGTCTAGTAATACCCTCATGATCACTAAACTCATTGAAAGCACCATCTGTATATTCTCTACCGTTGTCAGATCTTAATGTCTTCAATTTATTCCATGTCCTATTTTCAACCATCACCTTCCACTTCTTAAAAGTCTCAAATACCTCATTCTTATGCTTAAGAAAATAAATCTAAGCATATCTCGAATGATCATCTATGAATAAGACAAAATACCTGGAACCATCCTTGGAAGTTGTCTGAGCCGGACCCCACACATCTGTATGCACATAGTCTAATATACCTCTACTCTTGTGATTGTTTTTCAAGAATTAGACCCTATGCGCCTTCCCGTACACACAATCCTTATAAAAATCCATACAAGGTTTTTTCAGATTCTTCAGCAAACTTCCTTACCAAGCAAATCCAGACCCTTCTTTGACACGTAGACAAGCCGCTTATGCCATAACCGTGTGTGCTCACATGGGTCTCCACCACTTCCTTTAGTTCCAACCGGTGCATCTCCCGTCACCGTTGTGCTTGAGAGAATATATAAATTACCGTGATGAATACCTTTCATCACTACTAGGGAACCCCGAACAACCTTCTTCACTCTGTTCTCTGTAACAATCCTACAACCACCATAGTCCAATGTACTAACTGAGATAAGATTCTTTCACAAGTCAGGAACGTGCCTCACATTCGTCATAGTTCGGACCACTCCATCATGCATCTTGATCTTGATATTATCTAGCCCCACCATTTTACAAGCATGGTTATTCCCCATATATATGGTTCCACCATCAATGCTTCTGTAGGTAGTAAAATACTTCCTATTTAGGCACATATAGTAAGAGCAACCTGAATTAAGAATCCACTTCCCGGTGATATCATCGCCACCTGTGACGATATAACATTCTTTCTCGCTCCCTTCTTTTGAAACATAGCTCGCTTCTTCCTTGCCTTCTTTTCTCTTAGTCTTGTTGTTGTTATTCTTCCCACCTACTCTCTTGTTTGGATAGTCGATCTTGAAATGTCCAACTTCACCACATTTGAAACACGCTCGTTCCGCGCAAGAGGTCTTGATTTTGATCTAGACTTTCCTCCCTTATCTTTTTCGTGCTCATTGCTCCTTTCTCTAGCAAATAATCCCTGCGTTTGTTCTTTTCTACCACCATTAGTCATGTTACTGGTTATAATCTTCCGAAGGTTATCCGCTAGAAGCGCCATTCTAGTCTTATCCATCGTCAAATTGTCTCCCACAAGCATTAGTATTTACACCAAGTTCTCATAAGACTTCAACAGAGATAAAAGTAGTAGAAACGTCTGATCCTCGTCTTCAACTGTCATGTCTATATCCTTTAAGTCTGATATGATCCTATCAAACTTGGTGATATATTCACGGATTGATGAGCATTCCTCCATCTTGTAAGTATATAATTTGGATTTCAAATAGATCCGGTTTGTTGGACTCTTCGTCATGAAGGTGTTTTCTAACTTTGACCACATGCCCGCAACCGTTTTATCTCCATCTACCAAGAAAGCTACATCCCTTTCTAGGCAAAGGATAATCGATGCCCGTGCTTCCAGATCCAGCTCCTCCCAATCCTCATCAGACATATCCTTATACTTCTTCTCTTTTCCAGCTAAAGCCTTGTACAATTTTTGCGAAATCAACGAGTTTTTTATCTGCATCCTCTAATAGGAAATATCATTTCCCATTGAATTTTTCGATCTCATACTTTCTAAGTTTAACTGTTTTGCTAGTTAGCGCCATTCTCCGTTTGAATTAATAAATCTATTTCTCTAAGAAAATTTTCGAGCACCACCTCAAACCAGAAGCTACACTACTCCCAATATGAATAACAACTATGATACCAATTGTTGGGCGTAGAGTCACGCCCTCACACCGCGAAAGTGATATAACCTGAGAGAAAGCCCTGACTTTTGTTTTTACAAAAGCTCAAGTCAACATTTATATTCCCATTTCACAAAGAAAATAAGAACAGAAGTGAAATATCACAACAAAGTGAGACATACACTCTTCCTCTAATCAGTTCTAAGACTGAATTATCGAGGGAACTTACAAGCAATAGCCAACACCTAGAAAACAGTAAAGACACGAGATTTACGTGGTTCGGCAAACTTGTTTACGTCTACGGGGAAGGGAAAGGGGAGATTCCACTATGAAGGAGAACACCGACGACTTGTACAATCCACAAGCTCGTCTCAAAGAGGAAGATTTGATTTTTCTCTCTCACGATCTCTCTTATCTCTCCTCAAGTCTCCTGAAAACTCCTCAAAACAACTGACTAAACCCTCTGTTTCACCTCACGCAGAAACCCTAGAAAAGATCATCGGTATTTATATCAAGTCATCAATCAAAAAGTTATCCAGGAAAAAAACAAAAGGCCCAATTACCCTTTGGAATTCCTCCCGCACGTGTCTTGCCGCTTGCCATCTCACGCATGCTCCTGCACCTGTGTGCT
Organism: Asparagus officinalis; assembly: GCF_001876935.1. Taxonomy (NCBI): domain Eukaryota; kingdom Viridiplantae; phylum Streptophyta; class Magnoliopsida; order Asparagales; family Asparagaceae; genus Asparagus; species Asparagus officinalis. The sequence goes on along the minus strand of NC_033797.1, from coordinate 99,029,877 downwards.
TGCCGCTTGCTGCTTTGCACCGCACCACGCACGAAGACACATCTGAATCTTCACACAACAGATATATTGAGAACTACCTTTTTAACTTCTTTATTTAGTTGTATGAATTGATTTCAATTCAAGGGTCTTTTTATTTATTTTCCATTTTTCCATTTAAGACTCATTTATATTTTCACTTGATATTCTACTAAATAAACTCAAAGGTTCTATGAAAATAGAAATAGGGAGCGTACAAAAGTCTTCTATTTTTCTCTTTTCTGTTCATCCTCTTCAAACTTTTGGCTATTCATCTTTTCTGTTATTAATCGTGCTAATATTTTTTTTATATTCATTCCTCTCATCACCCTTCTCATTTGATAATTTAGCAGCCTTTATTCTTAATCTTTTTATTTTGGTTGGTTTTTGGCACATGAACTATAGGTGATGATACATTAGACAGATAAGAAAATATCAGGGGTCCATCTATCTCTAGGGACTTTAAGTATTGACCGTACTCAAAGGTGGCTCCTTTGGATTTATTTCTTATTTCAGTTTTTTTTTTAATTTGACTTTTATGTTGATAAGTTGTTCCAAAAGAAAGGATTGAAGGGTCACACATGTTTGCATATCAATCTAATACTATTATAAAAATGGGTTGCTATGTTAAAATATTTCTTTCTAAAATGCCCTGCAACACATCCATCCATAACATACATGAAACACACGAATACTCAAATTTTCATAACCTCACCATTGACTACACATCCATCCATTCATACATACATGATGATACATGCTACTCAAATTTTCATAACCTCCGTATTTATGACCATCAAATATTCATTTAACCACCCCCTCATAACATTCATTCACTAACTCTTAACACTAGATATAACTTTATTCACATTGATGATGAAAAATGTTTCAACTATTCATCTCCTACCAATCACAATAAATAACAACAAAATCTTATCAAATTTCCCCAACCAAAATTTCATTCATAATCAAAATTTAGATGAGGAAGAAAGAAGCCAAACCTACACGTCTCATAACCACATGAATCAAGTACATCCCTCTCATGAATGGAACTCGATGCTTGAGAGTATATCAAGTTGCCCCTCTAGATGTATATAAGCATCTTCGACTACTCCCATCTAGGACCTCAAAAACAATATTGATCACTTGAATTGCATAACTACTGATGTGCTTTTTAGAAGCAAACTAAGCATATCAATGCATGCGATTTTTTTAATTTATGTTTACTCTTACTTTGGTTTGTATCCATAAAATAAGAATATGCATGCATTTATCATGTATTTTCAAATATGAATGCATTATGTATGCATGATTAGTTCTCTCATGCTGGTTTTGACTATAATCTTGAGAAATTTTGCTATTTCCTCTTTAGAAATGAATGCAAATATGAATGTTTATGCATCCCTAGTTAGTGTATTGTACTCGGTATATAAGCTAATGTGGTACATATTTACAATTAGAAGATTTTTCCTTTGGGCATATTGTTGGATAGCAGGTTCCTAATATGTTTTCTAATTTGTTTAGGTAACAGGTTATTGGGATTCCTAATCTGTTTTGATAACAAGATTCTAAATCTGTTTTGGTAACATGTTATTACTTATTAGGATTCCTAATCTGTTTTGTTCTTGTTTTAGAATTTCTAGTATGTTTTTGATTTTAGGATTTTTAGGATTTCTATATATATGGAACGCCTTAGAAGAGATTAGGATCATCAAAAAGAGTAGAGTTGTAATCAGAGATTAGAGAGACTTTTGAGCATTGTGAGAGAGAGATATTGTGAGCAAGTTAAGAGCTTTGGTTGAGGGGAGATTAGAGAGACTTTTGAGCATTGTGAGAGAGAGATATTGTGAGCAAGTTAAGAGCTTTGGTTGAGGGTTAGTTTGTGAGTTTTGTGAGATTATAACCCTTTGTACTCTCCTTGATTTAGTGGAATCTCCCCATCCTCTCCCCGTGGACGTGGGCAAATTGCCAAACCACGTATATCTCTGTGTTTGTGATTGATCTGTCGTATTTTAGGTTTGGATTGTGTTCGTGTTTGGTTAGTTATTCTTCTCCCGTGCTTACGACTTGTTTGATGAGCGAGCACGCTTCCGCATAGGCGCACAATAAGTGGTATTAGAGATCGGGCTACTCTTGGACTATTTGGAGGCGTAGATTATTTTGGAGGCTCGTCTAGGGTTACGTTTGGTGATAAAGGTAGGAACTTTTTGGTAAAGACACTATCTTTTTCAATTTTGGATCTATTTTTTGTTTATTCCGCTTTGATTTATTGGTGCTTTGAGAAAGATGGTATAGAAAGAAGAAGTTATGGAGGGTACTTCCGACGTGAAGGCCGTCCAAATTTTGAATATCCACTCTATGAAAATAGATGTGGAGAAGTTTAATGCACAAAAAATTTTGGTCTTTAGAGATGTGAAGTCTTGGATACGCTCAATACACAAAATTTGGAGGATACTTTAGAGTTGGATGGGAAATTGGATGACATTGAGGAGAAGGTTCGGAAGAAGATGAATCGAACGACGTGTGGTTTGATTAGATCTTATTTAACTCAAGATTTGAAATATGATGTGATCAATAAGACTTCGACTAAGAAGATTTGGGAGATCCTAGAGGGCAAGTATTTGACAAAGAGTGTAGAAAACCGTTTGCATTTAAAGATGAGACTTTATCGCTTCCAATTGAAGAAAGAAACCTTTATTGGTGATCACATGAACCACTACATGAAGCTTCTTGCAGATTTAGCGAATGTAGATGTGATGATTGAAGATGAGGACAATGCATTGTTATTGTTGAGTTCCTTACCCGATGAGGATTATGAGATATTCGTTCTTACTCTTATTAATGGGAAGATATCTCTTTTGTATAGTGAGGTCACCACTGCACTTGTGAATTATTAGTTTCGAAAGAAGGATAAATTGACTTCAGTTGAGTCGGTTGTGGGGGCATTGGTCACGAGAGCAAAGAGTCCAAACTGTGGTAGGAGATCGTAGTCTAGAAGGGCACATCCTGGAGTTTGTAGGAACCAGTGTGCCTTTTGTAAAGAGGATGGATATTGGAAAGCCGAATGCTCAAAGTTGGTTGATCGAGTCGGGAAGAATAAGGGGAAAGCTATTCAAGCTTCAGAGGTGAATGTTGTCAAGGTTAGTGGTGACAATTCAGATTCGGATTCTTCAGGCTATTCATTAGCACTACCGTCAGTTTGTGTTGCCGACTCTATAAAGTGGATGTTGGATTCGGGTACTTTTTATCATATTTTGACCTAGGAGGGATTGGTTCTTTAGCTTTCAGTAATTAGAAAGAGGGGATGTTATGATCATGAGTAATAATCATGAATGCCCTATTAGAGGTATCAGTACCGTTCGTATTAGCATGTATGACAGAGTGATTCAGGAGTTGGATGAAGTAAGGTTTATTCCTCAGTTAAAGAAGAATATCATTTCACTTGGAGTTTTGAAGGCAGCAGGCTATAGGGTGACCTTAGAGGATGCATATTTGAAGGTCACATTTGGGTCCATGATTATGATGAAGGGTGTCAGGAGAAAGAATTTATACTATTTGATTGGGAGCATGATGATTAGTAGAAAACTGACGACTTCTTTGAATTTAGCTAGACTGTGGCATTTGTTGAGGCTGTGATATTTGATTGGTTATGCCGTACATAGTTTGTTGAGGAGTGCTTTGACATGCAGATTGAAGTCCTTTGAGCATAATGGTATGAGCAAGAAGATCGAGGTGGAGTTTGGCACTTCTATCCATCGATCGAGAAGTCTTTTAGGTGATGTTCATTCAGGCATTTGGTGGCCTTCTAAGGAGGTGTCGTTGGGAGGTAATAGGTATTTGGTTTTCGTAGTTGGGGACTATTCTAGGCATTGGTGGGTTGCAACAAAGTCATGTTGGTTTGAAGTCCTAGAAGTCAACAACAGATGAAGAAAGTGTGTTGGCAAAAAGGTAACCCGTCGTTTTATTTTTGGTAGGGGTTCTTTCTTGCATTTATGTTAAGCTCATGGCAGTTTGAGACACTTTATTAGAGAGGAGACATTGGAGCGACGAGATAAAATGATAATTTTGATGGATCGTTCCTTACTAGAGGAGGATCGATGTTTGTTGTCGAGTATTGGATTGTAGAGGAGTTTTGGAGCTTCGACATATTTGGGTCATCTTAGTCATAGCTTGCTGACTGCTGCGTTCGGAGTTATTGGATCTGGTGGAGCTGCTTTAGATTTTGGGTTGCGTCGAATATTTGGTTGCCAGCATTTGGTCATATCGAGGATGTGAGATTTGATCCGATTGTACATTTGAGATTCAGAGGCTCCGCATACAACACATGTAAGCCTAATTTTGAAATTCTTTTTTTTAACTGTAAACAAAAAATCCCTAAATATGCATTAATTTTTCAAATTCTCTTATAATATGTTCCACGTTCTATACAACTATTGTTAAGTAGTTCAAACTAAGAAAAAAGGACTATAATTGGTAAAGGAGGAAGAACAAATATGTGGTTATGAAGAAATTTAAGAGAAGAAAAATTTTAATGTTAGTACACCCTTCAAATTTGCATATCACTTATGCTATAAGCTCAAACAATTATTTTGTTTATTTCATGAAATGTATCTCATCCTCTCATTCTTTGTATTTGGTTTTTTAAATATATATATCATACAAAAGTAGCATTTTTCTTTAAATTGTTTAAATTTATCACATTCTGTATCATTTTTATAAAAAGTTATAGATTTCCAGAAACTAATGCTAAAAAAAATCCCTAGCATGATTAGAATGGCCAAATACTAAAAAAATTACTAAGCCTTATTTCCGTCTAAAATTGGTTAAATCTTGAATTTTGAAATTTCTTTTAGTTTTTAGAGAAGTTCTATATTTTAAATATATTGTGATCCTTTAGTTTTAAAAAATCATTAAGCACCTTTCTTTTTCATTCTTTAATACTTTGGATGACACCTTTGAGTTAAAAAAAGACGACAAGTATGACTACGTGCAATGCACGTACGCTTTACTTGAGATACAAATATGCCAATGAATCACATCAAGCTGTGGGTAAATTTGAGGTCCATGCTATTTTTTTCTTTGTTATGCATTTTTTTGATATTTATTTTTATTTAATGTTTGTTTTTGGTGTATGGATTGCTAATTTTTTTTGTATTCCTGTTGAATGCATATTCAACAATTTACACAGGCTCCCTCCTTAATTCTTGATATGTTTGTTGCATATACATAGTTTGTATCTACAATATTGAACTTGGCTAGATAATTTTTTTTGAATTTGTGATTTTAATAGTAATTAATTAATTGACCTAGTCTTGATTTTATAATGATAACCAAACTTATATAGCCTCTTATTAGCACAAATAAATACTATTAGAAGATTTTTAATTCTTAACTAAAAAAGAATTTTAATTCTTGAAGTACACATTTTTGTTCCCATAGAATAGGTATGCCCACCGATAGCATTTATTTTTTAATGTCCACTTCTTAATTTGGTAATTTCATAATAAAAATAATTATTGGTGCTCTTTGAATAACTAGTTATATTTTAATTTCATTTTAGAATTTTGGTAAAAGATATAAGAAAAACTACCCTATAGCATCATGCGGGCATAACACTAGTTAGTTAATAATTGGGAAGAGTTCAATTACCGTATTCTTGACATTCCATTCAAATTCAAAGGCTGAGATCATGCCACATAAGATTTGCAAAGGGGCAATTTTTAAAATAGGTCTTTTTACAAAAATAATTGTCATATTTGACTTATTCTCAATGTATTCAATTATCATATTTGACTTATTCTGAATGTATTTATTTTAAATTAATCAAGTTTCAACCAAGTCTGTATTGGGCACTAAAACTAGATCGATAAAAATTTTAGTTACAAACTCTACGGGATTGAGAATCTCATATAGTTTAATTGATAATTAATCTCAATTGTATTCACAATCGCGTGTAACTAGAAAAAGATATTAATTATATGGGATTGGCAATTCAGTACATAATATTTCTTCTCACACTTTAACAAATGTTACATTAGGTCAAGTTGTTTTAGCTTGCATTTGTTTAGCCTTCTCTTTGGAAGGTACTACATTCAAATATCACATTTGTCAAATTAATTTATATTTACTTTTTAAAGTTTTCCTTTCTATGTTGATGAAATTTTAAAATCTAGTACGAGATTTCCAAAAGTTTACTAAAATAAAATATAAAAGGGGAAAACCCAAATGATAAACATGGGATTTGAACCAACTCCTATTTAAAACAAATCTTAAGACTAGCTAGCACTAAAGACCACTAGATTAAACCATCTAATTTGTTGCAATTATATAAATGTAGTATATATGGGATCCACAATCCTAGGGACTTTTAATAAACCCTACAACATTCCAAATCTCTTAGAGCTTAATTGAGTTGCTAAACTCTATGGGATTCCTAATCTTGTAAAGTTTGTAAACTAATGATTTCAAAATCAACCTAGTTTTAGCGTATGATGTTGACGTGGCTGAAACGGGTAGATTTTGATAAATGCGTTTTGAATAGATCAAAAATTAAAATTATTTTTGTGAAAGGGTCTATTTCAAAAATCCATAGATTTAGTGAGTAATTAGATTCTATGAGATTCCCAATTTTGTAGAGTTTAATTGAGCAATTAATCTCTACGAGATTTCCAATGACATAAAGTTTGTAAACTAATATTTTCAAAATCGATCTAGTTTCAGCGCATGATATTGATTGTTAGGTTATGTGGAGCCTAATTTTCAGCCTTGGCCCAATTCGCTTAAGTGATTGAATCATCAAAACCCCAACTACGAGGATCGAACTAATACATGTAATTTTAAATTGCACTAATACCCTAGCTATAAAAGGGTGATTAGGGCGTAACTTGTAAACTATTCAGAACATAGTGGAATTTTACCTGCGGCGCCGTGGACGTAGCTTCTCTCATCAAGAAGTGAACCACGTAAATTCTGTGTGTTCTGTGATTTATTTTCCCTTTTTTCCCTCTCTCATCTCTATTTCCAAATCGTAACAGGGATTAGAAAAACCCTAACAAGTGGTATCAGAGCGGCCAAGTTCGAAGCTGACGATTTGAGGTTAGATATGGGATCTGAGAAGGAGACGTCGAAGATCGAGAAGTTTGATGGGACAAACTTCGGATACTAGAAGATGCATATGAAGGACTACGTCTATCAGAAGGATCTGTATTTGTCGCTAGGAGAGAAGCTGGAGGATATGAAGGATGTAGAGTGGAAGTTGTTAGATCGGAAGGTCCTTGGAGCAATCAGGTTGACCTTGTCTAGATATGTACCCTTCAACATCAAGAATCAGAACTCGATGGTGGATCTCAGGGCTGCTTTATCTAGTATGTATGAACAACCCTCTGCAGTGAATAAGGTACATCTCATAAAGAAGTTATTTAATTTAAGGATGTTCGTGAATCAAAAATTCAAAGATCACTTGAACGAGTTTAATGAGATCACATATCAGTTAAACTCCGTTAACATTAAATTTGATGATGAAATTCAAGCCCTCTTAATACTTGGTCAGTTGCCTGATAGTTGGAAGGGCACCGTTATTTCGATTAGATGATCTTTTGGAAAATCGAAACTGAAGTTTTCAGAGGTTGTTGATATGGTTATGACTGAGGAGATTAGAAGACACGAAGAAGGAGTTTCTAGTTCAGGGTCGGCACTGAATGTTAAGAGGAGAGGCAGAAACAGAAATAGGAATAGAGAGATTAGCCGTGAGAGACCTAATTCGAGGAATGTCAAGTCAAAGTCCAGAAATCGTAGAAGCAAGAAAGAGATTGATTGTTGGAACTGTGATAAGTATGGGCACTATCAGAATCAGTGCAGGGAACCTAAGAAAGATAAGGAGAGCAAGACTGAAGCGAACGTCACCTCAGGAGAATCAGATGATGCCCTTATCTGCTTGTTAGAGAGAAAAACAGAATCGTAGGTGCTAGATTCAGGAGCATTGTTTCATGCTACCTCAAATAGAGATCTATTTGAGAACTATGTTCTAGGAAATCTAGGACAAGTCTCCCTTGGTGATGTGATGATCAGGCGTGTGATGTAGTTGGAAAGGGAGTGGTGCAGATCAACCTCAATGGGTCTGTATGGAAGTTGAATGATGTGAGACATGTTCCAAGCTTGAGGAAGAATCTAATCTCCATAGGACAGCTAGCAAAAGTGGGATATGTATCAACCTTCGCATGTGATACATGGAAGGTTACCAAGGGGTCTATGATTGTTACTCGTGGTATGAAGAGTGGGTCTCCTTATATGACGATAGATGCATGTGGATCCATTAAAGTGGTTGAGAGCAAAGAAGATTGAAATTTGTGGCACCAAAGGCTTGGTCACATGAGCAGCAAAGGGCTGAAGGTTATGCAGTCAAATGGGAAGTTACCAAGTATGTGGTGGACTGGTCTTGACTTATGTGAGAGCTGCATCTTTAGAAAACAGAAGAGAATAAGCTTCAAAAGAGTTGGCAGAACTCCGAAGGAAAAGAAGCTTGAGCTAGTTCACACAGATGCGTAGGGTCTAGCAACAGTCCAATCTACTGGTGGAAGGTTATATTTTGTGACCTTCATAAATGATCACTCGAGGAAGACTTGGGTCTATTTCATGAAAAACAAATCAGAAGTGTTCGAAGTCTTCAAAAAGTGAAAGGCTATGGTAGAAAATGAAACAGGTTTGAAGATTAAGAAGCTTCGATCAGATAATGGCGGTGAATATGAAGATTCAGAGTTTAAAAAGTTCTGTTATGATAGTGGCATTACATTGGAGAGGACAGTATCAGGTACTCCACAGCAGAATGACATAGCTGAACGGATAAACAGGACGCTGACTGAGAGAGCCAGAAGCATGTGTCTACAAGCAGGACTTCTAAAGCAGTTCTGGGCATAAGCAGTCAACACAGCTGCCTACCTGATCAACCAGGGACCATCAGTGCCTTTGGAGCACAGAATACATGAAGAAGTATTGAGTGGAAAGCAGGTAAACCTTTCTCATCTAAGAGTCTTTGGTTGTGTTTCATATGTTTATTTAAGTGATCATGTTAGAAACAAACTTGATTCTGAATCTTTGAACTGTTATTTTATTGGCTATGGTGGTGATGAGTTTGGTTATAAGTTCTGGGATGAGCAGAACAAGAAAGTCATCAGAAGCAAGGATGTTGTCTTCAATGAAACAGTCCTCTATAAAGATCGTAATGCTGTTCAGTCCACTAGTTCGGTGTAGTCTAAGTCTATATCCTTTGAACCGGATGATGTTCCAGATGGGAGCAACTTTGAGGCTAGTTCTGATGAAGAAGGAGCAGGAGAAGTGGAAGAAGAGATGATAGAGGAGACAACTTCAGAGAGGACAGATGCAGAGCCTGGTCCATCCATCAGAAAGTTGAGGCGGACAACAAGAGTACCCAAGCCAAATCCGAAGTATCCATCATTACAGTCCATGTCTCATTTGAACTACTTATTGTTGAGTGATAATGGAGAGCCAAAAGGCTATGATGAGACATGTCGAATGGGTGATGCGAGCAAGTGGGAGCTCGCTATGAAAGATGAGATGAAGTCCTTGAACACTAACAAGACTTGGGAGCTTGCGAAGTTTCCCGTGGGAAAGAAAGCCTTGAGTAATAAATGGATGTACAGAATCAAGTGTTAGACCCTAGAGGGGGGGGGGGGGATTAGGGTCTTATGCTAATCTAATCCTAATTAATTAGCAATTAAAAATTATGTAGATCAATTTATTCTTGCAAGAGATGAATATGAATAAGAACAATAAGAATAAGCACAAAAGGAATATACGCTAAGCAAAACACAAACACACGATATGTTTACGAGGTTCGGTCACCACGACCTACATCCCCGCTCCTCACCTCAAGGAGATATCCACTATCACAATCCGGTTTGGAAGCCGGAACTTCTACACACTCGGTTTACAAGATCACCGAAAACTCTTACACTACACAGACACTATGTAATCACACTTTACACACTAAGTGTAGGAACCTACCCCGTGTCCTCCTCCTCAAGTGCTCGGTTACAACCTCTCCCTAGGTTCGTCAACCGACGCCACTCCTATTGGATTCGACCCTGTCTCTCGCCTCACACTTCTCTCGGTGTACAAGTGTATTACAAGTGATTCTCACAAATAAAAGTTAAATACAATGATTTGTTCTCAAATAACAAGTGAGAACACAATGAAGCTCACACTTACTAAATCACATCCCACAACCCACACTATATGGTATGAAAATATTAAGCTCAATAAGTGTGTGTGATAACAGTGAATGAAACCCAATAAATATAGCTAAATAAAATGAAAATGAAATGACAAGCTATATAAGAGTTTAGAAGACTTCTCAAACAAGAACAACAGTAGATGATGATCCCAAAGGGATTTGAAGGCCACTTCTTGTTGTAGAAAAAACTCCTCTTGAAAATAGATTGATGAAATCAACTTTAAACAGCTCTTAAACACACTTAAGATTTAGTTAAACACAAAACTTGGATTTCTTAGATCTATAGAAGGAGAGCAGCAATGGGGTATTTATAGCACCCCAATACATCAGCTAAACCATAAGTAAAAGACCAAAAAACTAATTTGAAAACAGCTGTAAAAACTAGCCGTTAGAAGTGAATTGACAGTTCGGCGGTCGACTGGTGCGGTCGACCGCGAAGCTCAAAAACATAGTGTATGAAAAAATAAGTCTGGCGGTCGACCGCGGTGGTCGACCGCGGCGGTCGACCGCGAATGTCTCTGGATGTTCTCTCGGTCGACCGCCACGGTCGACCGCGAGTGCAAAAAGACTATGCCAAGGAAAAAACACAATTGGCGGTCGACCGACCCGGTCGACCGGAAACTAATATGTTTCATATGATAGGTTTTTGGCCAATTTTGAAAATACATTAAAAATATCAAATCAATTCCAAAAATAGTGAAACTTTGGGGAAAGTTTCTAAATGATAAAATAAACATGTTTAAAAAGGAATTTTTGAAAAATCAATTTTCGTTAGTGAAAACTCCCTGTTTTTAAAAAGTCTTTAGAAAACCTGTTTTTCGTGAACATGAAAATTAACATAAGGCTTGTAAATATGCATATATATATTATGCATGTATTATATGTATATAATGAATTATGAAAGAGCTGTAAACATGAGATAAAAGATATTGTAACAACGTTTGATGAAAAATCATTTATATGATAGAAAACGTCAAATATCGTGTTGAGTGTACATATATTGAGCTTAGATATAATCATACAATATATGTAAGTAAACTAAACTTATACCTAGGTAAATCCACACATATGAACTTGAATCTTTAACGCTTGATTGACGTGTGTTGAAATACCTGTAAAGAGAAACATAAACACAAAACTAGAGAATATATTAGTTGTAAATTGTTTAACATATCATCATCAAAACTATAGGGTCAACAATCTCCCCCTTTTTGATGATGGCAAACAATTTATACATGAATATGAATTATAAACTGATAAACCACATATAAGCCAAACATGAAAAAATCATACATGAATAATCACATAAACCATATATGAAAACTGATAAACCACATATAAGCCAAACATGAAAAAATCATACATGAATAATCACATAAACCATATATGTATATGAATAAAATTATAAACCATATGTGGATTTTTCTCCCCCTTTGACAACATCAAAAAGGGAAAAAAATTAAAAAATAGGAGCAACGCTCCCCCTGCATATAAGCACAGATAATAAAAAATGTATACCAAAAGCTCCCCATGTCAAATTGAATAAATGACATCTAACGAACATATATAGGAGCTAAACAATAATTAGTCATCCAAAAGGCAACCATAAACAATATATAAACCAAAGAACTCAGCATTAGCAACATATTTTCAACAAACAAAGCATGAAAATTGTTTCCACCATGCATAGTTCATAGAAAAGATAAACTAACACAATAAATCACAAAATATCACCACAGACATATATTGTTCCACAAGACTGCAAACCATACATAAAAAGTCACATAGTTCCACACAAATATAGAGTTATTACACTCAAACAAAAATAAAACCATAAGTGTCAAATATTGTTCCACCAAGACATAAACACCAAGACATAAACATAACATCCCATAAAATCCAAGAAGCAAAGTCAATCATCATCACCATCACCATCACCATCACCATCATCATCACCATCAGAAGAGCCAGAGCCATCAGCAGGGACCTTCTCAGAATCAGACTCAGAACTGGAAGAGGGATCCGGAATCCCGAGAGACTGATGCTTATAGGAAAGAATGGTCCTAACATCCCTCTGGATAGTTGAGACTTGCTTCTGAACACTTGAGAACTGAGTCTCAAGACGATCCAGACGGTCACAAATATCAGAAGCGGATGAGGAAGAAGCTCTAGACCGGGAACGAGAGGATGATGACTGAGTAGGATCAGATAAGGAACTAGAAATCTGCATCCTGGAGAGTGAGACCTTATCAAAGAAGTCCTTCTTAGATTTAATTTTGGGTTCATTGGTGAGATCAACATCGAAATGTTGAAGGATGAGGGTGATGAAAGAGCCAAAGGGTAGAAATTTGAAATGCTTCGATGCCATGTTTTTGAGAAAAACGTTTGCCCAATCTACTTTTATTTTGGCAAATATGGCATATACAACATTGATCTTGTCAGAAGCAAAATGATCGAAACTACCGGTTTTAGGAATCAAATTTTGAGCAATAATTCTAGCAATGAGTTTGGCAGTTGGATTAAGAGAATTATTGTTCATTGGATAAGTACAACCGGGCTTAAACATGAGGTGGTTCACAGCTGGATCATCAAGTTCAATAGACATAAGATCAACATCACCTGTTGGGATTTTTAGAATCCCCGCAAGTTCGTTGGCAGAAAAAGAGATTTGAACATGTTTAACTGATGTACTAATGGTCTTAAGACCATCAGTAGAGGATGATACAGACATGTTAGCATAAAATAGATAAACCAAGAAAGGATAATAAGGAACTTTTCGTTCCTCATCCAACAACCTAGCCAACCCAAATTGTGCAGAATGGTATGAGTGTCATACATAGCCAATTGATCGAATTTGATATATCTAGTTGGAAGGATTTTTAGTTTGCACAACTCCCTATATTTCTTAACTAGGGATTTATATAACAGAAAATCCTCATAATGAGAAGCTTTGACAGAGGATGAACTAGATTCAGGTTTTGATCTCTTTTTAGGAGGCATGATGACAGATATAAACAACTAGGGTTAGAAGAAAATATGGACTGAAATTTAAAAGCCCTGGAAATGAAGAATTAGAGCATAATAAGTAAATTTCCCTAACAAAAAACCCTAGACTGAGAATATAAACACTAGAGCAATGAAATCAAGAGATGAGAGAAGAAATTACCCAGCAGAATCTGATGGAAATCGACAGAGAGGAGCAGCGGTCGAATGAGGCAGGCGACCGAGAGCTTGGGGAAGATTTCGAACCCTAGTTCATTTGATTTCGAAATGGGATCGATAGATGAGGAGTCGGGTCTTAGATAGGGATGAAACAAGGGGCTAGGATCAGTTCAAAGATCAGATCAATGGTGGTGACAAGTTCGGGTTCAAAGCAGTTAAGAAAATAAAACCGAAACCCGATAACAATTAAAAAACGAAAGCAGAAAAATCTCTTGCGGTCGATCGACGCGGTCGACCGAAACAACTTACAGAGACTTCGTCGGTCGACCAGGTCGGTCGACCGCGAGAAGGTAAATAGCACAGGCAATGAAAAAAATTGGATTTTGAGAAAATTTTCAATTTAAACCTTTAAGAAATTTGTTTTATAATATACCAAATGTTTTATAAAATATATATAAATGTTTTTAGCTATAAAGATCATACATAATTCTTTTTAGCTTAAAAAAAATACAATTTGTCATTAAAACTCAAAAACCAATTATTCAAAATAAAGACAAAACAAAACACCAAAAACAAAAGAAATGATATAAAAATCATTTTGGTACCCAAATCATTTTGGTACCACTAGAGCTTGGGACATGACCCCTATAATTTAAATCCAAGGCCCTAGGGTTATGAACCCGCTTGGGCGTATTTTGTACACCGATACGATCAAAGCAAAAATTGTAAAAGGCCCTAGGGTTATGAACCCGCTTGGGCGTATTTTGTACACCGATACGATCAAAGCAAAAATTGTAAACATGACCCATACGATTGCAATTTGTGCAATGTAGAGGTTTAAATGGTTTACGTTGACCAAAATGGAATGCACGTGGTTCATTTACAAAAATAGATTTTTCTTTGTAATTGTTTTGCAAACGAGAATTTCTTTTCAAATCGAAACAAAACATGGCCAAATGACCAAAACGACCACAATAATCACATTTGTACACATGAGCATGTTTATGATTTACACTATGTGTGTGTACATGTGTATGTGATGAAGAAGCTTAATGGGATGCACAATCATGAATAGGTTGTTAATTTTTGGTGCATTATGACAAAATTGAGCTAAATGGCCTTTAAGACCGCAAATAGAGCATTTGTGAATTTTGTCATACATATGTGCATAGTGAATAGGTTTCTTAGAAGAATTAACATTGAGCTTTGCACATAAGTCCATAAGCTTTTAATTATTAGCAATACAAGTGTTTAGTGTTGGATCTAAAGTAGATATTCGTTTTCTCATTTGATTCAACTCATCATTGTGCATACAAGCATTGCTATTAGAAGTAGGATAAACAAGATTACTCATCATAGATTTTAACTTATCTACTTCTAACATAGCATCACGTTTTTCATGAAGCAAACTAGCATTTTTAATTTTCAAATTTTCATTGCATTCTTTAAGAATTATATTTTCATTTGTAATAAAATTAAACTTAGTAGCTAGTGTTTCATGAGTGGATTTCATATTAACATACTTACTCTTTACATCAATATAGCAATTGTGTAATTTTTCAAACTCAAGAGCAAGTTCATCAAAAGTAATAATATCATCGTTATCGCATACCTCACTAGGGTTATCACCTAGTGGTATTGTACATGGAGATGAGGCTTCCTTAGAACTCAAAGCGGGAATTTCCAACGCTTGTTGAATAGCCTCCAAGTCTCCGTCATGTGCTTCAATAAATTTCCATAAGGCGTAAGCACTATCAAAATTAGCAAATTTGTTAGAAAATGAAGAGTAAAAAGCATTTATCAAATATTCTAACAAAAGTTTGTTCATATTAAACAATCTTTTATCATTTTTACACCATTTGGATTTTTCCAAAATAGGAACAACATAGGCATCCTCAATAATTTCCCATAAATCAAATTGTTTAGATTGAACGGAAAGTTTGAATCTAACACGCCATTGAGCATAGGGAAAAATATCTAAACAAGGAGCAATATTAATAGCATATCCTAAACTAGATGAATCATACATATCCATAAAGATAATATGTAAGAGGCAAAATGTAATCAAAATTAGATTAGCACAAATACGATAACTTGGATCTTTAACTCAAGGTGGTTAGACCTTAAATCAAAGAGCACCAAGCTCTGATACCAATTGTTAGACCCTAGAGGGGGGGGGGATGACTAGGGTCTTACGCTAATCTAATCCCAATTAAATTCTAATTAAAATATTATTGAATAATTTATTCTTACAACAATGATATGAGATAGATATGAAAAAGGACAATAAGAAAATGCACAAAATAAAATATAAGCCAAGCAAAACCACAAACACACGATATGTTTACGAGGTTCGGTCACCATGACCTACGTCCCCGCTCCTCACCTCGAGGAGATATCCACTATCACAATCCGGTTTGGAAGCCGGAACTTCTACACACTCGGTTTACAAGATCACCGAAAACTCTTACCAATCACACTTTACACACTAAGTGTAGGAACCTAGCCCGTGTCCTCCTCCTCAAGTGCTCAGTTACAACCTCTCCCTAGGTTCGTCAACCGACGCCACTCCTATTGGATTCGACCCCGTCTCTCGCCTCATACTTCTCTCGGTGTACAGGTGTATTACAAGTGATTCTCACAAATAAAAGTTAAATACAATGATTTGTTCTCAAATAACAAGTGAGAACACAATGAAGCTCACACACACTAAATCACATCCCACAACCCACACTATATGGTATGAAAATATTAAGCTCAATAAGTGTGTGTGATAACAGTGAATGAAACCCAATAAATATAGCTAAATGAAATGAAAATGAAATGACAAGCTATATAAGAGTTTAGAAGACTTCTCAAACAAGAAGAACAGTAGATGATGATCCCAATGGGATTTGAAGGCCACTTCTTGTTGTAGAAAAAACTCCTCTTGAAAACAGATTGATAAAATCCACTTTAAACAGCTCTTAAACACACTTAAGATTTTGTTAAACACAAAACTTGGATTTCTTAGATCTATAGAAGGAGAGCAGCAATGGGGTATTTATAGCGCCCCAAAACATCAGCAAAAACATAAGTAAAAGACCAAAAAACTAATTTGAAAACAGCTGTAAAAACTAGCCGTTAGAAGTGAATTGACAGTTCGGCGGTCAACCGGTGCGGTCGACCGCGAAGCTCAAAAACATAGTGTATGAAAAAATAAGTCTGGCGGTCGACCACGAATGTCTCTGGATGTTCTCTCGGTCGACTGCCACGATCGACCGCGAGTGCAAAAAGACTATGCTGAGGAAAAACACAATTGGCGGTCGACCGACCCGGTCGACCGGAAACTGATATGTTTCATATGACAGGTTTTTGGCCAATTTTGAAAATACATTAAAAATATCAAATCAATTCCAAAAATAGTGAAACTTTGGAGAAAGTTTCTAAATGATGAAATAAATATGTTTAAAAAGGAATTTTTGGAAAATTAATTTTCGTTAGTGAAAACTCCCTGTTTTTAAAAAGTGTTCAGAAAACCTATTTTTCGTGAACATGAAAATTAACATAAGGCTTGTAAATATGCATATATATATATTATGCATGTATTATATGTATATAATGAATTATGAAAGAGCTGTAAACATGAGATAAAAGATATTGTAACAACGTTTGATGAAAAATTATTTATATGATAGAAAACATCAAAAATCGTGTTGAGTGTACATATATTGAGCTTAGATATAATCATACAATATATGTAAGTAAACTAAACTTATACCTAGGTAAATCCACACATATGAACTTGAATCTTTAACGCTTGATTGACGTGTGTTGAAATACCTGTAAAGAGAAACATAAACACAAAACTAGAGAATATATTAGTTGTAAATTGTTTGACAAATCATCATCAAAACTATAGGGTCAACATCAAGGAGGATCATGATGGTTCTAAGAGATACAAGGAAAGATTGTTAGTCAATGGGTTTCAGCTGAAAGAAGGAGTTGACTATACAAAAATCTTCTCTCCTATAGTCAAATTGACTACTATCAAATCGGTTCTGAGCATTGTTTTACCTGAGGATTTACATCTTGAGCAGTTAGATATGAATAGAGCTTTCCTCCACGGTGACTTAGAGGAAGATATATATATATGCAGCAGCCAGAGGGGTTCACTTAGAAAGGCAAAGAGAAGATGGTGTGCAAATTGAAAAAGAGCTTGTATGGTCTGAAACAAGCTCCAATGCAATTGTACAAAAAATTTGATGGGTTCATGCAAAGGAATGGATACTCCAAGTGTAATGCTGATCATTGTTGTTTCTTCAAGAGGCTTGACACCAGCTATGTTATCTTGTTGCTATATGTCAACGACATGCTAGTAGCTGGTTCAGATATGGGTGAGATCAAGAAGTTGAAGAAGCAGCTGTCAAGTGAGTTTGATATGAAGGACTTAGGTGTAGCAAAGCAGATTTTGAGAATGAAGATTAGCAGCAAAGCAGATTTTGGGCACATTGCGGTTATCTCAAGCCGAGTACATTAGAAGGGTGCTTTAGAGGTTTGAGATGAGTGATGCTAAGGTTGTTAGCACACCTTTTGCTAGTCATTTCAAGTTGACTAGGGAGTAGTGTCCAGTGACTGATGAGAAAAAAGACTAAATGATGAAGGTTCCATATGCTTCAGCCATTGGAAGTCTTATGTACGCCATGGTGTGTACGACGCCTGACATTGCTATGCAGTGGGAGCTGTGAGTATATTCATGTCAGATCTAGGAGAACAACACTGGGAAGCAGTGAAGTGGATTCTAAGATACCTGCGAGGTCTATAAAAAATTGTTTATGCTTCAAGAGAGGCAAATTGGGTCCGCAGAGATTTGTTGATGCAGACTTTGCTGGTGAGATAGATCAGAGGAGGAGCACTACGAGGTATGTGTTCATATTGGGTACTACTACCATCAGTTGGGTCTCTTAGTTGTAGAAGATCGTTACTTTATCGACTACAGAGGCATGATATGTTGCCGTGACAGAGGCAAACAAGGAGATGATATGGTTTCAGGTTTTCTTGGAGGAGTTGAGACAGAAAAATAAGAAGAGTGTCTTGCACTGTGATAGCCAGAGTGTTATTCATTTGTCAAAGAACCCAGCTTTTTATGCCAGGACTTAGCACATATAGGTTTGTTATCACTTCATAAGGTCAGCCTTGGATGATGACGTGTTAGAGCTTGTGAAGATCTAAGGAAGCAAGAACCCGGCTGATATGCTTACGAAGACTGTCACTATAAGGAAATGTTGAAGCTTTTCAGGAGCATACTATGAGAAAGTTAGTCTCCAAGTGGGAGATTGTTAGGTTATGTGGAGCCTAATTTTCTGACCCGGCCTAATTCGCTTAAATGATTGAATTGTTAGAACCCCAACTGCACGGATCGAACTAATACCCTAGCTATAAAAGGGTGATTAGGGCGCAGCTTGTAAACTATTCAAAACATAGTGGAATTTTACCTGCGATGGCCGTGGACGTAGCTTCTCTCATCGAGAAATGAACCACGTAAATTCTTTGTGATCTGTGATTTGTTTTCCCTTTCTTTCCTCTCTCATCTCTATTTCCAAATCGCAACAGGGGTCAGAAAAACCCTAACACTGATGTTGCTGAAACTAGGTTGATTTTGATAAATACTTTTAGAATAGATCGAAAATAAAACTTATTTTTGTGAAAGGGTCTATTTTGAAAATTTCTCCTTTGCAATACTATCTTGAAACCACCATTATCTTTAAAGCCACGGTTTTCATTTTTGGTGTTGTTGTCATAACTTTTCATTTGGATCTAAAACAAAACAACTGAACTTTCTTCCAATCTTTATTCAATAATTCATTTATTGCATTTTGTATTACCATGAAGAAAGAAAATAGACATGAAAAGTCTCTCTATATATGAGTGTGTATGTATGCGTGTGTAGAAACATAAATACCCACATGTATGCATGTGTGTAACTATTTCATTTTGACCAAGTTACGCCCTGTTAGAAAGAGGAAAGGGAAAAAAATCATTAATGATCCAAAATGCATGTAGATGTAGTGATAAGATTGTTAACTAGAAGACCATTGTTGAATATTGGTTGGATGGTCTGATCAATCAGAGATGCCTGTCATAGTCCAGTGCATGGATTACTTGATTGTGGCCTAAAAATAGCGTCTCACCAACTCCTTTCCATTTATGGTTATCGTAGCATATATAGAAGAAATCTATTCAAGAAATAACTTAGGGGGTGTTTGTTTCAAATCCCAAAATTTATGGATATGAATTTCACCATAGAATTTGAAATCCATAAATTTTTTTGTGGGTTTTGGGAACTCTAAAATTTTGTTTGTTTCATCAATATTTTGGGATTTGGAATACCAAAATTTGTAATATTATGTTTGTTTCATCAATATTTTGGGATTTGGAATACTATAATTTGTAATATTTTGTTTGTTTCATCAATATTTTGGGATTTGGAATACTATAATTTGTAATATTTTGTTTGTTTCATCAATATTTTGGGATTTGGAATACTATAACGGGTTTTGGGAACTCTAAAATTTTGTTTGTTTCATCAATATTTTGGGATTTGGAATACCAAAATTTGTAATATTATGTTTGTTTCATCAATATTTTGGGATTTGGAATACTATAATTTGTAATATTTTGTTTGTTTCATCAATATTTTAGGATTTGTAATACTATAAATTATATATTATAATATTATATAATATTTTAATAACATATATTATATAATGTATATATATATATATATATATATATATAAAAT
>NC_033797.1:99005184-99008325 GCF_001876935.1 Asparagus officinalis | reverse complement strand
TAGTAAATGCTGCAGTAAATTACTGTAGCATTATATATATTATATATTATATATATTATATAATATATATATATATATATATATATATATATATATATATATATATATATATATATATATATATATACATATATATATATATATATATAATGCTACAGTAATTTACTGTAACATTTACTATAGCATGAACAGTGATTCTTGGGTCCTCCTATTATTATAGAGGAATAGATGTATTATATTAAATATTATATTATTATAATATTATATATAATATATTAATCTTATATTATTAGCATTAATACATCAATATCCAACCTACATCCTCTCTCAATTGTAGAATTTCACAAATTCTAAAATATAATAGTTTTTTATTATTTGGGGATTCAATATCCCAAAATTGGTTGTTAAACAAACATGGTTTATGGAATTCTAAAACCCAAAAAACTTGTAATCCACCTTATATCCCAAAAAAAGGACAAAACAAAAGAGAGGATTTCACAAATCCTAAAAATATATTATTTGTTTATAATTTAGGGATTCAATATCCCAAAATTAATTTTGAAACAAACAAAGTTTATGGAATCCCAAAACTCAAAAAGAGCACTTTTTACATCCCAAAACTTGAAATCCACCATATATCCCAAAAAAAAACAAAACAAACACCCCCTTAATATATGCGTATAAAACAATCCTTTTGAGGCTTGGTATACCGTATACCCGTACACTTTCTCGCTTGTATTATTTTTTTAATTGAATTGAATGCATTTTCTTGTATCTCTGAGTCTTAGGCATTGTATGATTTAACTAACTGTGGATTTGAATCAATTATATACTACAACATATATTTTAGAAAAAACTTCACATATATTGATAAAAAAATTTGGGCACAGAAAAATGTCATTACTTAGTGGCGTATCTCAAACAACAACACTAATTATGATTTAAATTATCGTTTACGTTAATATTTCAAAAAAAAATTGTCTTTTACAATAAAAGGAGATAGGATTAAAATTAATATTGCAGCAGATGAAAGACAACGATTAATTTCCTAAGCTTCCAAAAATCATTTGGGGTTATGCAAAAACTACTACAAATTCGAAAAAGTTAATTTAGTGCTATGTGAAGTTATACACTAGAAAATTGATCATTCACACGTTGTAAGAAGAAGGGTAAATCTGTCAATGCCCTCGGAGCTTTGGAGATCTCCATAAAACCCTGAACTTAATTTTTTTTTCACAAATCCTCTGAACTTTGGCCGGCCATCACAAAACCCCTAAAAGTTTTCTAAAGAACCATGCATGCCTCGGTGTTAATGACGTCACCAGTCATTATTTTGATTGTTTAGGTAATAAGTGTCTGCTGATCAATGCATTAACGTGATTAGGGGGCGTGTTAAACTCGAAATTTGTGAGACAACCTCTAAGAGTGGAAAAAGATTTCAGGGGATCACAGTAACCCTCCAAAGTTGAGGGGAGTGATTGAAATATTAGCTGTTTAGACAAAAACGAAAATTAGTTTGAACAATTAATAATTATCAGATAATGGTGGGTTAATATTATAACACATAAATTAATTCAAACGAAAAATAAATAAGGTTAGAAATACGGCTTGATGATCGAAGCATGTACTAAACACTGTCCCAAGAATCTAATTGCCCCCTTTCGTACAGGGCCACACGGCAATAGATTCCGAAGATACTACGACCCTCGGTCATGCGACCTCCTTCTCGTCGGCACGGGCTTCAAGAAGGCTTTGTTAATTCTTCGTAAACTTTCAGGGAACCAGCGAAAACGTAACAACAAAAAAAGTTTTTTTAAGAGAAGAGAAAAGTGAAGCTCAGTTTTCAATCTGTGTTTTTAGCCCTCGCAGATATGAGTTTTTATAGAGGTTAAGGATAGCCGTTTTTAATTACCGTTTTAATTCTCCTGAAAATTCGCTGCCGTTTTAATTCTGGTTTTAATTCTCCTAAACATAGTCGTTTTAATTTTTAATTCTCGTAGCCATTTTGTTTTAATTATCCTGAAGAGAAGATCCACATTAATCACGTTTTTAATTGTTCCAATTAGCATAAAAATAAAAATAAAAATGTAACAGGTTAAGGGCCCATCAATCCGGAGCTGCATTGGTGTCCGCATGTCGTGGGCGGGCATCAATCTGGAGCTGCATTCGTGTCCGCAGGTCGTGGGCGTGGGCGCGCCCCGAGCCTAGCCCGACGCGGCCGGTGCGCGTGTGGTGTGGAGAATAACCTTTATTTGCTTCTAGGCATAGGAGAGAAGGAAAAGACTAATAAACACCATTCTTTCCCATCTCCTATCCAATACGAGACTAAAATTTCCAACTCCAAACTCAAGTTTTAAGTTACAACTCGAACCGGGAGTTAGTACCAAATGACACCCCACCCATCTAGATCCCAAGTACAGTCAATATCCAGGTTAATTTAGTTTCTTCAAGCACTCTCTCACCTATGTACCAAGAGTTGCAAGTCTAATAATGTGTGGATTTAAAAAAAAAAAAAATTCATCCAAGTGTTCTCAGCTTCTGATCACCTCGTGCCTACCAATGATGCAGGGGAAAGGGCCCACAGCAAAAACCATCGCTCTCCGCCAACTTGGTCATATGGTGTTTCCTCTGTTGGATTTGAGCAAAGTTCAGGAAGTAGACTTGAGAGGTGGTAGTTGGTGGTTGGTAGCAAGATGACATCGGGTACTAATTACAGCGCAAACCATTCCCAGCCTTTCATTTTCTCCCACTGTTTCTATGTGTCTCATCTATAAAGCTCGACGGTATGGAAAAAAGATTTTAAAACAAAAGGAATGGCGTAGGTTCAGCTTCTAGAAGGCCACCCACAAAACCCTTTTCCTAACTACTCGGGCTCACCTCTGTGGTTGTTTTTGCACTAATGGTGCAGGTGAGGCCGGAGACTATCAACATCAAGAGAGGTAATGGATGTAATATTGTTAGTGCAATTTATTTAAGCAATATTCGTTTATGTGCCCAGTTAAGGATGGTCAGGTACCGTAGTTTAATCGTTAAATTTAAATTAATGGTGATCAGACCGGAACCCTGCTTACTCGGCTTATACATCTTTGTGCACCTAACAGTTTGTCTTATGTAGTTGTATATAAATAATACGGTAGACGT
>NC_033797.1:98996042-99005174 GCF_001876935.1 Asparagus officinalis | reverse complement strand
TGGAACATCATCATCATTTGTTTACTTTTCCTACTGAAAATGTAGATAGACCGAAGAGCAACGAAAATAATAATGTGCTGTCAAAGAAGGATCTATGGCTGCATAATTAAGCATCTGTCATTAATATTGCCCTCCTATCTAAATGGATCTAGAAAATTTTTGATAGGGACTCCTTAATTAGTAAAGTGAATTTCTCCTTATACTCCAAAGATGACTCCAATCCTGTCGTGCATCAACCTAAGTTTCAAGCATCTAAACTGCTCAAAGACTTATTTTCTAGCTATTAATCCAGCTTTGTTAGATGGAATGTAGGCAACAGCAGAACATGCAGATTCTGGTATGACAAATGGTCTAGTGCTAATTTCCTGTGCAGCCTCTTTCCAAAGGCTTTTAATCTTGCGTTCACCAATGGTAGCAGCATCAGATCTCAGGGTTGTTGATTAGTATAGAGAAGGAATATTGGCAAAAGAATATGTTATTTTTCTTAATCCAATGAAAAGAATACAATGGTCCTTATATAGAGAGAGGAGAGAGCTATACAAGGAAGTAATACTAATATACCATAATTCAAGGAATCATAACTATACCATATATATCTATACTATATATATCTATACCATATATTCTAATACCATATGTTCTAATACTTCCCCTCAAGTTGGCACACATATGTCAAACATGCCCAACTTGCTAATTAACTTGGCAAATATCTTCCTCGTTACTACCTTGGTGAGTATGTCAGCCAGCTGATCTTCCGAGCGTACATGAGGGACGGAAATGACTTTCTCTTCTAACTTTTTTTTTATTAGAACCTGTCTACTTCTACATGCTTTGTCCTATCATGCTGAACTGGATTATGTGCAATATCGCATGCTGCTTTGTTATCACAGTATAGCATCATAGATTCTTTTGGAGGGAAACCTAGATCTGTCAGTAGTAAATTCAACCACAATAACTCTTGGATACCAATTGCCATTCCTCGATATTCTGCTTCTGTGCTTGATCGGGATACCATATTTTGCTTCTTACTCCTCCAAGTGACCAAGTTCCCCCTACAAATGTGAAGTACCCTGATGTAGACCTTCGATCACATATATTTCCTGCCCAATCAGCATCAGTATATCCTTCAACCTTTAGGAAGTTCTCATTTCTTTGAAACAATATTCCTTTTCCAGGGGTTGCCTTAAGATAGCTGATGACCTTCATAACTTCCTGCATATGCTTCTCCCCTGGATTATGAATGAACTGACTGACAGTACTCAATGCATATGATATATCAGGCCTTGTATGTGCCAGATACATCAATTTTCCCACAAATCTCTGATAGCGCCCTTTATCAATGGGCACTTGGTCTGTTTCAACTTCTAACTTCACTTCTTCTTTCATTGGAGTTTCTGATGGTTGACAAGCAGACATCCTAGTTTCATTTAGCAAATCTAGGGTATATTTCCCCTGAGATAGGAAGATGCCTTTCGATGACCTAGACACCTCGATACCTAGAAAATACTTCAAGTCCCTAAGGTCTTTCATTTCGAACTCCTGAGATAGGTGCTTCTTCAATGCATGCTGTTCATGAGGGTTGTTTCCTGTGAGGACCATGTCATCGACATAGATGATAAGTGTCATAATCTTCCCACGACTCTTCTTCAAAAACAAAGTATGATCAGAATTACTTTGACTGTACCCAAACTTTCGCATCGATCTCTTGAATCTCCCAAACCAGGCTCTAGGGGATTGCTTTAGTCCATACAAGGATAATTTTAACTTGCAGACTTTATTTGTATGCTCAATCGGGATCTTATATCCAAGTGGGAACTCCATATACACCTCCTCCTCTAACTCTCCATGTAGGAAAGTGTTTTTTGCATCGAATTGTTGTAGAGGCCAGTCCAAATTAGCAGCTAATGAGAGTAACACCTGCATAGTATTAATCTTTGCCACGGGTACGAATGTCTCTAGATAATAAATCCCGTGTGTTTGTGTGTAGTCTTTTGCAAATAATCTCGCTTTGAATCTTTCAATTGTTCCATCTGCCTTGAATTTCACAGTGTACACCCATTTACATCACACCCTCTTCTTTCCTACTGGTAACTCGGTTAATTCCCATGTGTTATTTTTTAATAATGACTTCATCTCCTCGTCCATTGCTAATTTCCATTTTGGATTACATACAGCTTCCTGCATACTGTTAGGGATAGATACAAGGAATAATTGATTCACAAATGATTTGTTAGATGCAGTTAACTAATCATAAGATACATAATTACTCATAGGATATTTGGCTTTACTTGTAAAGTCTGGATCATATGTGGATTTGGGTACACTTCTATTTGCTCGGTTGGGAAGTTGTTTTCTAAGAATAGAAGATGATACCTGGGAGGACTCAGTTTCAGGGATATCTGAAGAGGACGATTGGTTATTCGGGTCAGGCGGGGGCTGCACAACTTTATTCGGCGGGGTTGTTGCTATTACATTATCAGGAACTAGCGTTACTTCGGTTGTCTCGATTGCCTGTGTTGGGCTTGAAGTCAACGTCGGGAGCACTTCTATTGAGCATATCTCTAGTATTTCCAAATAACTGAACTTCCTTATAATAGTCCCCCTAAAGTTCAGCCCGTTCAAAGTACATAGTATCTTCATGAAATGTCACATCCATAGTGACAAACATTTTCTATGTATGGGGATGATAACACCGGTAACCTTTTTGGAATGAGGCATACCTGACAAAAATACACTTGAGGGCATGAGGTTCGAGCTTGTTGTTGGACCCTAGAGGGGGGGTGATTAGGGTATTAAGGCTATAATTGTGTAATAAAAATAAGGCAAGCAATACACAACAATAATTAACAACAAATGTAAAGGAGATAGAGTGATAAATCGTTATCCAAGTGACGCGCGATGTGTTAACAATGTTCGGCCCGCTGACCTACGTCCCCGCTCCCCACTCTCGAGGAGAATCCACTACACAACCCGGTTTGGAAGCCGGAACTTCTTCTACACAATAATCTCCACGAGATCTCACAACTACACAGTTGATCACCACAAGATCACACTCCCACACAGTTGATCTTCACAAGATCAAGCTCTCAACAGTAGTAATGGTGTAAAAACTCTCTCTTTACAATGTCCCTATGGCAAGGAGAAAGATTACACAGAAGCTGGGAAGTGAAACTGAAAACAGAGAAAATCAGGTTTGAAAATTTTGGCTCTCAGTAAAACAGATCTCTGGTTTTTCAAAAGCTTGGGACACTTGAGGAAGAAGGAGTATAGAGGGTTTAAATAGGAGAAAATACAGCTATTTAAACCCATACTCTAATCCCCCAAATCCTGGAAAAATCGGTGCTGAAATCTGTACCTAAAAAGACCGTTTGAATAAGCGGCGGACGACCGTACAATTCTTGCGATCGACTGCGAGCCAGCTTTAAAACTTGGAAAATTTCCAGAGACTTCTGCGGTCGACCGTTGCGGTCGACCGTGGTTATTTTCGAGCTCACGGTCGACCGTGACGGTCGACCGCGAAAGTTTCTGCTGCCCACTCAGAAAAGAACTCAGGTGCGGTCAACCGTGGCGGTCAACCGCAAACTGATACATACAAAAACTATTTTTGACTCTCTTAAAAAAAATCTGTAAAATATTTAATTAACTTCCAAAAATTATGAAACTTTGTAAAATATTTTTAACACTAAAAATAAATTGTTTGGAAAATGAATTTTGCGAATAGGTCCTCATACTTGTGAAAAATGATATTTTGTGAAAATGCTCAAAACTATAAGTATGAAAACGTGTGTGTGATATCCCAATAGCTTCAAATAAAATCTAAACTACTTGCCTACATTCTAGCACTAGAATGAAAATAAAAACTAGCTAATATCCTCACATAGAATACAATTCTTTGAGTCTTGATATAGCTTGAGTTTGATGAAGTTTCTTATTGTATTTGGTGTTCTTGAATAAACGTTGCTTCATCACTATGCCTCCTCCTACTTTGGATATCATCGTTGTAGCTTATATTCCATCTAATCCTCCATGTATGACACTAACATACTTGATATATATATTAACTATATTATCACTCAACAAGCAATTAGTATCGATAATGGTGGTTGTAAAACATCATCAAAACAAGAGGCCTAACAATCTCCCCCCTTTTTGATGATGACAACCAACCATTATATAGAAGTAAAATAAATATAGCTTATAGATAGTAGCTCCCTCTATCTATGAGCTCCCCCTTACTATGTGCACAAATGAGGAGATTTCTCTCCCCCTTTGTCACCATCAAAATGGGGTAAAAATATAAACAAAAATGCATGTGAAATGCAACTAATCAAGCAAGCAAATAGAACTTTTACATAGTGCATAAGCCCAAACCATTTCTTATGCGACAAAAATCATCTTCACCAAGAGGCTTGATAAAGATATCCGCTAATTGAGATTTTGTGTCAACAAACACAAGGGATACATCTTGTCTCTCTATATGATCGCGTAAGAAATGATGGCGCACATCAATATGCTTAGTTCTAGAATGCAAAACCGAATTTTTTGAAATATTGATAGCACTAGTGTTATCACAAAAGATTTTTATATTTTGAAAATTCAAATCATAGTCAACTAAGCTTTATTTCATCCATAAAACTTGGGCACAACATAAGCCGGCGGCAATGTATTCCGCTTTCAAAGTGGACAATGCAACATAATTTTATTTTTTGGAAGCCCAAGAAATAAGAGAATTTCCCAAAAATTGGCATGTTCCACTCGTACTCTTGCGATCTACCATACATCCGACAAAGTTGGCATCACAAAAACCATATAGATCAAAAGAGGTGCTTTTAGGATAAAATAAACTAAGATCAATAGTTCCATGCACATATTTAATGATTCTCTTAACCGCAATCAAATGAGATGCTTTAGGTGAAGCTTGAAAACGTGCACATGAACACACACTAAACATGATATCGGGTCTACTAGCGGTGAGATAAAGAAGACTACCTATCATACCTCGGTATAGTTTTTGGTCTACATTCTCACCACTATCATCCACATCAAGCTTGACACTTGTACTCATGGGAGTTGGTGCATGCTTAGAATTCTCCAAATTGAATTTCTTCACCAATTCTCTAGCATACTTGCTTTGAGAAATGAATATCCCATCCTTAGTTTGCTTGACTTGGAGTCCGAGAAAGAATGTGAGCTCTCCCATCATACTCATCTCAAAGTGATCTTGCATAACTTTAGAAAAATCATTACAAAGAGATTCATTAGTAGCACCGAAAATAATATCATCAACATCTATTTGAACTAAAATAAAATTATTTTTTCTTTTTCTCACAAAAAGAGTATTATCAATTTTCCCTTTAGAAAAACTATTTTCAATAAGAAAACTAGAGAGGCGAGCATACCAAGCTCTAGGAGCTTGTTTCAACCCATATAAGGTTTTTTGAACCCGGTAAACATGATTAGGAAAAACATGATCTATAAAACCGGGGGGTTGCTCAACATATACTTTCTCTTCTATAAAACCATTTAAAAAGGCACTTTTAACATCTAATTGAAACAATTTGAAATCTTTAAAGTTAGCAAATGCCAAAAACATCCTAATAGATTCTAACCTTGCAACCAGTGCAAATGTTTCATCATAGTCTATGCCCTCCTCTTGATTGTATCCTTGGGCAACCAAACGAGCTTTATTTCTAGTAACAATGCCATGTTCATCAAGTTTGTTTCTAAAAACCCATTTTGTTCCAATTACACTAGCATTGTTCGGTCTACGAACTAGTTTCCAAACATCATTTCTTCGAAAATTGTTTAGTTCATCATGCATAGCTAAAACCCAAAATTCATCATGTAAAGCATCATTTATCTTCTTAGGTTCTAATTGAGATAGAAAGGCAACATTACCACACTCACTCAAAACCTTTGAGCGAGTTAGAACCCCTTGTGAGGGATTTCCAATGATTTGCTCCTTTGGATGATTTGGTGCAAATTTCCATGCTATGGGGAGTTCTTCTTGTTCTTGCTCTTGCATGTTGTTTGTGCTTTCCCCATCTTTTTGAACATCTATTAAGGGTGTTTTATTTATTTGCAAAAATTTTAATCCTCCCTCAACATCATCATCATCTTTCCTAGGCAAACCAATTTGTAAACCAATATTAGTCTCATCAAAAGTAACGTTTATAGATTCTTCAACAACAAGAGTTCGTTCGTTGAAGACTCTATAAGCCTTACTTCGAGGTGCATATCCTAGGAAAATGCCAACATCAATTTTGGAATCAAATTTATCATGGTGATCTTTTGTATTTAAAATAAAACATTTGCAACCAAAGATACGAAAATAACCAATAAAAGGAGTTTTTCCATAAAAAAGTTCATAAGGAGTTTTCTTAAGCTTTGGTCTAATCAAAACACGATTTAAAAGGAGTTTAACATAGTTCGTGTCATCTCTTGTATGGTTCGATTTTTTCGTTCAACAACACCATTTTGTTATGGTGTTCTTGGAGTGGAAAACACATGAGTTATACCACGATGCGCACAAAAATCATAAAAAGAGATATTTTAAAATTCACCACCATGATCACTTCTTATTTTAACAACTTTCAAATCTTTTTTATTTTTAATTCTCTTAACATGATTTGAAAATTTATCAAAACATTCATCTTTACTAGCAAGAAAGATTGTCCATGTAAAAAAAAGAAAAATCATCAATGATAACAAATACATAGTGTTTGCCTCCAAGAGAGGTAACACGCATAGGACCAAATAAATCAAGATGAAGTAATTGCAAAGGTTTAGAAGTTGATACCTCATTGATGGATTGGAAGGTAAACTTAGTTTGTTTACCTTTAGCATAATCTTCGCATATGGTATCTTTGATGAAATGCAAGTTTGGTAAACCTTTAACAAGATTCCTCTTGGACAATTTGGATATCAATTCCATGTTTGCATGTCCAAGCCTTTTATGCAAAATCCAAGGGTTTTCATCAATTACCGCAAGGCACTTCACATCTTGATTCACTAATTCATTCATCTCAAAAATGTACACATTAGATTTTCTATTAGCAACAAAAATAATTTTTCTATTCATACTAATAATGTATTTGTCCGGTTTAAAGGAAATATCAAAACCTTTATCACTCAATTGGCTAATGCTAAGAAGATTATGATTCAAGCCATTAACCAAATAAACATCTTCTATAACGGGAGAGGGTGTCTTACCAACACATCCAATACCAATGATTTTACCTTTTTCTCCACCACCAAAGGAGATGCTACCTCCTTGAATCCTTGATAGGGTTACAAATAGCTCTTTGTTGCCCGTCATATGATGTAATCAACCACTATCAAGGTACCACATCTCTCTACGTTGTTACCGTGACGTTCCCTACAAGAGATGAAGATGTAGTAACTTTAGGTACCCAAATTTTAGATCCTTGGTGGTTAGTAAGCTTGGTACCTTTGGGTACCCATGTCATACCATAAAAACCATGATTATCTTTGATTCTACAATGAGTAGAAATATGACCACGTTTCATGCAATACGTGCACACAAAATTTCTCTTGTGTGTAGGAGCATAAGATCTATGAAATCTATTTCTACCATGGTGATGATGATTAGCATAAGCATGAGTGGGTTACCACTCTCAATTTCTAGTCTTTCAATCTTGGATCTTAATTGTTTGTTTTCAAAATCAAGATTCCCTAGCAATTCATCTTTTAATGCAAGAGAGGTTTGTAGTTGTTCTAGTTTGGCATCACAAGAAGCATGCAGAGAGGTTTGTAGTTGTTCTAGTTTGGCATCACAAGAAGCATGTAACTTTTTAAAGGAAGAGAATTCTTTTGACATCCTTTTAAACTCAACGTTCAATTCTTCTAAAGCCGTAGCTAGATCACATTGCATATAAAAGGATTTACTTTCAGTGTCGGAAACTACCTCCTTTTCATAGGCCATGAAGCAAATGTTGGGATCATGAAGAGCAAGTTTATCTCCTTCTTCATTGCTATTCGAATCACTTGGTTCGGATTCTTTCCATCCGGCATACATGGCTTTCTTCTTCTTGTACTTCATATATTTCTCCTGGAGCTTGGGGTAATCTTTGGCGATATGATCCGGTTCATTACATTCAAAATATTTTTCTACACGTGAAGAAAATTTATTGTTAGATCGGGGATTAAACTTCTTGTACATTTTAATGAGTCTAGAAATTCTTCTGGAGAGGTGAGCCACTTCTCTAGAAAAATCAACTTCACTCTCCGACGATGATGAGGAGTTGTCACTAGCTCCTTTGAGAGCTATGATCTTCATCTTTGGTGATGGCTCCTCAACTTCCCGTGGGGACACTTCCTTCTTCTCCTTTCCCTTGAGCTTTTTCTCATGAACCTTAAGCTTGTCGATGAGGCCATCGAGAGCTAGAGTGGTGAGATCATGAGCTTCCTCTATGGCCGTCGCTTTGGGTTCCCATATTGGAGTCAATGAACGAAGGATTTTGTAGTTCGTCTCTTGGATAGTTAATTTCTTGTCAAGACCATGCAATTCATTGATTATGTTAGTGAAGTGAGAAAACATAGCATCAATGGATTGATTTGGAAGCATCTTAAATAACTCATATTCATACATAAGCCCACTAATTTTGGATTCCTTAACTTGGGGGGTTCCTTCATGTGTAATACACAATTTCACCCACCCACTAATTTTGGATTCCTTAACTTGGGGGGTTCCTTCATGTGTAATACACAATTTCACCCATATTTCATATGTGGTTGCACACGTGGAAACCCTATTATACTCATTGGGGGATAGACCGTAAATTAAGGCATTCATGGCCTTTGCATTGAGATTGACTTGGTACCTTTCTCCGTCGGTCATGTTCCCAACTTTAGGCTTTTCTACATATTTCTTCTCTATGAGTTCTAGAATGTCAAGATCAATGCAACGAAGGTAAATCCTCATCCTAACCTTCCAATAAGCAAAATTACTACCGGTGAAAAGGGGTGTTCTAGTGGTGGATTGTCCCTCTAACATATGCACATTCATTGAAGCCTCCATAAGTTCTTTTCTCTAAGGTGGTTAGACCAAAAACTAATATAGAGATCAAGCTCTGATACCAATTATTGGACCCTAGAAGGGGGGGGGGGGGG
>NC_033797.1:98974103-98996032 GCF_001876935.1 Asparagus officinalis | reverse complement strand
GGGGGGGGGGGTGATTAGGGTCTTAAGGCTATAATTGTGCAATAAAAATAAGGCAAACAATATACACCACAATAATGAACAACAAATGTAAATGAGATAGAGTGAGAAATCGTTATCCAAGTGACGCGCGATGTGTTAACAAGGTTCAGGCCGCTGACCTACATCCCCGCTCCCCACTCTCGAGGAGAATCCACTAAACAACCCGGTTTGAAAGCCGGAACTTCTTCTACATAACAATCTCCACGAGATCTCACAACTACACAGTTGATCACCACAAGATCACACTCCCATATAGTAGATCTTCATAAGATCAAGCTCTCAATAGTAGTAATGGTGTAAAAACACTCTCTTTACAATGTCCCTATGGCAAGGAGAAAGATTACACAGAAGCTGGGAAGTGAAACTGAAAACAGACTCTCTTTACAATGTCCCTATGGCAAGGAGAAAGATTACACAGAAGCTGGGAAGTGAAACTGAAAACAGAGAAAATCAGGTTTGAAAATTTTGCTGGGAAGTGAAACTGAAAACAGAGAAAATCAGGTTTGAAAATTTTGGCTCTCAGTAAAACAGATCTCTAGTTTTTCAAAAGCTTGGGACACTTGAGGAAGAAGGAGTATAGAGGGTTTAAATAGGAGAAAATACAGCTTTTTAAACCCATACCCTAATCCCCCAAATCTTGGAAAAATCGGTGCTGAAATATGTACCTAAAAAGACCGTTTGAATAAGCGGTGGTCGACCGTACAATTCTCTCAGTCGACTACGAGCCAGCTTTGAAACTTTGGAAAATTTTCAGAGACTTCTGCGGTCGATCGTGGGAATTTTTGAGCTCACGGTTGACCGTGACGATCGACCGCGAAAGTTTCTATTGCCCACTCAGAAAAGAACTAAGGCACGGTCGACCGTGGCAGTCGACCACAAACTGATACATGCAAAAACTGTTTTTGACTCTCTTAAAAAAATCTGTAAAATATTTAATTAACTTCCAAAATTTGTGAAACTTTGTAAAATGTTTTTAACACTAAAAACAAATTGTTTGGAAAATGAATTTTGCGAATAGGTCCTCATACTTGTGAAAAATGATATTTTATGAAAATGCTTAAAACTATAAGTATAAAAACGTGTGTGTGATTTCCCAATAGCTTCAAATAAAATCTAAACTACTTACCTACATTCTAGCACTAGTGAAAAAAAATAAAAACTAGCTAATATCCTCACATAGAATACAATTCTTTGAGTCTTGATATAGCTTGAGTTTGATGAAGCTTCTTATTGCATTTGGTGTTCTTGCATAAACGTTGCTTCATCACTATACCTCCTCCTCCTTTGGATATCATCGTTGTAGCTTATATTCCATCTAATCCTCCATGTATGGCACTAACATGCTTGATATATATATTAACTACATTATCACTCAATAAGTAATTAGTACCGATAATGGTGATTGTAAAACATCATCAAAATAAGAGGGCTAACACTTGTTCCGTTGCTCTTTTGGTAAGTGAACAAATGTAACACATCCAAACACCCGGGAAGGAAGGTTTGGCACGATAGGAGCTACGACAAGTTTAGCTAAGACGTTGAAGGGTGTCTGAAAGTCAAGAGTGGCGGAGGGGATTCGATTCACCAAATAAACTGCCGAGGAGAGGGCTTCACACCAATAATATACATGTGTCTTTGCCCCGATTAGTGATGCCCGAACGACTTCTAACAAATAGCGATTTTTTTATTCGGCAACCCTATTTTGTTGAGGGGTATATGTGCAGGTAGTCTGATGAACAATGCCGTGAAGTTTGAAATATGTTTGTAACTCGGTACCCATATATTCTCTTCCATTATCACTGCAAACGACTAAAATGGTAGCATTATACTACGTACTGATCTGTTTATGAAATTTTTGAAACAAACTACTAACTTCACCCTTGTACTTCATAGGACACACCCATGTCATTCGAGTGCAATCATCAATAAATGTAACAAACCACTGTATGCCACTTAAAGATGAAACAGGAGAGGGACCCCATACATCAGAATGAATAATCATAAATGGAACTGAACTTTTATTCAATGAAGGTTTAAAGGAAGTTCGATGACTTTTAGACAGTTCACAAATCTCATAATGAAAAATGGAACAATCAACATTATAACATAAACGGGGAAAAAGTTTCTTTCAGTATCCAAACGATGCGTGACCTAATCGTCGATGCCATAGCCAAAGATCATCTGTAATCTTCTTCCCAGGGGTACTTGTGTTCAGAGCTTTGTTTTTTAATTCTGGTTCCAAGTAGTACAACTGTCCATGCCTAACGCCATAACCAATCGTCCTCTTTGTCTGTATATCCTTAAAAATACTATGAGAAGGCCAGAAGATAACAACACAATGTAAAGACTTAGTTATTTGAGAAATAGATAATATGTTATACTCTAAAGTTGGTACTACTAGGACAGAATTAAGATTCATGGTGTTTGATAGATTAACGGGTCCTTTTCCCGTAACGGGAATCGGAGCACCGTTAGATGTGGAAACAAAAGTCTGAGATGATGGTGTAATAGTAGTAATCATTTTTGAATTAGATATCATATGATCAGTGGCACCAGAATCAATCACCCATGTATTATTCAAAACAAAGACAGAATGTAAAGCTTTGCCAGGTGTATTTGTGGTGGTGAGTAATCCTGAGGCCTGTTTGTTGCCTCCATCTGTGGTCTGATTTATCTGGCGGTTGCGAGTATCCTTCCACCAATTAGGATAACCGATGATTTCAAAGCATCCCTTTTTCGAGTGTCCTGTCCTCCCACAGACAGAACATGGAGGATATTTGGAAGATGAACCCCGAGGATTTGATTGAGATGCATTTGTCCAGTTCCCAGATCCGGTTGTTTTCTCCAAGTTTCGCCAATTGGGAGTACAGGCTATCATAACTGTAGTATCTTTCTCAGTGGTTATTGCCTGTCGTCGGAGAGCTTCTCATCAAACCAAGGCATAAACCTCTTCTAATTCAGGAACGCGATCTTTTCGCAGAATCTCACCTTGGATTTGTTCAAGATCATTATCCAACCCAGCAAGAAAAATGTGTACCCTCATGCGTTGAATAGATTTCCTGTAAGATTCAACATCATTAGGGATCTCCATAATCACCTTATCATGGTGATCCAACTCGCTGAATATCTCTGTTAGCTCCCCATAAAATTCAGATAGTGGTTGTTGTAGGCGTCCAAAATTACCTATAGGTCCCCGCACGTGGCTCGAGATAGAGAGAAGACGATGAATGTCGCTATTTGAGTCACAGAAGCTCATTTGACGATGACAAATGCACGAAGTGAGTCGATGGACCATACGAAGCAACGAAACTTCGGAATAACGGAAACACGAGATGATCGGGAGCTCCATGTTGCTTACGAAAGATGAAGCGCCCCTCGTGTCCTATTTACTCCACATATAATTCAATCATGGGATCTTATATATCTCCTCATCGGCTTTCCGACGCATTTTGAATCGCGTGATTCTAAGTTTGAACGATGAATTTATGATGAAAACAAACACAACGTACGGGATAATGCGCCAAGCCTCGGCGAGACACCAAGAGGTGTCTCGGCTAAGACTTGGCCGAGACACCAAAGAGTGTCTCGACCAAGACTTGGCTAAGACACCCAAGGGTGTCTCAGCCAAAATTTGGCCGAGACACCCAAGGGTGTCTCGGCCAAAGCTTGGCCGAGACACTCACGGGTGTCCGCAGACCCGAAATGTTGTTTTTGGTAGATTAAAGTTATTTTTCGATCGTTAACTGTCTGGATTTGTTTCAATTGATCTGATATCATCTAAGAACGTGGTTAAGTGATTACAACTGAAGATAAGATCGAATCGATCATTCTTATCTAAAAACAGGGGTCCCTATGCCTATAAATACAGCCCCAAGAACTTTATTTTTTCAGATCTAGAATTCTTGAGCATTGGCGAAGCCCTGCTGAATTGGAGACTGAAGAGCCATAAAATTTAGAGAGGAGGAGACTCAGAGAATTCTTCGACATAAAGAATGAGAGTTTGATAGATCTGTAGCCTTGTTCTTTCCTTAAAATTGCCCCGTTACGGTGATCTCGAGAAGAGTGGTTATCTCGCTGTTACCGAGATAATTGCTTTAGTTTTTTTATTCCTTCGTGAATCAATGAAGCTCCGGATCTAATCGGATCATTTGGTGGTCTACGGATATTAACGTCCCCGTCACAGGCTAAGATCCCACATAAGCAGAAGACCGATAAACGATCTCTGCGTTTGTTTTGACGAGAATTGTATTTTCAATGTGTAAGAGTCTTATAAAAAGACTAACTTTTTGTATTTTTATTGTAACGACTGAAGTTATAATGATTACCTTAATGAAGAAACCGGCTTTCTCCTAAACAAGCTGACGACCACAGTGGGAACCAACAGTCTCGTTAACGAGGCTATCGTGCCATAGCTGACGATTAAGATCCTCATGGTTGAAGAGGTCGAATACGAGTTTGACCAACAGAAGTTCGAGGAGTACGTCTCCTCCTCCTCCTCCAGATCCGCCTCTCCTCGCAAGTGTAGGAAGATCTCCTTCGCTCGAAAGATCCGCTGGTCTTTAGATCTGAAGACTCAAGAAGGCGAATTCCCCACTATCGTTACTACAGCCGCACCTCACAATGATCCGCCGACATCAAATGAGACCAGATCTGTAGATCTGAACTCCTCCTTGATCAAGGAGTTAACTGCTGAAGGCATGCTAACTCTATCAAGGAGAGCACGTCAAAGGCAACGCTAACGCCTCGCGCGCCAATTCGTTAAGGTATTAGATCAGGTGGATGAACTTCGTTACCAAGCGGATTTGGAGTTCAGAATGTGCCAAGTGGCTAAGCCATCTCCACAGCAAGCTTAGGAATCTCCTCCTAACCACCTACCAACGAATGGGTTCGTGTCAAACGAAACCGTTCCACTCTTGAGGAGCGTATTCAGAAGCATCACGCACTTCTTGTGCATGCCCAGATCCTTGTGCGAAAAGCACAAGAAATGCAAAAGAAAGAGGCGGTTAAGAGATCGTGAGATCCAAACAAATTTGGATGCCAAAGGCCAAATCAACGCCTAAGGCAAAAGCAAGCAACGTTTCTCCCCAGTCTTCATCCACTTCGGATCCCGCTCCTTCTGCCACCACACCTTCGGTGAAACCTACGACGAGTGGACCTCTCCAAATTTAGAATTCCGTTGAAGGATCGCCTGGGTCCTTTGCACGAAGATCAAGGCAAAGCACCTGTTAAGGAATGCTTGGGACCGTTGAAGGAACACCGAGCAACCATCCAGATTGGGGGTCGTACGCGACCTCCTAACAAGTTGATTCTTATAACTACCTGCGTGGGGGTGCCTGCACAGAACCAGGAGCCCGTTAAAATTTTACCCTCACACGGGTATGATTCCAAACGTGTGACTCATGCTAAAGCCAATAAAGCACAACCTATTCAGAAGAAGACGCGCCGAACAAACAACAGCGGTACACCTGAGGAATCAAACCAACAGCTGATAGGTTTCTCTGACCACAACGTTGATGAGTTATACTATCGGTCTGGGGGTACATATAAATCTTAAAAGAGAAGTACCTGTGAAGCGGACTTTCACTGTCCGTGTACCGAACTTATCAGGACAGTATTATCAGCGTGTAGCTGCCCCAAGATCACTCCACAGAGGGTCTCGGTATTTGAAAGGATCTCTACCAGAATGTCCAAGTCCAAGCCAAGGCGTTTGTATAGAAAAAGATCAGCTACGCAAGATGATAAACTCCCAAAGGTCACCATCAATATGGCCGATAAGAAGAAGTAAACGCGAAGTTTCAATCCTCGACATTTTTCGGACATATCCCAACATATAAATCGATTACGCGCGGGAACTACTAGGCGTAGGGACTATCAAAGGATGAATAGCGGATTATCCTCGGATGATGAAGCATCAGATACGAACTCTGCCATTGCTTCTGACAATACGGTGTCCAGCATAGGACAATCCCGCGAGGCGTTTATGGTCAACACCGAGCAAATGACCAAAATCATCGAGGACGCTTTGGCTAAGCAAAAAGAGAACTTTAAGTTCGAATTGGAAATGATCATGATACGGATGAAGGAAGAGCATGACCAACAAATTTAGGCTCTGTCCAATCAATTCGGTGAATCCAGTCATCACAATACTGCTAACCAAGCAGGTAGTGATTCAGATGCGAATGAACATCTCAATGTTGATAACTCTCGCATTGGCCAGAACGCTGGGAGTGGCCCCACTGAAGATAACAACACTGGGGATGGTCCCACCAAAGATGATAATGCCGGGGGTGGCCGCATTGTTCCTCTAATAAATTGTCCAAAGCATGATACAGACAAGGACGAAAAGATGAAAAACCTCGAGAGAAAAATTAACGCTCTAATGTCTGCTCGAGAGGTGAAAAGGATCGGCAGTGTTCTTCCCGAGAGAGTGGGAGTCGATCCCGTATCCGGCTAAGTTCAACTTGATCAACTTCACGCCGTTCGACAGGAAGGGCTCCCCTACTCAACATCTGATCTACTTCAAGTCCCACTTGGGCATGATCTCTGGCAATGAAGCATTGATGGTTCGGTCATTCGTTGGCACCCTTCGTGGGCCTACCTTCGATTGGTACCGTCGTCTCAAGCCTAGAAGTATCAACAGCTGGGATGATATGGAGAGTTCATTCCTCAGCAATTTCTTTGATGACGACACCGAGATATCTATTAGGACACTCTTTAAGGAGAAACAAGAAGACGAAGAAACGGTCGATGACTTTATCAAACGTTTCTGGAATAATGCGATGAACTATCGAGATCTGATCACGGAGGACTTCATCCTCTAAACATGTCATAACAACCTATCTATTGAGATATTAGAAGTTATGGGAGTCGCACCATCCAACACATGGAAAGAGTTAAAGACGCATAGAGAATAGGCCAAACGCTTCCTCAGAAGGAAGAAAGCCGAGAGAAGTCAACCAACGGCTAACTCTTCGAACTCAAGCTTCGTCTTCCGTGGTAAAGGGAAGACACCTGCAGCAATCGTTGACGTTAATCAGACGTCACAACAGCAACCCCGAAGACAGTAGAAGACTTTGGGTCCGAGACTCCAAAAAGAGTATTCCTTCAAGGACGAAGATGTTCCAGCCATTTTTGAATCCCTCCTTGAGAACAATAAGATCAAGCTACCACCTATCGCAAATCAGGAGGAAGCTGACAATATTGTGGATCCAAAGTACTATACATACCATAGGAGGATCATTCATCCTACCAAGGCTTGCTTCGCTCTCAAGAATAGCATCCAAACCTTGGTTGAAGCTGGTGTCATAACGCTCAATTAAGTCGAATGAAAACTTCGAAAAGTATACGAGTATAAACTGCTTCTCAAAACTCCAACAGGTATATGAGTCTAAACTGTTTCCTTTCTTTCACGAGAAGTTCCTGGAGAATGTCATGTCTGGTATTCTTAAGGATAACCCGATCATCTAACTAAGTATAATGTTAGACCCGGTTTCACAAAAGAAGCTGAGGGTCGATGATTCATGTAACGGGAAGCTCCCGGAAAAATGCTACATGAAATTTTCTTAGGGATAACCCGATCATTACAAACAAAGTGATAAACACTAAACTACCACTATGATTTTCGAACACTCTTTTGCCGAGACAAGATTCAATTACTTCGTTGGATCAATTTTTCCTCACAAAACTCTCATTGGTGTTTGACGACTCACAGTCTTCCACTACAAAATCCCCCACCGATCAGACTAGTTAACGGTGGGACCATCAAAATTTCTTTCGGTTAAATCCACTCAAATTCCCGCTATGTCTGTGCACTCAACACTCCTATTGTTAGAGTCCGGACATAGTACTTAGAATTTTAATATCCTGATCGTTGACGATTGTCAAACCTTTTCGTGTTAAGTATTTGTCACTTAACACCAGGAACCCTCTTTGAGTGATCTGTATGAATCAACACTCCCACTGTAATTTGTACTCCCACTCTTACTATTCATTTGGTCAAACCTTCCTACAGTTAGGGCCAAAGCAAAAATCTCCTCTCGATTCTTTTCATGAATGAGAGGTCCACTTTCAAATCGAGTGATCAAACCTTCCTATAGTTAGGGTCACCTCAAACTCCCGCTTGGGAGTGATCAAACCTTCCTATAGTTAGGGTCACCTCAAACTCCCGCTTGGTCAAACCTTCCTACAGTTAGGACCAAAATCATACCTCAAACTCCCGCTTGGTCAAACCTTCCTACAGTTAGGACCAAAATCACAATTCACTCTCGATAAACAAGAAATTCATCTTTAGTTCGGTAATCAAACCTTCCA
Source organism: Asparagus officinalis (assembly GCF_001876935.1). Taxonomy (NCBI): domain Eukaryota; kingdom Viridiplantae; phylum Streptophyta; class Magnoliopsida; order Asparagales; family Asparagaceae; genus Asparagus; species Asparagus officinalis. The sequence continues at coordinate 98,987,683 of NC_033797.1, read as the reverse complement.
ACAGTTAGGATTATCTGAATCCTTTCGATTCTCGGAGTGGAGATCCCACTCTTAGTTTCACTCTTTAGATTCTCAAAGTGGAGATCTCACTTTGCGTTTCCTTTGTAACTAGAGATAGAATATAAAATTCTTCCTCTTCAGCATCGGGTTCATCTTTGCCCCAAGAGAAGACACTACTTTTCAACTCTTAAAATCCGTGCTTCACACGCGCGAGGAATTTTATCCCGAATCCTAAGTAGGGATAAGTCAACGCCTAACACGCGTTACTGGTTTAGTCTTTCACTGATTGAAGAAGACACCAGAATCCAAGTCTGGGGAATTTCATCCCAAAGCCTAAGAAGGAATAAGTCAGCGCCTAACACGCGTTGTCGGTTAGTCGTTTATCATAAAAAGCATAAAAGCCGACATATTCGATATTATGGTAGGTTGTTATTCATAACGCTAAAATCTGTGCTTCACACGCACGAGGAATTTTATCCTGAAACCTAAGTAGGGATAAGTCAACGCCTAACACGTATTGTCGGTTTAGTCTTTCACCGATTGAAGAAGATACCAAAATCTAAGTCTGGAGAATTTTATCCTGAAGCCTAAGAAGGGATAAGTCAGCACCTAACACGCGTTGTCTGTTAGTCTTTTTCCGTAAAAAGGACAAAAACCCACATATTCGATATTGTGGCAGGTTGTTATTCATAACACCAAAATCCGTGCTTCACACGTGTGGGGAATTTTATCCCGAATCCTAAGTAGGGATAAGTCAACGCCTAACATGCGTTGCCGGTTTAGTCTTTCACCGATTGAAGAAGACACCATAATCCAAGTCTGGAAAGTTTTATCTCAAAGCCTAAGAAGAGATAAGTCAGCGTGTAACATGCGTTGTCGGTTAGTTTTTTACCATAAAAAGGACAAAAGCCCACATATTCGACATTGTGGCAGGTTGTTATCAATAACGCCAAAATCCGTGCTTCACACGCACGAGGAATTTTATCCCGAATCCTAAGTAGGGATAAGTCAATGCCTAACACGCGTTGCCGGTTTAATCTTTCACCGATTGAAAAGGACACCAGAATCTAAGTCTGGGGAATTTTATCCCGAAGCCTAAGAAGGAATAAGTCAGCGCTTAACACGCGTTGTCGGTTAGTCTTTTACTGTAAAAAGGATAAAAAGCCTACATATTCGATATTGTGATAGGTTGTTATTCATAATGCCAAAATCCGTGCTTTACACGTGCGGAGAATTTTATCCTGAATCCAAAGTAGAGATAAGTCAATGCCTTAACGAATTCTTCGACATAAAGAAGGAGAGTTCGATAGAACTGTAGCCCGATTCTTTTCCTTGAGATTGCCCCGTTGCGGTGATCTCGAGAAGAGTAGTTATCTCGCTTTTGCCGAGATAATTACTTTGGTTTCTTGATTCCTTAGCGAATCAATGAAGCTTCGGATCTGATCGTTTGGTGGTCCACGGATATTAATGTCCCCTTCACCGGCCAAGATTCCACGCAAGCAGAAGATCGATAAACGATCTCTGTGTTTGTTTTTGACGAGAATTGTATTTTTATTGTGTAAGAGTCTTATAAAAAGATTATCTTTTTGTATTTTTATTATAACAACTGAAGTTATAATGATTACCTCAATAAAGAAACCAACTTTCTCCCCAAACAGTCACCCACCCTGTTTGGCAGTGAAGGCTCGTTGGTCCAAAGAGAAAACCTATAATTCATCAGCGCCATCGTAAAATACAGTAGCCTAAGATTTCCAGATTTCACGCGCTGTAGGAATACGAATGTAGCATTTCATGATTTCCTATTTCATAGAGATCAAGAGCCAGTGTTTCACTCGTTGGTTATCAGAGGACCACTTATCAAATTCCGATGTTCCTTCTTTCGGTATGGGAGTAGAGCCCTTAATAAAAGAGAATTTCTATTTCTCGGCGATGTGGATCTCCATAAGTTGATACCATATGTCATAATTGGTTTCATCCGGGTGGGGTTGTTTGGCCGGAGGATGAGGTCGTGTATGGCTCTGATGCCATGTTGATTAGTATAGAGAATGAATATTGGGAAAAGAATATGTTATTTTTCTTAATCCAATGAAAGAATACAATGGTCCTTATATAGAGAGAGGAGAGAGCTATACAAGGAAGTAATACTAATATACCATGATTCAAGGAATCATAACTATACCATGTATATCTATACTATATATATCTATACTTTATATTCTAATACCATATGTTCTAATAAGGGTTACTTTTTAAAACAAGTTTGGCACTGGCATCCCATTCTCAGAGGAGGTTTAAACCCTTAAGTGTACAGGGGAGTCCAGGCTGTTCACTCCTTCCTTGAAGCTTTTTTCTTGTGAAGCTGTCTCTTCTTCTGATATTCTTTGGTAGCCTCTACATCCCTTAGATATCTACTCAATAAAATCTTTCTACTCAGTTTTGATATCTGGAGGATGCAAATCAAGGTATTTCAATTTCATTTGAAATCTCCTATCCTTCTGAAAGTTAAAGTCTTCTTCTGGCTTGTTAGCAAACAAAAGCTCAACACCAGGGCCAACCTTGTTTCCAAGGGATGGAGTGGCGACGCGAGATGTCTGTTTTGCAACCTAGAAGTTGAGAGTCAGGACCACTTATTCATCTCATGTTCTTTTGCCTCCTTAATCTGGTCCACTCTCTTCCCTAGTATTAGTGCTGTCTCATAGCCCCTTCCATGAATGACCTGATCTTCCCCAATAACACTTTAGTTTTCAATAGAGATATAAGATGTATTTGGAGAATAGTGCTTCCTTGTTGTTGTTGGTGGATCTGGAACAGTCGTAACTTCCTCAATTTTAGAGATATCCAGCATAATTCCGACCTTATTGCAGCTAATGTTGCTAGATATACTCTCCTTTGGGAAGGTGCTTAGGAAGATAGGCCGGCTAAAAGGATCCGCAGGGTAGCTATCAAGCTGCAATGTGAAGAAATAGCGAAGAAGAAAGCGACAGTCGAAGTGGGAGATAATTTCTCTGCAGACTAGAGTTTTGCGCCGGTTGGTTAATCCGTCGGTTTTTGTGGTTTTTTTTTGAGGCTTGGCAACAATTTCAAACTCTATGTTTTGTCTTCCTAATCGCTCTTTTGTAGTTCTTTGATTAATGGTGTAGATGATAACGTTGAGGTTTCTAGTTTAGGCAGGAGACGTTTTTGTTTTGCTCTTTTTTCCTGTTCTTCTTTTGATGCACCTTCTACTAATTTGGTAAGGTCTGTAAATTCACTGTAACTTTATATATATATATATATATGAACATGAAAGCTCTTCCTGTTTTTTCAGTTAAAAAAAATTAATCATTTGTTAGAGTTTTTTTCCTTCCCTAATTAAGTAAGTAAATGGTTTTATTACCAAATAGCAGTGGATAAAAAACACTTGTGTGTACAAGAAAGAAACATTTCAAAACAAAATTGTTGAGCTCTCATCACAACAAAAGTCAACCTATGCATCACTGGTAAAACGTGTAACTAGCCTCTCTTTAATCAAAGAACGAAAAACAAACACCCCCATAATATCAAGTCCAAGCCCTCCATAATTTTTTTGCAAACAAATATTACACCAAGACATCTTTGATTTCTTACGATTATTAAGCATTCCAACCCACAAGTAGCCTCCGCAATCTTCAAGAAGTATGAAAATACTCCTTAAAATTTTTTGCATACTATGTAAGACAAATGAATTGGAGTCTTCCAACAAAAGATAATAATCTTGCAGTCCATGAAGTTACTCGGCCATTCTTTAAGTAAGCACACCACATTCGTGTGAGGAGAAGTTATTAGAGGAAAGACGAATAATCAGATAAAGTACAGGTAAAGTACTCTTATCAAAGTGTAAACTGAAGAATGTCATGGCTCATCTGAAGAGCAACACCACCAAACACTACAACAAAAGTTATATATATCTCCACATTTATTTTATGATACATATAAAAATATTATTTTTGCAAAGAATTAAACATAGTGATACAAGTAAAAAGTATAGCAAGTCATGATACATATTTATGTCATTAGATATACAATTAAATATAATTGAAAAAGACTAATGGTCCGACATGGATTATGAGAGAATCTATTAATGGACTTAGATTTTAATTAAGTCCATTAATTATTGTAGGTTGTCTAAAAATCACTGCAGATAGCTGATCCCCCATCAAACATCGATGATGAAAGTTACAATTTGACGACTTCCAGAAGGCTATAATTTGAAGAGTTTCACGAAGATCGATGAAGGTTATAATCTGACGACCTTCGTAACAACTGATGAAAGCTCTAATCAACAATCTTCATAATCAACATCGGGAGTTACAATCTGACGACTCTCATATTTTCAAGAAGCCAAGAAGAAGATTACAAGATGACGGTCTTTGCAACGCTCTAGCAAAAGAGACTACAAATTGACGAACTCTTCAAATCCACAGACAGAGCTCACCTCTGCATCTCAGATTCAAAACGCATAGCTCATGGCCGCACTCCAAACTCCCAGAAGCAAAACGCAGAGCCCGTAGATGTGTTCCAGAATGAGACGCAAAGCTCAAGAGCTGTGTTCCAACTTCAAAAATACAGAGGTCCTTCCGGCATTGTAACATCCAAACGCATACTTCATTGCTGCGTTTTCAGCCCAAAATGCAGAACTCAACTCTGCGTTCCAAACCGTTTTTCCCATGATTTGGGGAGCAGTTTAAGAGGGCGGTTACACCCTATTCAGCCTCACTTAGAAGCGAATTATGAGGGCGGTTACACCCCTTAATCCCCTATAAATATGGGTATACTTAATTGAGTTTGGGTCCTTCGGCTTGGCAGCGAAGAAGAGATCTTTGGTTAACTTCTTTTTAGGATCTTCGATCTGGAATTTTTGGAGATCGGCACAAGACTTCTTGGCAGAAGAAGGATCTCGGCAATCTTCAGATTCTCGGAGTTGTTCTTAGAGCTTTCATCAAACTTAGCTTACAAACCAATTTTTGGTTAAATCAATCAACTCTTCCGTAGAGTTATAACTCGCTCAGAGTTCCCTAACTCGTTAAGAGTTTCAAACTTGCTCTGCAAGTTCTTTCAAACTCGTTCAGAGTTCTAAAACTTGCTTTGCAAGTTCTCCACAGCATCAAATCGTGAGGAGAAGGCCATGTTCTAGTGAAACAAGATGTTCGGATCGTCAACGAGAAGCAAACTCGATACGAGTATTTGAGGGAGGCATCTCATCGCCACCGTGAAGAACCCAGACTTAAACAAAGGGGAGGATTTCCGTCGATCTTCTTTTCTTTTGTAATCAGGAAATTTGAATTGTAATTAAGTTTGAAAGAGTTATAAATATTCTTTTTCTAAGCAGTTAGAGAGAATAAATCAAATATGATTATTTTATTATTTTCTTATTTTCTTATTACAAATTTTTTACCAAACAAAAGATGGTGACACTACTGGGGACTAGCTTCTCTGATGAAGAAGTGGTGGCGCAATCCGACATTAAGCTCGTTGGAACGACCGTTGAAACTCTGATCATCAAGTTCGATCAAGCCAAGTATGAGGAGTTACTCTCCTTCGGATCTCTTAGCCCTAAGGCTATGCGCAAGAACTACAAAGTCTTTAAGGAGAACTAAATCTCCAATTGTTGCTCCTATGCTGAAGGAAGCCCACTCCTTTAGCCAAGATTACTCGAACAGCCCCTCCTCTGAAGGTGTGGGCTCAGTTTATACCAAACGTAGCCCTCAGTGGTACGTTATACAATCAAAATACAGCCTTCAGGAGCGCATTCCACAAACTGAATGCAACTCTCAGGAGTGCGTTCTAGAAACTGAACGCAACTCTCAGGAGTGCGTTCCAGAACCAAAATGCAACTCTCAGGAGTGCGTTCCAGAATCAAAACGTAGATCTCAAGACTGCATTTCATCAGCAAAACGTGGACCTCAGGATCGTGTTTCACCAGCAACACCTGGAGCTCAAGCATGCGTTCAGGTCAGCGAGACCCCCGAATACTCTGTGTAGCGCGGCTAGATTGAGGGGTGGATATAAGAAGTCCATGGATTCAATGCATTTTAAGAAGATCCATGTTCATCAGGAGCCTGTCTCGTCCAATCATAGACTGGGGGTTCCAATTCAAACCTCACGATCAGTGAGTAACTATTCTCGAGTTTTTACAACAGATTTGAGAGAGTTTATATTAGGAGGAAGACCGATGCAACAAGTCATTCGTTATTTCCAATGTGAATGACTGATTCCTACAGTCCTCTCGAGATGTTAATACTGCTCATATGCGGCCAAACCGTTGGTGTTCGACCAATTAACGAATGTTGCCTTGCCCAACCAATGATGACGTTCGCATAAGAAGAAGTCTCCAGAGACTGAGTATCCTGGAGTCACTAATCAATGTGATCGGCAGAGGGGAAAGCCTCAGGTCCTAGTACCGATGACTCTGAGACAAATCGTTCTCCAAGTGTCAAAGAAATCGCTAACGAGTTTGAAGGAATCTACCAACGTACTAGGACACAAGCAGGAGTCATTCCCCCTGTCAACTATCGGATGTTAGCCAGATGAACCAATTCCAATGATGAACACTCGGCCATTACGGAGTCCCAATCATCAAGCTCTTTCGTTAGGCATGAGAACTTCGCCCACATGGCAGAAAATTCTGAAGATCTTTCAAAAAGGGTTGCTGAGCAGGAGGCCATGCTCCGACCACAGTAGGAAACCATCAATTTAACTTTGGGATATGATGGCTCAGATTATTACAAATAGAGCCAATTTCCAGAAAGCTAAGTCACAACCTCGGCAAGAATCCTCCCGGAAAGGAGGATCATCTGTATCGAAGGGGAAACAAAGAGTGAATGAAACTGCTGAACAAGAAACTCATCACGAAGAATCATCCTCCGAAGAAGAAGTTGAGAATGAGCAAAATTCTCAATCAGCTAAAATAAAAGAATTGAAAGCCCGTCTCAATGTCATTGCTAACAGAAGCGAGCTCCAAGACGAGAGAGTTGTTAGGCCCTATCCTACTGAGGGATGCAGCCTCTTATCCTCTAAAATTTGAGGTCCCGATGCTACAAACTTTTGACGACACAGGATCACCGAACTGACATATCTATCATTTTAAGTTATAAACTGGGAATGTGATATCAAATGACACCATACTGGCGCGATTGTTCATTGGCACCCTTAAGTGAGTTGCCTTTGATTGGTTCAGGAAACTACCTGCAGGATGTATCCAAAAATGGGTGGATCCAGAGAGACTCTTCCTGTCAAGATTCTTTGAAGAGGATACAGAAGTCTCCATTCATACCCTTCTCACCACTAAGTAGAAGAAGAGGGAGTCTGTCAAGCCTTCGTCAAGAGGTTCCAAAGCATGACTCTTCGATGTTCGTCAGGTATGACACAGTCTACCTTAGTGGAGACCTGTCTACACAACTTGTAGACCGACCTTCTAGCATAAATAAGGGTTGTAGAATGTCGTTCTTGGAGACAACTAATCTCTCAAGGTGAACTGGCTCAAAAGATTATTGTCAGGATCAAAGCTGAAGAACAAAGTAGGCAGGATCAACCTGAGCAATCGGACCAAGCCCAATCTTCTCAGTCAGAAGGGGAAGATACTACAACCACTAAAACTAATCCTCTTCAGTAGGAAAGCGGGTCTAACAACTATCATGTTAACAGTTACCTCTGATAGTCAAACTCGTTAGACAATGGCCCACTAGGCGATGCGTCATGTCTACCCTTTTTTCCCTGCACTTGTTCAAGACTAGGGGTTGGTTTATTTATGGTTTATTAGATTATAAGTAATAAATCTTCTAAGTTATCATGTTCAACAAAATACCTCTGTCAACCACATGATCCACAAAAACTATCATGTTAATGATCACCTCTGATAGTCCATTTTCTTCAAATCCCCCACCAATCATCTTCAGTAGGATGTTGGGTCTACCAAAACTATCACGTTAACAATTACCTCTGATAGTCAAACTCGTTAGATAGTAGCCTACCAGGTGATGTGCCTCTATTCCGACTTGATGGATAGTGCCCCACAGGGCGATATGGTATGTCTACCCCTCTTTTTCTTCCCCTACTAAGTCTTAATCAAGACTGGGGGTTAGTTACCTGAAATCCACTGGATTAAGAGTAACGAATCTTTCACATCGTCGAGTTAACATTACACTTCTGATGATCATCATCCCTAAAGAGTATGAATTTATCTTGCATCACTCCTAATTTGTCACATTAACAATACACTTCTGACAAATCAACTTAACAATCCTCTTCAATAGGATGATAAGTCCACGAAGTTGCTCCGATCGCAACAAATTCCTATCACATTAATATCATACCTCTGACAATCCACTTATCAATCCTCATCAATAGGATGATAAGTCCACAAAGTTGCTCTAATCATAACACAAAATCCTATCATCTTAACATCACATCTCTGACAAATCAACTTATTAATCCTCTTCAATAGGATGATAAGTCCATAAAGTTGCTCCGATCATAACAAATTCCTGTCATGTTAATACCAAATCTCTGACAATCCACTTGTCAATCCTCATCAATAGGATGATAAGTCCACAAAGTTGCTCCAATCGCAACACAAAATCCTATCACATTAACATCACATCTCTGACAAATCAACTTATCAATCCTCTTCAAGAGGATGATAAGTCTACCAAGTTGCTCCGATCGCAACAAATTCTCGTCATGTTAACACCAAACCTCTAACAATCTACTTATCAATCCTCATCAATAAGATGATAAGTCTACAAAGTTACTTCACTCGCAACATAAAATCCTGTCACGTTAACATCACACCTTTGACAAAGCCTACATATTCAATATCATAGCCAGTGATTATCATTAAATTAATAATCTTTGAATTCATACCTCACATATATGGGGAATTTTATCCTGAATCCTAAGTAGGGATAAGTCAACGCCTAATACATGTTGCCGGTTAGTCTTTGACCATAAAAGGACAAAAGTCCACGTATTCAACATCATGGTAGGTCGTTATTAATAATGCCAAAAATCCATATCTTTCTCACATGTAAGACTTTATCTCGATCCCTAATTAGAGATAAGTCTGCATCTAACACATGTTATCGGGTAGCCTATTCCCGTCATAATGGCAAAGCCTACGTATTCAATATCATAGCTGGTTGTTATTAATAACACCAGAATCTATGCCTTACATGCATGAGGGACTTTATCTCGATCCCTAATTAGAGATAAGTCTACGCCTAATACGCGTTGTCGGTTAGTCTTTTCCCGTGAAAATGATAAAGTCTATGTATTCAAAATTATAGTATCAAGTCTAAGAGGGTTCATTCTCTTAGCATAACATTACATGTGAAATGGATTCAAATAATTCACATGCTAACCCAACTCAAATGGTAGTCGGTAAAGATTTATCAAATTCGTTGATGGCTGAGGGTTTGCCAAAAATCCTAAGTATTTTTGCAGGCCCATCAGCTTTAATGGATGTGAGCCAAGACTTAAAACAGATGAGCTAAAGACAAGTCTTAAAGATTTAGTAAAAAATGCACAAAAGCCACCTCCGTATCTCAAGTCAAAACGTCAAGGTCAGACCCGCATTGCAAACACCGCAACGCTGAGGTCACACCCGGGTTCCAAATTTCAAACGCAAGGGTGAGACCCACGTTTCAAGTTCAAAACGTAGTGGTCTACCCATGCGTTCCAGAAACAGGATTATGACACATACCTTCATACGGATCCTGCATGGCAAATCCCTTCAACCAAGATGCCTTCGAAGCCAGTGAAGAGAACGACTCCTTTATGACAAGCAATCAACAACTACAAGATCAGAGTTAAGATCCAAAGTATTCTGAAAATTCGTCCCAGTTAACCGCGAACTTTCAAAAACTTTGGAGGGGGTTCTGTAGGCTGTCTAAAAATCACAGCAGATAGCTGATCCCCTATCAAACACCAATGATGGAAGTTACAATCTGACGACTTTCAGAAGGCTATAATTTGAAGGCTTTTATGAAGATCGATGAATGTTATAATATGATAACCTTCGCAACAACTGATGAAAGCTCTAATCAATAGCCTTCACAATCAACATCGAGAGTTACAATCCGACGACTCTTATATTTTCAAGTAGCCAAGAAGAAGATTATAAGATGACGGTCTTTGTAATGGTCTAGCAAAAGAGTCTACAAAGTGATGGTCTCTTCACATCCAGATGCAGAGCTCACCTCTACGTCCTAGATTCAAAACGCATATCTCGTGGCCGCATTCCAAACTCCCAGAACCAAAACGTAGAGCTTGTAAATGTGTTCTAGAATGAGACACAAAGCTCAAGAGCTGCGTTCTAACTTCAAAAACACAAAGGTCCTCCCTGTATTGTAACATCCAAATGTAGACTTCATTGCTGCGTTTTCAGCCTAAAACGCAGAACCCAACTCTGCGTCCAGATCCAAACGTAGATGTTTTCGTCAAAAGTTGGTCTCATTGTGGAATTCATTATATTTTTGATTATTTACAATGAATTCAAAAGAAAATAGCCTTTTTATAAGACCTCTCTTACACAATAAGAAGAAAATTATAACTTCCTAGAAAATAACACAAAAATCGTTTATCAACTCCTGCTTTTGTGGGAACTTTGCCTGTGCTAGGGTGCATTGGCCTATGGACCACCGATTCACAAGATTCTGATTGAACGGTGAAGGCTTTTGAATGTTCTTTTTTATTTATCAAAATAAGAACCTTAAGCGAATATCTTATCTATGTAAGATGTTCACTCTTCCAAAGATCAAGTTTGAGCTTAGATCTCTAGGAATCATCAAAAGCTTCTTAAAAGTGTTTTTGAAAGATGAAGACTCTCTCTCTTACTCATAATTCGTCAAATGCCTAAGATTATTTGCTCTAATCTGCCCTCTCTCATTGGCTTCGTGTCTAGGAATGTATTTATAGGGATAGGGGCCCCTAACTGTTGGAACGGGAGCAAAATAACCAACTCACCGCATCTTCTTTGGGCGTGTCAGTCTTCACTGTCGCGGCCATTAGCGTGTCAGTGTAGGCTGGCGTGGCTAAGGAGGCGGTTTCTGCCACGTTCAGTCATGTTTATAACCGTTCTCCTATAACTTTTTGCCCACGAAATGCCACTTTTCTCGGCCTATAACCACCCTTCCATGTTAACACACGTTCCCCTTCTGATATGCCGCCATGTGGATTCTCAAAAAGATGCAAAAAAATATCAGCAAGTTACATAGGAGATTACCCTGCTGTTTGCACGTCACAATCCCCTGCCCCATCTAAGCACGTCACGACACGTTGCCGCACCTAAGCATGTCACGACACGCTATTGTGCTTTAGCGCCTCACCATATATTGCCGCACCAATGCGCGTTAGTCGTTGGCTACTGTGTTAACGCGCGTCAATCCATGTTGTTTCATCTGTTCTTTTGCTTCTTTTGACTTTGGATAATCCCCTCTGACTTAGAAAATGACACGCATCATCCTATTTTTGAGTAGTATTTGGATATCTACAAGCATTTTTTAACGCCTACAGATACCCTCTCCAAAGTATCTCAGACTCATTCTTTTATAGAGGAGTCTGGAACACTTTGGATAAAACATGTCTTATTTGCAATCCCTTTAGTATTTGGTTAAGGAGATCGTGTAGAAGGACCTGCGAATTGCTTTAACTCTTGACTTCTTTATCTTTTAGTCTACTGAGTGCTTTGTAGAATAGCTAAAATTCTTCCAGTGCTGTGTTTATCGCTTGACCGTTGTCGAAATTGTGAACTGAAACTGATGTTTTGATTTGTGAATTAGCTCTTGTCATTGGACTGATGTTGAACTGATTGTCTTCATTGGGAATTCATATCTGGATCGCAATTGAATCCCCTGAGATCATCCATTAAATTGGACTTTTTCCCTTAGCCCTATTTTAGTGAAAATCATTGATGCGTTGACCGGTGTTAATCTTCACTGTAACGTGTTAACCGGCGTTAACACAGTTTATACTCGTGCATTTACTAGAGTCTAGAAAGTTTAAGCTCTTAAGGAATTGGAGCATGACGATCCCGAGTGTCGAGGCTGCAGGACCAATTTTTCAAGTTGATTCCTCTACAAGTATGAATTTTATCTTGAGTTTGTCAGATACTCAAGTCACGAGGCCAACTAATGAAGTTGGTGCATCAGTGACTATCGCATTTATAGGATTTTTGGCAAACCCTCAGCCATCAACAGGATTTGATAAATCTTTACCGACTACCGTTTGAATCGGGCTAGCATGCAGATTGTTTAAGTCCGTTCTATATGTAACGTTATGCTAAGAGAATAAACTCTCTTAGACTTAGTGCTATAATGTTGAATACATAGGCTTGATCGTTTTTGCGGGAACGGACCACTTGGCAACGCGTGTTAGGCGTAGACTTATCTCTAATAAGGGATCAAGATAAAGTCCTCCATGCATCAAACATGGATTTGGAAATGATGATGGGTTACATCTTTTTGGTTAAAAGATGAACCCGATAATGGAGAGAAAGAATTTCATATTCTATCTCCTGGTCACTTTTTTATTGGTAGACATGAATCTGATACTAGAGAGGAAGAATTTTATATTCTATCTCCTAGTCTTTTTTTGGTAGAGATGAACCCGATGCCGAAGAGGAAGAATTTTATATTTTATCTCCTGTTGCAAAAAGAAACTCAAAGTGGGATCTCCACATCGAGAATCCGAAAAGACGAAACTAAGAGTGGGATCTCCACTCCGAGAATCTGTCAGGACTATAAATTTTGATACTAGTTAAAATAATTTTTTAATATTTTAAAATATTTAATTATTATTCTTAAAAGAGTATTTGTATTTTTCTCAATTTTCTATAATTTTCTATGATTTAAAAATCTGATTATATATTTATTTAAATGATTTTGATATTTATAAATTTATTTTGTCCTGTAAAAAAATTCTAGAATTAATTTGCTATGTTATCGGTACTATTATGTAATATTTTAAATAATATATTGTATTATTCATATTATTACAAATTATTTCATATAATACATGGTATTATTAATTACGTATTGTTTGTATAATTAGTTGTATTATTTCTATTGTTACATATTATCTATCATATTAGTATAACTAGTACGTTTTACTGTGTACATAATTGTCCCATAATTATTTGATTTTAAATTTAAGTAGAAATATTTTTATTATTAATTATTCTTGTTTAATTATATAATATTGGTATATTTTAATTATTTCGTATCAACTGTTGTATTAGCACAACATGTACGTTTTATTTGTAGATAATTATTTTATAATTAGTTTAATTTTTTAAATACTCGTAAATATTTAATTTAATTATTTTTGTTTTAAACCCAAACCCTAATTAATATAAATATATATAAATCCTCTCTTCCTCTCTCTCTCTCTCTCTCTCTCTCTCTCTCTCTCTCTCTCTCGTATTCAGTCCGCCGCCACCCCCTCTTCCCCTCTTCACATCTTAGGGCCTATTTGGTTCGTTTCCTTTATTTTCCAAATCTCATTTTCCTTCACTTTCATCATTTTCCATCCTTACAAATCTCCCACATCAACCAATAATATGGTGA
>NC_033797.1:98964931-98974071 GCF_001876935.1 Asparagus officinalis | reverse complement strand
AACCCCAGCAGCTCCGCCTCGAGCTCTGACCAGCAGCCCCCACGCCGCCGGCGAACCCCCAGCACCACCCGCATCCCCTTCTCGTCCGCCTCTTCCACTTCGACGCTATCTCTTCAGATCCACGTCGACGAGCTCAACCGCGCTGAACACCTGTGCTTGAACCAGATCCAAGCCGCTGTCAACGTCACCTTGATCGCCACACACCACGTCCACATCGGCACTGTAGCCTCATCATTAGACCCCACGGTCTCGTAGGCAAGATCTCACTTCTCTTTGACTGGTCTTTACAATTTTTGTTATACTGTTAATTAAGTATATTATGGATTTCGACTCTCGATTTAATTTTGCATTAATTATTATATTGTCGTAAATTAATTTTGAGTAAGATCCCCGCTTCGTTATTTTATCACGTACAATTCTTAGATCTGTTAATAATTTTCTGCGTGGGTTTGATGAATAATATTAAATGGATAGTAATTATGTGATAAATAGTATTTTCAGGACAAATATAATAAATTAAAGAATTTATTTTGGGTAACATAATTATTTTAGATTAATTATAATATATTTTTAGAATTTATGTTATGGAAGGAAATTATTTTAGAATGATAAATGTTTTTAAAGAAGTTATTTTGGCAAAAAATTATTTTTGTATTATGACCATGTGATTGATAGTTATAGAACACAACATTTCATGTACATTGACACCGACATGTTGACACTCTTATTTATACTCACTCATGTCATATATGCACACCTGATTCATCGCTAGCTTATATACTCATGTTCATCATATGATTTGCATAAAATTAGTTGTATTTATTTATTATTTCTTGTTTTGTTGAGAACCGTTAGTGGTTCATGTCCTTAGTTGCCTAGCGTGTCGTGTACAAGACCTAGAAACATGTGTATTGTTGACTTAGAAAGCGAGAAGACTTGGGATGAGGAATTCTTGGTTTATGTGATCGGATGTGGATGTTTATGTATTTTCCAGGCTCGCACCAGTGGATCGTTTCACTCTGGAGTGGGTCTAAGGAGAAGTGATATCGTGGTTGTATATCATGGTTGTTGGTTATTTTCCAGGCTCACATTAGTGAATCGTTTCAATATGGGGTGGGTCTTAGGAGCGGGGATATCATTGCACGTAGAAGTGAGATTTGGACCAGTGACAAGTTATAGGATAGCTAGTTACATAACATTGTTACTTAGATGATTATGGATTCTTGTGAGATGAGCACTAGTTATATTTCTTTTCATACATAGATCGGGATTAATGTTTAATTATCTACAATGTGAGACATATGGTATAAACATGAGGGTTTCCTTGTTTGGATTATTTCGCTCGACGTACTATGTTTCATGTTGTAGATTTTTAAGTATTAATTCAATCTAGTGTATGACCTTGTATGTGGATGATTATAAGATGGCTAGCTGCATGATCTTGTTACTCGGATGTTTATGATTTCTCCTGACTATTATACTCTAGTAGCGTATTGTATCTAGCTTGTTAGTATTCCAGTTGCATGTTCCTATTGTTACTACTATCATTACATGATCTGATTTTTGTTATTGCATTGGTCACTCTTCTATTATCTGTTATTGCCTTGGTCGTTCGACCATTTCTTTCTCCCTTGTGGGATCTTGTCATGTGCCATGCACGCTGACATCACCTGTTTTTCCTGGTGTACGTCTGATTTAGGAGAAGGACAACCTCAGTTCGGAATCATACAAGAGCCAGAGGGTTCTCAGTAGGAGCGCCTTGTAGGTAGAATAGAAGAACAAGCTGAAGCACAGTAGTTTTCTTCTATAGTAGCTGATGACATTAAAACCCTTTTACCATACTTTTCTTTTAGTTGATGATGGATTTAGTATTTTAACAGTACTTTCTTATGGACTATGTATTTCTTAATTTCTAGTTGGACTGTTTTGTAATAAGGGTATGTTTGACCCATATATTTTTATATCTGGGATGATTTACCATGGATGATATGTTTATTTCTTATTCTGGATTGTCTTTATATACTTGCTATTGTGATCGGGGACCTGTAATTGAGATTTATGTATTTGACACTTAGCGTATTGGATTTAGAAGAAAAGAAAAAGAAAAAGAAAAAAATGACAGTGTACATTTCTTCTCAATCTAATACGTCGCGGACTTGTTCACGTTCCGATTTTTGGGTATTTTGGGAAACGGGGCATGACAAGTTTTAGTGTTGGCCCATGCAGATCCCGGTCCCGAGTCCTAACTAGTAAGAATATAGTAGATAATTTAGATACATATCATATTTCATCCGTAAGACTATAATTAAGTTCTTATACTATTATCTAAATAACTATGTTTTAGCTCCTATTTTCCAATATATTATTAAGTTCTTATACTATTATCTAAATAACTATGTTTTAGCTCCTATTTTCCAATATATTGTTTTGATATTAACCCTAGTTCTTTGATCCTCGAAATAACTATGTTTTAGCTCCTATTTTCCAATATATTGTTTTGATATTAACCCTAGTTCTTTGATCCTCATTTTCCTTCAGAACCATGGTGGGTACTCACGGTTTTAGTAACCCGTCTAGTAGCAGTGCCCCTCAGCCCGAAGTGGACCCGAGCCAACTTCTGGTGATGATTCAAGGATTGGTCACGAATCAACAGCACCTGGCTGGGCAGCTGCAGCGGGAGCCTCATTTCCCATGCCGAATGGGTGGACCTCATGGATATTCAGCTCACTGACACCGTACGGATTTGGTGGACTGCAAAGTAGACTCATTTGGAGAGACCGATTTTGTGGGATACCTTCATAGACTGCTTCAACAGGAAGTACTTCCCTCAATCGGCTCGGGATGAGCTTTTACGTAAGTATATTGAACTCAAGCAAGGAGGTCGATCCGTTGATGAGTACGAGGCTGAGTTTTCTTCTTTGAGCCGATATGCTCTCCACTTGGTTACAGACCCTACGATTAGGAGGCATCAGTTTCAGAAGGGTCTGGACAAGTACATTAGGATGACTCTGGCAGGTAGAACTTTGGCGACCCATGATGTGGTACTACATGCAGGACGCGAGATTGAGAGCGTGCATAAGGAACCTGAAGACCTACATGTGATTCAGAGCAGAACACCAGCAGCTATAATCCGGAATATAGAGCGTTCCCCTCCGAGACAGCAGCAGGCTCCGTAGCGATAGTAGTTTTCTCAACGCCAGCCACTTCCTCCTGTGCATCCCTATCAGCCCACTAGAGTGCAGTCTCATGGCCAGTCTTCGGTGAGGTGTTCTTATTGTGGGTATAACGGGCATACCCAGCAGGAATGCCGCAAGCGTCTTCATCTGTGCTTTAACTGTGGGTCCCCCGACCATCTCAGTCCGAACTGTCCTCAAAAGTAGCAGGTTCATTTGCAACTCCTCCAGTTCGGGAAGATCTTCTAGCTCCCCCTTGATCAATCACAGCAGCCCCGGTTCAGCGTGGACCCTATCCTTGGGCAGAGCCTCTTCCTCAACAGCAGCAGGTTTATCAGGAAGCGCAAAGGCAGCAACCACCACGTCAGACGTTTATGATGTCAGCTGTGGAAGCTAAGGCAAACGACCATGCTATTACCCATAAGAGTTGTTCTTTTTAGCTTTGTTTTCATATAATTTTCCTTATTAGTATTGCTTGATGTTATTATGATAGGATTTGTTCATGAATACTAGTTTTGATGTATTTTCCTCCTCTTGTAATAGGTAAGGTTCTTGTTTCTCCATTCTTGCTTTATCACTCTTTGACTCTAGAGCTTTCCATTGTTTCTTGTCTTGTCGATTTGCGAGTACCCGCTCTCGTTCCATATCTTTGTCCTTAGGTTCTTTTAATTCTGAGGACGAAATTTGTTTTAAGGGGGTAGAATGTAAGGACCATAAATTTTGATATTAGTTAAAATAATTTTTTGATATTTTAAAATATTTAATTATTATTCTTAAAAGAGTATTTGTATTTTTCTCGATTTTCTATAATTTTCTATGATTTAAAAATCTAATTATATATTTATTTAAATGATTTTGATATTTATAAATTTATTTTGTATGGTAAAAAAATTTTGGAATTAATTTATTATGTTATTGGTACTATTATGTAATATTTTAAATAATATATTGTATTATTAATATTATTACAAATTATTTCAATACGTGGTATTATTAATTATGTATTATTTGTATAATTAGTTGTATTATTTTTATTGTTACATATTATCTATCGTATTAGTATAACTAGTATGTTTTACTATGTATGTAATTGTCCCATAATTATTTGATTTTAAATTTAAGTAGAAATATTTTTATTATTAATTATTCTTGTTTAATTATATAATATGGGTATATTTCAACTATTTCGTATCAACTGTTGTATTAGTACAACATGTACATTTTCATTTGTAGATAACCAGAGTCTAGTCATAGTGTTAGGGAGTTTTCGTACCTTGACTCGGCCTCCTTCTCTAATGTGCTGAGGAACCCTTACAGCAAGAAGAAGTTTTTGAAGAGTCACTGAGACTATCCTCATGGTGAGACGAACCCCCAGCACCACCCGCGTCCCCTTCTCGTCCGCCTCTTCCACTTCGACGCTATCTCTTCAGATCCACGTCGATGAGCTCAACCGTGCTGAACACCTGGGCCTGAACCAGATCCAAGCCGCTGTCAACATCGCCTTGATCGCCACACGACGCGTCTGCATCGGCACCGTAGCCTCGTCATTAGACCCCACGGTCTCGTAGGCAAGATCTCACTTCTCTTTGACTGGTCTTTATAATTTTTGTTATACTGTTAATTAAGTATATGCAGGATTCCGACTCTCGATTTAATTTCGCATTAATTATTATATTATCGTAAATAAATTTTGAGTAAGATCCCCACTCCGTTATTTTACCGCGTACAATTCTTAGATCTGTTAATAATTTTCTGTGTGGGTTTGATGAATAATATTGAATGGATAGTAATTATGTGATAAATAGTATTTTTAGGACAAATATAATAAATTAAAGAATTTATTTTGGGTAATAGAATTATTTTAGATTAATTATAATATTTTTTTATAATTTATGTTGTGGAAGGAAATTATTTTAGAATGATAAATGTTTTTAAAGAAGTTATTTTGGAAAAAGATTATTTTTGTATTATGACCATGTGATTGATAGTTGTAGAACACGACATTTCATGTACATTGACACCGACATGTTGACACTCTTATTTATACTCACTCCTGTCATATATGCACACCTGATTCATTGCTATCTTATATACTCATGTTCATCATATGATTTGCATAAAATTAGCTGTATTTATTTATTATTTCTTGTTTAGTTGAGAATCGTTAGTGGTTCATGTCCTTAGTTGTCTAGCGTGTCATGTACAATACCTAGATACCTGTGTATTGTTGACTTAGAAAGCGAGAAGAGTTAGGATGGGGAATTCTTAGTTCATGTGATCGGATGTGGATGTTTATGTATTTTCCAGGCTCGCACCAGTGGATCGTTTCACTCTGGGGTGGGTCTAAGGAGAAGTGATATCTTGGTTGTATATCGTGGTTGTTGGTTATTTTCCAAGCTCGCATCAATGGATCGTTTCAATCTGGGGTGGGTCTTAGGAGCGGGAATATCATTGCATGTAGAAGTGAGATTTGGACACGCAACCTGTTATAGAATAGCTAGTTACTTGACATTGTTACTTAGATGAATATGGATTCTTGTGAGATGAGGACTAGTTATATTTCTTTTCATACATAGATCGGGATTAATGTTTAATTATCTACAATGTGAGACATATGGTATATACATGAGTGTTTCCTTGTTTGGATTATTTCGCTCGACGTACTACGTTTCTTGTTGTAGATTTTTAAGTATTAATTCCATCTAGTTGTATGACCTTGTATGTGGATGATTATAGGATGGCTAGCTGCATGATCTTGTTACTCGGATGTTTATGATTTCTCCTGACTGTTATACTCTAGTAGCGGATTGTATCTAGCTTGTTAGTATTCCAGTTGCATGTTCCTATTGTTACTACTATCATTACATGGTCTGATTTCTGTTATTGCATTGGTCACTCTTCTATTATCTGTTATTGCCTTGGTCGTTTGACCGTTTCTTTCTCCCTTGTGGGATCTTACCGTGTACCATGCACGCTAACGTACACCTATTTTCTCTGGTGTACATCAGATTTAGGAGACGGACAACCTCAGTTCGAAATTGTACAGGAGCCAGAGGATTCTCAGTAGGAGCGTCTTGCAGGTGGAGTAGAAGAATAAGCTGAAGCGCAGTAGTTTTCTTCTGTAGTAGCTGATGAACATTAAAACCCTTTTATCGTACTTTTCTTTAGTTGATGATGGATTTAGTATTTTAACAGTACTTTCTTATGGACTATGTATTTCTTAGTTTCTAGTTGGACTGTTTTGTAATAAGGGTATGTTTGACCCATATATTTTTATGTCTGGGATGATTTACCATGGATGATATGTTTATTTCTTATTCTGGATTGTCTTTATATTCTTTCTATTGTGATCGGGGACCTGTAATTGAGATTTATGTATTTGACGCTTAGTGTATTGGATTGAGAAGAAAAGAAAAAGAAAAAAAATAATAGTGTACATTTCTTCTCAATCTAATACGTCGCGGACTTGTTCACGTTCCAATTTTTGGGTATTTTGGAAAGCAAGGCATGACAGGTTTTAGTGGTGGCCCATGCAGGTCCCGGTCCCGAGTCCTCACTAGTAAGAATATAGTAGACAATTTAGATACATATCATATTTTATCCATAAGACTATAATTAAGTTCTTATACTATTATCTAAATAACTATGTTTTAGCTCCTATTTTCCAATATATTGTTTTGATATTAACCCTAGTTCTTTGATCCTCGTTTTCCTTCAGAACTATGGTGGGTACTCGCGGTTTTAGTAACCCGTCTAGTAGCAGTGCCCCGCAGCCCGAAGTGCACCCTAGCCAACTTCAGGCGATGATTCAGGGATTGGTCACGAATCAGCAGCACCTGGCTGGGCAGTTGCAGCGGGAGCCTCAACACCAACGCCCCCCTCGTCCAGAGTCTAGTGTTAGGGAGTTTCGGTACATTTGACCGCCTTCCTTCTCTAGTGCTGAAGGACCCTTAGCAGCAGAAGAGTTTTTGAAGGTCACTGAGACTATCCTCATGGTGACCCGCATTCCCCATGCTGAATGGGTGGACCTCATGGATATTCAGCTCATCGACACCGCACGGATTTGGTGGACTGCAGAGATGACTCATTTGGAGAGACCGATTTCATGGGATACCTTCACAGACTGCTTCAATAGGAAGTACTTTCCTCAGTCGGCTTTAGGACGAGCTTTTGCGTAAGTTTGTTGAACTCAAGCAAGGAGGTTGATCCGTTGATGAGTACGATGCTGAGTTTTCTTCTTTGAGCCGATATGCTCCCCACTTGGTTACAGACCCTACGATTAGGAGGCATTAGTTTCAGAAGGGTATGGAAAAGTACATTAGGATGGCTCTGGCAGATAGAGCTTTGGCGACCCATGATGCGGTACTAGATGCAGCACGCGAGATTGAGAGCGTGCATAAGGAACCTGAAGACCTACATGTGATTCAGAGCAGAACACCAGCAGCTACAATCCAGAATATAGAGTGTTCCCCTCCGAGACAACAGCAGGCTCCGCAGCGACAGTAGTTTTCTCAACGCCAGCCACTTCCTCCTATGCATCCCTATCAGCCCACTAGAGTGCAGTCTCATGGCCAGTCTTCGGTGAGGTGTTCTTATTGTGGGTATAACGGGCATACCCAGTAGGAATGTCGCAAGCGCCTTCGTCTGTGCTTTAACTATGGGTCCCCGACCATCTTAGTCCGAACTGTTCTCAAAACCAACAGGTTTGTTTGCCACCTCCTCCAGTTCGGGAAGCTCTTCCAGCACCCCTTCGATCAGTCCCAGCAGCTCTGGTTCACCGTGGACCCTATCCTCGGGCAGAACCTCTTCCTCAACAGTAGCAGGTTTATCAGGAAGCACGAAGGCAGTAACCACCGCGTCAGACGTTTATGATATCAGCTGTGAAAGCTAAGGCGAACGACCATGCTATTACCAGTAAGAGTTGTTCTTTTTAGCTTTGTTTGCATATAATTTTCCTTATTAGTATTGCTTGATGATATTATGATAGGATTTGTTCATGAATACTAGTTTTGATGTATTTTCCTCCTCTTGTAATAGGCAAGGTTCTTGTTTCTCCATTCTTGCTTTATCACTCTTTGACTCTAGAGCTTTCCATTGTTTCTTGTCTTGTCGATTTGCGAGTACCCGCTCTCGTTCCATATCTCTGTCATTAGGTTCTTTTAATTCCGAGGACGGAATTTGTTTTAAGGGGGTAGAATGTAAGGACAATAAATTTTGATATTAGTTAAAATAATTTTTTGATATTTTAAAATATTTAATTATTATTCTTAAAAGAGTATTTGTATTTTTCTTAATTTTCTATAATTTTCTATGATTTAAAAATCTGATTATATATTTATTTAAATGATTTTGATATTTATAAATTTATTTTGTGCGGTAAAAAATTTTTTGGAATTAATTTATTATGTTATTGGTACTATTATGTAATATTTTAAATAATATATTATATTATTAATATTATTACAAATTTTTTAATATAATACATGGTATTATTAATTACGTATTATTTGTATAATTAGTTGTATTATTTTTATTGTTACATATTATCTATCGTATTAGTATAACTAGTACGTTTTACTATGTACGTAATTATCCCATAATTATTTGATTTTAAATTTAAGTAGAAATATTTTTATTATTAATTATTCTTATTTAATTATATAATATGAGTATATTTCGACTATTTCGTATCAACTGTTGTATTAGTACAACATGTATATTTTTATTTGTAGATAATTATTCTGTAATTAGTTTAATTTTTTAAATACCCGTAAATGTTTATTGTAACTATATTTGTTTTAAACCCAAACCCTAATTAATATAAATATATATATAAATCCTCTCTTCCTCTCTCTCTCTCTCTCTCGTATTCAGTCCGCCGCCACCCCCTCTTCTCTCTCCTCGACCCCGATCTCCGCCGCCTCCACCTCGTCGGCCCGACCACGAACCCTCACCCGCCGCCTGACC
>NC_033797.1:98939984-98964890 GCF_001876935.1 Asparagus officinalis | reverse complement strand
CTCCCTCAGTAACTCCACCTCCCAAAGCTCGACCGCCCTTAGACCCACGTCGCCGGCGAACCCCCAGCAACACCCACGTCCCCTTCTCGTCCGCCTCTTCCACTTCGACGCTATCTCTTCAGATCCACGTCGACGAGCTCAACCGCGCTGAACACCTGGGCCTGAACCAGATCCAAGCCGCTGTCAATATCGCCTTGATCGCCACACGCCTCGTCCGCATCGGCACCGTAGCCTCATCATCAGACCCTACGGTCTCGTAGGCAAGATCTCACTTCTCTTTGACTCGTCTTTACAATTTTTGTTATACTGTTAATTAAGTATATGCAGGATTCCGACTCTCGATTTAATTTCGCATTAATCATTATATTGTCGTAAATTAATATTGAGTAAGATCCCTGCTCCATTATTTTATCACGTACAATTCTTAGATCTGTTAATAATTTTCTACGTGGGTTTGATGAATAATATTGAATGGATAGTAATTATGTGATAAATAGTATTTTTAGGACAAATATAATAAATTAAAGAATTTATTTTAGGTAACAGGATTATTTTAGATTAATTATAATATATTTTTAGAATTTATGTTGTGGAAGGAAATTATTTTAGAATGATAAATATTTTTAAAGAAGTTATTTTAGAAAAAGATTATTTTTGTATTATGACCATGTGATTGATAGTTGTAGAACATGATATTTCATGTACATTGACACTGACATGTTGACACTCTTATTTATGCTCACTCATGTCATATATGCACACCTGATTCATCTCTAGCTTATATAGTCATGTTCATCATATGATTTGCATAAAATTAGTTGTATTTATTTATTATTTCTTATTTTGTTGAGAACCATTAGTGGTTCATGTCCTTAGTTGCCTAGCGTGTCGTGTACAAGACCTAGATACATGTGTATTGTTGACTTAGAAAGCGAGAAGAGTTGGGATGGGGAGTTCTTGGTTCATGTGATCGGATGTGGATGTTTATGTATTTTCCAGGCTCGCACCAGTGGATCGTTTCACTGATCGGATGTGGATGTTTATGTATTTTCCAGGCTCGCACCAGTGGATCGTTTCACTCTGGGGTGGGTCTGAGGAGAAGTGATATCGTGGTTGTATATCGTGATTGTTGGTGATTTTCTAGGCTCGCATCAGTGGATCGTTTCAATCTGGGGTGGGTCTTAGGAGTGGGGATATCATTGCACGTAGAAGTGAGATTCAGACTAGCGACCTGTTATAGGATAGCTAGTTACATGACATTATTACTTAGATGATTATGGATTCTTGTGAGATGAGAACTAGTTATATTTCTTTTCATATTAATGTTTAATTATCTACAATGTGAGACATATGGTATATACATGAGGGTTTCCTTATTTGGATTATTTTGCTCGACGTACTACGTTTCTTGTTATAGATTTTTAAGTATTAATTCCATCTAGTTATATGACATTATATGTGGATGATTATAGGATGGCTAGCTGCATGATCTTGTTACTCGAATGTTTATGATTTCTCTTGACTATTATACTCCAGTAGCGGATTTTATCTAGCTTGTTAGTATTCCAGTTGCATGTTCCTATTGTTACTACTATCATTACATGATCTGATTTCTGTTATTGCATTGGTCACTCTTCTATTATCTGTTATTGCCTTGGTCGTTCGACCATTTCTTTCTCCCTTGTGGGATCTTGGGATGTGCCATGCACGCTAACGTACACTTATTTTCTCTGGTGTACGTCAGATTTAGGAGATGGACAACCTTAGTTCGGAATCGTACAGGAGCCAGAGAATTCTCAGTAGGAGCGCCTTGCAGGTGGAGTAGAAGAACAAGCTGAAGCGCAGTAGTTTTCTTCTGTAGTAGCTGATGAACATTAAAACCCTTTTACCATACTTTTCTTTAGTTGATGATGTATTTAGTATTTTAACAGTACTTTCTTATGGACTATGTATTTTTTAGTTTCTAGTTGGACTGTTTTATAATAAGGGTATGCTTGACCCATATATTTTTATATCTGGGATGATTTACCATGGATGATATATTTATTTCTTATTCTGGATTGTCTTTATATTCTTGCTATTGTGATCGGGGACCTGTGATTGAGATTTATGTATTTGACGCTTAGCGTACTTGATTGAGAAGAAAAGAAAAAGAAAAAGAAAAAAAAAGACAGTGTACATTTATTCTCAATCTAATACGTCGCGAACTTGTTCACTTTTCGATTTCCGGGTATTTTGGGAAGCGAGGCATTACAGAATCTGAAAGATTTTGATAACCCAAACAGTCAGAAGGTTTGATCACCTAATCTGAAGGTGAATTTCTTGTTTATCGAGATGAAATTCCAACTTCAGCCCTAACTGTTTAAATGTTTGACCAGGCAAGAATTTTGAAACGATCCTAACTGTTTAAAGGTTTGATCGTTCAATTTGTGGACCTCTCGTTCATGGAAAGAATCAAAAGGGGATGTTGGCTTTGGTCCTAACTGTTTAAAGGTTTGACCAAATAGGAGTTTGAGATGACCCTAACTGTTAAAAGGTTTGATCATTCAATTTATGGACCTCTTATTCATGGAAGGAATCGAGAGTGGATTTTAGCTTTAGCCCTAACTGTTTAAAGGTTTGACCAAATGGGGATTTGAGACGATCTTAACTGTTTAAAGGTTTGATCGTTCAATTTGTGGACCTCTCATTCATGGAAAGAATCGAGAGGGAATTTTGGTTTTGGTTCTAACTGTTTAAATGTTTGACGAAATAGGGATTTGAGATGATCCTAACTGTTTAAAGGTTTGATCGTTCAATTTGTGGACCTCTTGTTCATGGAAAGAATCAAGAGGGCTTTGGTCCTAATTGTTTAAAGGTTTGACCAAATAGGATTTTGAGATGACCCTAACTGTTAAAAGATTTGATCGTTCAATTTGTAGACCTCTCATTCATGGAAGGAATCGAGAGGGGATTTTAGCTTTGGCCCTAACTGTTTAAAGGTTTGACCAAATGGGGATTTAAGACGATCTTAACTGTTTAAAGGTTTAATCGTTCAATTTGTGGACCTCTCGTTTATGGAAATAATCGAGAGGGGATTTTGGCTTTGGCCCTAACTGTTTAAAGGTTTGACCAAATAGGAATTTGAGACGATCCTAACTGTTAAAAGGTTTGATCGTTCAATTTGTGGACTTCTCAAATCCTAACTGTTAAAAGGTTTGATCGTTCAATTTGTGGACCTCTCGTTCATAGAAGGAATCGAGAGGGGATTTTGGCTGTTCATAGAAGGAATCGAGAGGGGATTTTGGCTTTGGTCCTAACTGTTTAAAGGTTTGACCAAATAGGAATTTGAGGAGGGGATTTTGGCTTTGGTCCTAACTGTTTAAAGGTTTGACCAAATAGGAATTTGAGATGATCCTAACTATTTAAAGGTTTGATTGTTCATTTTGTGGACCTCTCATTCATGGAAGGAATCGAGAGGAGATTTTGGCTTTGGCCCTAACTGTTTAAAGGTTTGACCAAATGGGGATTTGAGACAATCTTAATTGTTTAAAGGTTTGATCGTTCAATTTGTGGACCTCTTATTTATGAAAAGAATCGAGAGGGGATTTTAGCTTTGGCTCTAACTGTTTAAAGGTTTAACCAAATAGGAGTTTGAGACGACCTTATCTGTTAAAAGGTTTGATCGTCCAATTTGTGGACCTCTCGTTCATGGAAGGAATCGAGAGGGGATTTTGGCTTTGATCCTAACTGTTTAATGGTTTGAACAAATGGGAATTTGAGATGATCCTAACTATTTAAAGGTTTGATCGTTCAATTTGTGGACCTCTCGTTCATGGAAGGAATTGAGAGGGAATTTTGGCTTTGGTCCTAACTATTTAAAAGTTTGACCAAATGTGGATTTGAGATTATCCTAACTATTTAAAGGTTTGATCGTTCAATTTGTGGACCTCTCATTCATGGAAGAAATCGAGAGGAGGTTTTGGCTTTGATCCTAACTGTTTAAAGGTTTGACCAAGCAAACCGAGGGAGTGAAGATATAAATAACAGTAGGAATGTATATTTGCACAAATCACTCAGAAGAGGTTTTTGGTAATTAGTGACAATACTTTAACAAGAAAAGGGGTTTGCCAATTGTCACGGATTAAAATTTTGGGTGTTGTGTCAGAGCTCAACAGTGGGAGTGTTAAAGACTCGGACACAGCGGGAGTTTGGGTGGATTTAACCACGAAGCATTTTGGTGGACCCACCATCAATTAATTTGATCGGTGAGAGAGTTTATGGTGGAGGACTGTGAATCATCAAGCACTCCATATTTAGACCGTAGGAGTTTCATGAGGAAATACTGACCCGATGAGGTTATTGAATCTCATCTCAATGAAAGAGTGCTTAGAAAGTCACAGTGGGAGTTGGCGAAATTGATCCTGACGATTGAAACCAACCAAGAATCGGATGAAGAAAAAGCATGGGACATGCTTCATCTTTGAAGGATTTTAGAGTTTCGTGAAGGAAGATTGACTTGATGAAGTCATTGAATCTCATCTCAATGAAAGATTATTCTGAAAATCACAATGGGAGGGTTTTAATCATTTTGGACATGATTAAATAGTCACAACGGGAGGTTCTTAATTATTTTTATCATGATTAAGAGTGGATTATTCAGATGATTGGTTTTCACCTTGAATAATCAATTAGTTTTGGGTTATCCTTAAGAATACCATATATAGCATTCTCCAAGAACTTCCCGTTAAATAGGTTACTCTGAATGTACTAAGGATAGTACTTTTTTAGGAACTTTTCCTTTGTGAGCAATGTTGCTATTCTTGATACAGAATCAGGTCTTGGTTCCTGCCTTCGTATTCAGCCATGATAACCTCATATTCACCCCCAACTTTTAGGTGAACCTAAGTCTAATCATATTTGGTTACATTATTGGAGTGCGCAATTTAAGGGAGCAGTTTTTTTAACCTCTTATATCAGTCGGAGGTTCGGGAAATAGTTTACTCTCGTATACCCTTTGGAGTACATGGAAAAGCAGTTTATACTCGTATACTCTTCAGAGTTACATGGAGAAGCAGTTTATACTCATATACTCTTTGGAGTTATATGTCATCCTTATTTGGCTTGTTTTACCGTTATGACACCGGAGTCAACTAAGGCTTGGATTTTATTTTTGAGACCAAAGCAAACCTTGATGGGATGAAGAACCCTTCTGTGGTACGCACACTAGTTTGGATCCATAATCCTCTTAGCTCCCTCCTGATCTTTAATAGGTGGTAGCTCGATTTTATCATTGGCGAGGAGGTATTTCAAGATGGCTAGAACTTTATCATCTTCGAAAGAATACTCCTTCTGGAACTTCGGATCAGGAGTCTTCAGTTGCTTCCGGGGTTGCGGTTGTGACGTTTGATTAGCATTCACAACGGTTGTAGGTGCCGTCTGTTGATTTCTCTCAGCTTTCTTTCTTTTAAGAAAGCGCTCGGCCTGTTCACCGTGTAGTTTTAACTCCTTCTAGGTTTTGGATGGTACAACCCCTAGGACTTCTAAGACATTAATGGAGAGATTGTTGTGGCATTTCTGCAAGACAAATTCCTCTGTGACAAGATCCCTGCAATTCATTGCCTTGTTACAGAAGCGCTTGACAAAATTATCAACTGACTCTCCGTCTTTTTGTTTCTCATCCAGAAGGGTTCCGATTGAGACTTTGGTGTCATCATCGAAGAAATTGCTGAGGAACAAACTTTCCATGTCATTCCAGTAGTTGACGCTCCCAGGCTTGAGACGTCGGTACCAATCGAAGGCGGGCCTACGAAGGATGCTAACGAATGACCGGACCATCAAAGCCTCGTTTCCAGAGATTATGCCCAAATGAGACTTAAAATAAATCTAGTGCTGAGTAGATGAACTCTTCCCGTCAAATGGTGTCAAGTTAATCAGATTGAATTTTGTCGGGGACGGGATTGAATACCATTCTCTTAGATAGGAACACGGAATACCCGTCTTCTTTACTTCCTAAGCGGACATCAAAGCATTAACTTTGTTTTCAAGGTCTGTCATTTTGTTGTCATCATCTTCCTCTCTCTTTGAGTGATGTTGAGGAGAAATAATTTGGCCACTCCCAGTGTTATTAAGAGGCGCAATTAAACTACCCCCAATATTGTTGTTGGGAGGATCCATTAAACTACCCCCCAATATTATTGTTATTAGAAGGTGCATCAGTAAACATGACTTCATCAACTTCTGGATCACTGTCATCTGTAACATTTTGAGTGTGGCAGCTGGATTCAGCTTGCTGACTGGACTCAGAAGGTTGAAGCCATTTAGCTTGCAATTCTCTCATTTGTTGAATAGCCAACTCCATTTTCGTCTTCATCTTAGCTCTAATTTCTTCACGTTATTTGGTTAGAGCTTCTTGAAGCATTTGAGCAAACTGATCAGGGATGATTGTGAATGATTCCCTGGCTTATCCTACACCGGATATTGTATCATCAGAGGCAACTGCAGAACAAGTATTTGAGAGTTCCTCATCCGAAGACAACCATTCATGCATTCTTCTATAATCTCTACGTCTAGTGACCCTTTGTTGTAGCCGTGACATTCTTTGAGAAAGGCCCTGATCAACTCTCCCTCCTAGAGAAAAATCAGGATCAGAGTTGATTGAATGTCGTTTTCCTCTGTCGGTCATGTTGATAGTGACCTCTAGAAGCTCATATTTTTGAATAATAGGATTATTTCTGTGAAAATATCTCATCTTGGGTTTTGACGTCTCCATGGAAAGTATTTGAAACACAGAGACTCTTGTCGGTTCAGCTTTAGAGCAACTACATTCCGACAATACAGCCTTAATAAGCCTCTCACATACACAAGGTGGGCTTGTTTCTCGAACGGTCCTTTTTCGTGACTTGTTTCTACCTTTAGTTTGATAGTACAACTCATCAGTATGGTGACCAGAGCAACCTATCTTCTGTTTCTGCATTTGAACCTTGTTGACATACACAAGACGACTTGTCGTCACCTCTGAGCGATCTAAGGTTATATATTTAGATCTACACTCTCGCGAGCATGGAGTCTTTACAGGCCCCAAACGAGAAAAAATTAGAATTTTCCCCTCTTAGGATTGCTTTGTCCTGATAGGAGGGTACTTACGACCCCCAGGGTAAGAATCTACTTGGGGTTAGTTTATCGGACCCAAGCGTTCTTTGATTGGAGCTTTGCCTCGATCATCAGGTAAAGGACCGAGACGATCCGTCATTGTGACTTTAAATTTTGACAGGTCAGGACTGACCTAAGGCTTCACCGGTGACGTAGCAGATATGGTTGCAATAGACGGACCAGGCACAGACATCGACATAGTTGAAGAGGAGACCTCAGCAACTTTTCTTTGGCCACAACAATGGAGACTGTCGTGGTTGAAGGATGTGACCCGCCAATTTGATTTTTGCATAAGTTCATATTTAGGATTCCAAACTTTATGATTCTTTGGTGATTCTTTAGACACCATTTCCTTTTTTTTCTCCTTGTCTTTGTTGCAAGAGAGCAAGGGCATGAGCGGTGTTTGTACGATGCTTTTGTATGTGTTCTTTGAAGGTCCAACGAGGGCTTTTGATGAGAGTCCATTCCTCCGTCGTAATTTTAGCAGAGATGTGAGTGGTTGTCGTTGGGGCGACTAGGCCACTTAATGCTTCCTCGACTCTAGGTCCGTGTAGCAGCGAACCCCGTCAGTTTGTTCTAAGACCTTAGCCACTTGACGAGCGAGGCATTGGCGTTGTCTCTGACGAGCCCTCTTTATCAGAGTTGGCGAACTTCGATCGAACGATTCCTTAATTAGGGAGGAATCATCATGAGCAGAGCTTCCAGCTTTGGGTGTCATTGGGATAATGTTGCAAGGGGAAGCCTCCGCAACGATTAGGTGAGAGTCTTCACCTTGGGCCTTCTTTGGCATGTAAGCCTTCTTTAATGGTGAGATCCTCTTGTACTTGTGAGACAATAAAGATCTTGAAGAGGATGATGAGAGATATTCTTCAAACTTGGTTTGGTCGAACTCGTACTCGACCATGGATTCAACCGATATATTGATCAGATGCGACACGACGGTCTTGGTAGCAAGACCGTTGGCTCCCACTATGGTCGTCAGTTTGTTTTCGTCAAAAGTTGGTCTAATTATAGAATTCATTATATTTTTGATTATTTACAATGAATTTAAAAGAAGATAGCCTTTTTATAAGACCTCTCTTATACAATAAGAAGAAAATTACAACTTCCTAGAAAATAATATAGAAATCGTTTATCAACTCCTGCTTTTGTGGGAACTTTGCCTGTGTCGGGGGTGCATTAGCCCGTGGACCACCGATTCACAAGATTCTGATTGAACTGTGAAGGCTTTTGAATGTTCTTTTTCATTTATTGAAATAAGAACCTTAAGCGAATATCTTATCCATGTAAGATGTTCACTCTTCCAAAGATCTAGTTTGAGCTTAGATCTCTAGGAATCATCAAAAGCTTCTTAAAAGTGTTTTTGAAAGATGAAGACTCTCTCTCTCTCTCTTGCTCAAAATTCGTCAAATGCCCAAGATTATCTGCTCTAATCTGCCCTCTCTCCTTAGCTTCGTGTCTAGGAAGGTATTTATAAGGATAGGGGCCCCTAACTGTTGGAACATGAGCAAAATAACCAACCCACCGTATCTTCTTTGGACGCGTCAGTTTTCACTGTCGCGGCCATTAGCGTGCCAGTGTAGGCTGGCGCCGCTAAGGAGGTGGTTTCTGCCACGTTCAGCCATGTTTATAACCATTCTTCCACGACTTTTTGCTCATGAAATGCCACTTTTCTCGGCCTATAACCACCCTTCCACGTTAACACACGTTCCCCTTCTGATATGCCGCCACGTGGATTCTCAAAAAGATGCAAAAAACATCAGCAAATTATATAGGAGATTACCCTGCTGTTTGCGCGTCACCATCCCCTGCCACGTCTATGCGCGTCACGACACGCTGTCGTGCTTAAGCGAGTCACGATACGGTGCCGCGCTTTAGCACGTCACCATACATTGCCGCGCCAATGCGCGTCAGTCGTTGGCTGCTGTGTTAACGCGCATTAGTCCATGTTATTTTATCTGTTCCTTTGTTTCTTTTAACTTTGAATAATCCCCTCTGACTAAGAAAATGACACGCATCATCCTCTCTTTGAGCAGTATTTGGATATCTATAAGCATTTTGTGATGCCTACAGTAGAGTTTATTCTTGTGTCTCATACTCTTAAAGCGGTGCGGCCACTGCATTGTGAGCTAACTGGAAATTCTCAACTCTGTGTTTCAGGTCTAAAACGTGGAGTTCAGGTCCAGAACGCCATTTTCGATGTTTGACTCGTTCAAAGCACGAACTGAATGGTTTCAAAATTGTTTTCCCCACGATTTAGGGAGCAGTTTAAAGAGGCGGTTACACCCCATTCAGCCCCACTTAGGAGTAAATTAAGGGGCTGTTATACCCCTTAATCCCCTATAAATATGGGTAAATTCAATTGAGTCTGGGTCATTCGGTTTGGCAGCGAAGAAGAGATCTTTGGCTGGCTTCTTTTTGGGATCTTCGATCGATCTAGAATTTTTGGAGATCAGCACAAGACTTCTTGGCATAAGAAGGATCTCAGCAATCTTCTGATCCTCGGAGTTGTTCTTGGAGCTTTCATCAAATTTGGCTTACAAACTGATTTTTTGTTAAATCAATCAACTCTTCCTTAGAGTTATAACTCGCTCAGAGTTCCCTAACTCGTTAAGAGTTTCAAACTTGCTCTGCAAGTTCTTTCAAACTTGTTCAGAGTTCTAAAACTTGCTTTGCAAGTTCTCCACAGTATTAAATCGTGAGGAGAAGACCATGTTCCAGTGAAACAAGACGTTCAGATCGTCAACGAGAAGCAAACTCAACGTGAGCATTCGAGGGAGGCATCTCATCGCCATCATGAAGAACCCAGACTTAAACAAAGGGGAGGACTCCGTCGATCTTCTTCTCTTTTGTAATTAGGAAATTCGAATTGTAATTAAGTTTGAGGGAGTTGTAAAAATTCTTTTTCTAAGCAGTTAGAGAGAATAAAATAAAATATGATTCTTTTACCATTTTCTTATTATAAATTTTCCACCAAACAATTGTGGAGATGATTAAACATTTGTGATAGCGTATAAGCTAAAAAAAACTCCACAGTTAAGTGTGCTTTAGTGAGAGTAATCCTAGGATGGATGACCTTCTGGGAAGTTATAGTGTTGCATGATGATACTCTTTATATTTTTATAATATAGACACAACTATGTGTCACCACTCTTAACATATATATGTGTCACGAGTTTTGTGACACATGTATGTCTCACCACTCTCGACATATGTATGTGTTAATAGTTTTATGATACATTCTCACATATGTAGAAAGACGTTCCCCACACATGCTCTAGCCATACTTATAGAATATGTTGCGCTCTATTTGTGTGACATAAAAATGTGTAGTATAGAGACAAAAAATGTATTATAATTTATAACTTTTGTTCTAATGGAAGAAGACATGGCTTTTTTTATTCTTTGGTAGAAAGTCCAAAAGCAAACAAGAAATGATGAAATCTTTTAGGAATTTGGTTAACATAAGAGATGTTCTTATCATAAAGTAGCATGAGTTCATCAATACCAAAGCACAATGGGAGAGATTCATATTTTTGCTCTTGGAATGGAAATAAAAATCTTTAATCTCCTTCACAACACGAAGCTCTCTCTTCAAATACTCGATAGCAAGAATAAGTTGATAGGGAGACAATAGATCTTATTGCCTAACTTTACGAGCTCCGATGGCTTAGCAAGCAATTTCTCTCATGCTAAATTGTGCCTCCGTCGTGAAATTGATGGCAAAGAAGAAGAATTTTAGGGGGATGAATGTGGCTAGTTTTGGATCGGTGTCATCTCACCCCTCCAGACTTTGTAGTGGCGAGAAAACCTAGTAGTGGAGGTTTATCAAGCTTGAATGCTATAAGCAATTACGGGTCCACATGGTGGTAAAGAAGAAATTATTAACTAAGGTGGTTTTAGCTCGAAAAACAGACTGATGAACCAGAATGTTGGATGTTTGTGTGAACTTATTGGTATGGTGGAAGACCAATAACCACTGATAAGCCAATGCCTAACATATAACATTTATCCTATACTAGAGTGTCGATTGAGCTCTCTATACTTAAAGTTCTACCAAAATCATTTGAGATGGGAAAGCCTAAAGGTATGATCATTAATCGAGAAGTTGTCTATGAGTTCTACCACAAGTGGTATGGACATTATAAGAAGTTTGGACATGAGAGGAAATACATGAAAAAAGACTAAAATGCAACAGCAATCAAAGAAGAAAACTGACTGTCATGCTACTAATTAATGAGCATGTGTAATTTGTTGATTCTACTAATAACGTGGAGAAGTGCTTCACTTGCTGATTCTATCGCAAATGTGGATAATGATGCTCAGCATGTTCCTACTAAGATGCATGAGCCTTGGTTTTCTATGCATTATAGGAGTGCTATTGATAAGAAAGGTAAAAAGCTTATTTCGCATTCTACTCCTTTTAGTCATAATAGAGCAAGTTTGGTACTACTACTGCTTCTATCACTATAATTCATAACAACTCATTTGCATCTTTGTTGCATGATGACTTGGGGGGATCATAATGATATAAGGGCTTCAATGTGGTAAAAATTGATAATACTAGATTGGTGTATCATTTAGGTGGGGTTCTAAAATGTTAGGGATTTAAATATAGGGTTTTTTTTATTAATGAAAACCACCTTTAAAATAGGATTGTAATATAGAAACCATATTTTTTTTAAATTATATAGGAACCATCTTTAAATTATATTTTCATTTCAATCAACCATAAAACCTCAATTTTTGTTAATATTTTACCCATTGTTCCATTAATACCTCTAAATTGGCTCATGTGCATAGCACATTTCTCCCACCTACCCCCTCTTAACCAGGGGTAAAGTGCAAAGCGCTCAAATCTTTATCTCTTTCTATAACCCTAGATCCCCTCATTTGCAATAGAAAATATTTGATCCATATTTCTCTCACGGTTTTGCCTCGAAATTAAATCTCTGGATGGTCTTGTTGTGTCTACCCTATCGATTCTTGGAGAAAAGCAAATTTCTTCAACTTGGTTGCTGTCAACATTGTGAAATATGTGTACTCTTGAAGATAAGGTAGGTTGAATTAAAAATTGAAACTTGCATGTTGGGTTTTGTGATGCGGACTAATTTTAGGGTTTGAGATATTAAAAATGAGATTGCATCCGACCCCCAAAATGCAAGTGCCTATTACAAAT
This sequence comes from Asparagus officinalis, assembly GCF_001876935.1. Lineage (NCBI taxonomy): Eukaryota > Viridiplantae > Streptophyta > Magnoliopsida > Asparagales > Asparagaceae > Asparagus > Asparagus officinalis. Next base: position 98,952,580 of record NC_033797.1, on the reverse strand, counting down.
TAGGGCTTTTAAAATTTGAAGTCGCTATTGCATAGATTGCTTGTTTAATTAATAAGAGAGTAGTTATTGACTAAATCGCACATTACGGTTTGTTAATTACAAGTTTAATTGATAAAAATTTGATCTTTATGATTGTAATGTGATATATGTTATCGTTTAATTTTTAGAATGTATGAATTTATGATTGTTGAATATCACTATGGTGGTAGCTTTGTAAAGGAGGCCAAAGAGGAGTAGGAAGAGAGAAATTAGAGAGGAAACTACTGCAAATATGAGGGTTCAAAGAAAGAAAATGCAGAATAAATGCAAGAGATGTGGGCAATTGGGGCACCAAGCAAAGGAAAAGACCAACAAAGCATTGACCAAAGAGCTCTTCACAACAAGATATGCCAAGGCAATATAGTGGCTCCAAGAGAGGAAGAAAGCCAGTAAGTGGGGACATTTAAAATTTGAATACAAATTTCAAATTTCATTTGTTATATTTTGATTTTTTTTTCTTTTTTTGCAAGAAAGAACCAAGAAAAGAACACCCCACTTCTCAAATGAACATAACCCTGACCCTAGCACCACCACATGTGATCAGATTTGTTTGTGCAGGCTAAATAATTAACTAGTACATTATGTACACTTGTGCTAACCTATTTTAGTATTTATTGTACACTCCTAATGCAAATACAAGGTTCTCTTATGCCTCACAATCTCTCAAAAGACTTAATTCAATTCCTTCTTCACCGTAGCCACAACTCCTTTTACTAGAACACAACAAAACCCTCTCTCTTACACCAATTTTTAAAATATTAATTTTTAATTTTTTAATTAACTTACGATGGGCATTTCATAGAGGCAATTTATGCATCACAAAACCTAGCTGAGAGAGGCAGCTCAGTGATGAATTAAGACGAGGGAAAGAACCCCTCAAAACCAGATTGGAGAGTACGACCACAGTATGGTTAACTTTTCCGAACATGTCTGCTTTGGATAGTATAAACGGAATTTGTTATTGTAGGTGAATCTTTTTGTGTTTGGTGGTTGATAAGTAAGGTGGTTTTTGTGAATAGTGGAATGATTTTATGAAGATTCTATGATAGAATAGCTTGCGCTTACAAAATTATGAACGGGTATATGTTTTTTTTTTTTTTGGTCAATGAAAAGAAAATTTTATTCATCTCCCAATTTTTGAAATGTGAAGAACAACAAAGCATTTTTTTTGGTCAATGAAAAGAAAATTTTATTCATCTCCCAATTTTTGAAATGTGAAGAACAACAAAGCACCAGAATCTCTTCTGGTGAACACTCTGTTATTCATCTCCCAATTTTTGAAATGTGAAGAACAACAAAGCACCAGAATCTCTTCTGGTGAACACTCTGTACAATTTACAGTATCTCAAGGGTATTAGGAACGGGTATATGTTGATATAAGGATTGTGGTGATATATGCAATGAGATTATGCATGATGTAATAAGGACAAATTATTTAAGGTGATATATGCAATGAGAGCATGTGTATTGTGCAAATAATTTGATGTAAAATTTGTTCTCATATGTATTGTGTATATAATTTGATGCAAGTGTGTACTGTGCAAATAATTTGCTGGGATATGATAGCATAAGGTGATATATATTGATATTTGAATTATATGAACAAATGACACTTTCATAATTTAACTTCATTAGATAGATACATAGAATCCCTATTACAATCGCTCTTTAAAATTGCATTTTCATCCCAAAAACTTCATCTAATTTATCATGACATGTATTTAAATAGAGGCTAAGAGTGTTTATAATTGATTTTTTTATTATTGCGATAGACTTTTAACAAGGCCCATTTAGTTAACATCCTATATCCATTAATTCAACATACATCTTATCCTAATACCTCTAATTAAATTGCTATCACTTTCCCATTATAATAGGTCGTTGGTTTTAAGAGAAAAATAAAAAAAAAGGAAAAAAGACGATGTAACAGAAGTGAACCAGGACGATTTCAGTGAAAGTAAGGTAAAATACCTTAGACATTATATCTTCTAAATATTTTGCACTAGGCACCATTAGAAAAAAAAAAGATCGCATAAAGATAAAACCTTGTCGAGGATAGTTGCAAATGTCCTTTCTTTTTATGTTAGAATGTATCTTTTTTATGTAAAAATAGGGTAACATGCCCTATCATAGATTAGTATATAAGTGCAAAAAAGAAAGTATTACAAAAGTAGATATCTACTGATGATTGGAGCAACAACTCCGAGATGGAGAAAATACCAATCACTAGTAGATGTCTAGAACATATATGAAAATATTAACACGATGCTATGAATAGCTAAAAACCAAAAGAAACAGAAGAGCTAGGAACCGCAGCTCAAGGATGCTAGTTGCTGTCCTCGCTGTATTCGATGATGTTCGCAAGCCCAGAGAAACGAATGATGTTCTTAAGCTTAATTGCCTTCTTGGAAGACGAAGCACCTGCCCAGAAAAGAATAAAGTAAGCTGCCTTGGAGATGATTAGTTGAGAAGTGGTGATGGAGTTTGAGAAGATGCGATCATTGCAAGCTTTCCAAAGGATCCAACAGATGGTTGGGAAACATATGCCCCAGATAAGACGCACAGAAGCATACACGGAGCTGTCAGAGCATAAAGCTACGCACATAGGAATGTCAGGAGGAATGGCACTGATGCCAATCCTCTAGGCAAGGGTTCATATCAGCAGGGTCCTCATAAAAAGGGACCTCAGCATTATGATCAGAGAGCACCTCAACAACATAGATTTTAGGGTGCTTGTTATAACTGTCATAAGATTGGACACAGAGCAACAGAGTGTCGCAGTGCACTAGCAGGAGCCTAGCAAGGAAAGAATCAGAATCGGTAGCAGCAGAACCGAGCACAGGGCCGAGGTCAGGGCCTGTAGTTGAGGCTTGAGGCACCACCAGTAGTTTCGAGGATTTAGGGATAGGTGCGAGGTATTCAGGAGGTACCGCAGGGACAGATAGTCTCATACGTTTCAGACACATCGGCGTAGCAGACCCCAACTTCAGGCATAGTTTATGTAGTCGTACCACATGATCATGGTGCAAGTGGGACCATTATGGAAGGTACGTTCCTTGTGAACTTCTTCCTAGCTCGTATATCTTTGATTCAAGACCTTAGCATTCCTCTTATCCGTTATGCTATCTTGGATAGACTTCAGTTAGTTTGGACTTTCCCTAGATCTTTTTTATCAGTTTTTAGTTCTTTGGGAGAGATATCCCTCTTAGGAAGAATCTCTAGGAGATGCATTATTAGTTTAGATAAGTTTGAAATCGTAGTCGACTAGATCGTGATTCTTTTTATGGATTGGCTATCGTCCTACCATGTCAGTATCGACCGTTTTATTAAAATAGTCAGCTCACGAACGTTCGATGGGTTTAAGTAGATAGTAGCAACCTCATAGGGTAACCAGGATGTAGAGTCATTTCTGGTGTATGTTAGGGAGGTTATGATGTGGGATCAGAGTGCATATTTGAGCGAGACCGGAGTCGTCTCAGAGTATAATGATGTCTTTCAGGACATACATGGATTATCTCTAGTGAGAGAGGTTGAGTTTTGCATCAAGATACAGCTAGGCACAACGCCGATATCCCAACACCTTATCGTATGACACCTGTTGAAATGAGGGAGCTACAAATTCAGTATAGTTCCCACCCCCACACCTAAATTTTTTGTCTTTTTTATATATATTATTTTTTCCTTTTTTTATTTTTTTTATTTGCTATAAAAGAATAGGAAACTCTCACATGAGAGAAGAATAAATTCTTTTTATTATTATGAGACAAAACACAAAAATATAGAATGAAAGATTCAACATGAAAAGCTCATACTCTACATTAAATCATACATTATTGCTAAAAATTCTATCCCGGATTTAAAAAAAATCTAAAAATGATATAATTAATGATGTGTTTAAATTCTGCATTCTCCGAGGTTTTAATAATTTTTGTAGCAATTGAAGGTTGGTATTACTAGTGTCATCCATTTTGAATTTCTTATTGAACTTAAATTTTTTATTTATGAAGGGTTGTCCTCTATCAACCAATTCCTTTTAAAAATTATCTCATCCCAAAGATTTATGATTGAGCTATGAAAACTTGGTTGTTGTTTATTTTTCAAGAATCTAAGTTCATCAAGAAAGAGTTATTTAAAAGTTGGGTTAAAGAAGCATGTATTTAACACAGTGTCCTCGTTCTGAAAGATCTGATCTGATTTTTCTAATATCTTCAGCTCCTCACCAAAGATTTCCTCAAAACTAAGATCAAACTCATTCTCTTCTTCTTCTTTTGGTCTTTCCTGAATGTAATTTACTTCTAGAGGTTGTTAGTTTCCTAGGTTGAAAATGTTGAGGACAACTTCATTTGACCAGTTCTATAGTTGATGAGAGTATTAGAAGTGGCTAAAAACGGTATTCCTAAGATGACAGGTATCTGTCATTTGGGATTGGAGATGAACTGTGTTTTCAAGATTACAAAATCTACTTTAAAAATAAAATCCCAACCTTAATAAGAACATCATCTATCTCACCCATGGAGACTTTGACATATCTATTAGCTAACTGCAAGGTGCATCTGGTTATTTTCAGTTCACCTACACCTAGTTGCTGGTAGACTGAATTAGGAAGCAAATTGACACTGGCACCTAAGTCTAAAAGTGTCTTATCAATATAGGTATTTTTAATCACACATGAAATGATGGGAAAACCTTGATCTTTATGTTTCAAAGGTATCGGCTTTGAGAGCATATCCCTGATATTAGCAGCCAAAAAGAATTTTTTTGGAACATTTATTCTTCTCTTCTTAATGCACAAATCTTTTAAAAATTTTGCATAAGAAGGGGTTTGTTGGATTACATCTAAAAGAGGAATGTTGACCTTAACCTGCTTGAAAGTTTCTAGGATCTTCTCCTCATGAGAGGAGTGTTTTCTAGGTCTGAGTCTATCTAGGAATGGAGGAACTGGTTTAAACCTATTAAAATTAGGCTCAGGCTTGGGTTCGGGTTCTTGGTCACTGGAAATGGGTGATTTCTAAATAGAATTATTAGAAGGAGAACGAATTTATTCTGGTTCAAGAGTTTGACTTGAAGGTGTTCTAACTTGATTATCGACCTGTCTTCTTGACCTTAGTGAATGGATTGCATTCACTTGTGCTTTGTAGGATGAACTAGATCCTGTGTCCTTAGGGTTGACCACGGGTTGACCACGGGTTGACTCAAAAATTTTCTTTTTTCTCCTTTACTCATGGCACTAGCTAGTTGACCAAGTTGGGTTTCTAATATAGTTATGGTTTGAGTGTTGGAGTTGAGTATTTGTCTGGTTGATTGAATAAAGGAATTCAAAGTGTTGGATGTTTGAGCCAACATATTTTGTGGCTTGTGTAGAGGCCTTGATTATGGATTTACAAACCTTTTTTCAAAATATTGAGATGTTTATCATGATCTAAATTCGAAGGAGTGTGATTTATAACTTGATGATGAGGAGACTGATTTGGATATGACAGATTTGGTTGTTGAAAATTAGGCTGAGAACTGAAAGGAACTGTGTTTCCCTTAGGAAATTGTTGGTTTGAAGAGGGAGTGAAGTTTTGATTTCCAGAGTAGTTTCCCTAAATCTATACAAAGCTTGGGTGATTTCTCCAACCTGAGTTGTAGGTTGGAGAAAATGGATCATTCATGGGATGCTGGAATGTAACGTTAACCTATCCTAGTGGTTGATTGTTTCCTAAGAGAGGATATTTCTCTAAAACATGGGATGGAGAAAGACATTATGACAAGTTGAGGCAGAAACTTGATTGATTTGAGCTAGGGCTCGTTCTTTAATTTGTAGAGCTTCTAACCTACGCATGATTGTAGACATCTTTACATCAGAGGCAATGTTCATCTCTAGAGATAGACCGTTGGATTTGGGTTAGGGAACTGATGAAACTCTATCATCACAGTGTTACAATTGCATGGTTTTCTCAGATAAACTCTCTAAAAATTCTCAATCTTCATTGACATTTTTCTTTATGAAATCCTCTTGACACCTTTATTCTAATGAAGTTTTTGAAGAATAAACTAATCCTTCATAAATGATTTGGCATAATCGCTATTTCTCAAGACCGCGGTGAGGACATTGAATAAGGAGATCCTTAAATCTGTCAAAATACTTCCAAAATAGCTCCTCCAGAATAATCTTAAAATTTTGAATGTTGTTTCTAAGCTTAACCGTTTTGTGAATAAGGAATTTTTTTCCAGAGAAACGGTAACAAATTCATCCCAAGTTTAGATAGAATTTGTGGGTAAGATATACAGCCATTTCTTGGCTTTATCCTTAAGAGAAAATGGAATAAATCGAAGCCTGATCGCATCCTCAGATAGATCCCTAATCTTAATCATAAGACAAACTTCCTCAAACCCGGAGATAAAGATATAAGCATATTCCGTTTTATTTCTTAAGAATTTTTAAAGCATGTTTATGTAATACGGTCTGAGCTCAAAATTAGTTCCATTCACTTCGAGTAGCTTAATGCAAGATGGGATTGTATTCCTAGTTGGGTAACACATATCTTGAAGAACTGGTGGATTAGGATTATCCATTACTTTAAAATTTGGTTCAAAACGGATTAAACGATTGGTATTATCCCTAATCCAACTTTGCATACACCAAGGCAAATTCTTTTTATTTTTTTAAAATTATTTAACTAAAAAAATTCTAAGAAAAAAGAAAGTTAGTTTTTTTAAGGAATACTATAAAACATTTTCTAAAAGATAATGAGAAGGAGGAAAAAGATAAAAGAACAACCTAACTAAAATAAATAAAAAACAATCACTTGTGTCAATCACTCTAAATTTTAAGGTTAAGCCTCAGCTAGACCAACTCCTAACCAAAAACTCCCTTAGTGAAAAGATCAAAGTTTTACTTGGTCAGTTAGCCAATTAAGAATAGTACTAGAGGGAGATCAAAGATCAATTAAGTATCTCGCTCCTTACAGAGTACTTTACACAATCCCTAAACCTTGCCTTAGACACCAACTTATTTATGAAAACTTGAACCAGTTCACTTATGAATTTTTCGTTTCTTAATGAGCTCAAATCCTTAGGGGCCAATGCTTAATGAGTTTTAAAAGACTTGGGTTTGTTTAGTGAGGAATTAGTGATTTATGGGCTAAGGAAATAGTGATGAAATCCCTCACGTTATCTTGATAGGGGGTTTTTACCCTTAAGAATGTTTTCAAGTGTGTGTCAAATCAAGATACTCAAATTACTTGGGTGAATTTCTACTACAATATGCAATGCAACCATAGGAATTAAATGTAACTACAAAGGATGCAAAAAAATTTTAAATTAGGGTTAACAATCAAACAAATGTGAGGACGGTAGATATTGTTTGAATTTATTATCTTGTTAGTAAATATCCAAGTGAAGAGTAAATTTTATTATGGTTAACAAAAATAAAATCTTTTTTTTAAGATCCTAATTGTCTCTAATTGTGAGAAACTAACCACGGGTGGAATTAAAAATATTAGAAAGAAGAGTTACCAAAAGAAAACCTTTAAATCCTCGATCTCTAATCATTGACATTCAATCTCCAAGTGGTTCATTCACAAGATAACACACAAGTTAAAGAACTAAAATAAATAAATTCCTACTTATAAGCACCTTCCCCAACAACGACGCCAAAAAACTTGACAGGGCATAAATGTATACCCCTAGAGTTGCAAGTGCACAACCATCAAGGTTTAGTATAAAAAGTTATCGATCCCATGAGGAAGGTGTTTGTAGGAAAAATTTAAAATTGGTTCTTATGTTGTGTGTGTGATAATTAGGAGTAATGGATGTGATTGTGGAAAGATAGAGAGAGTGAGAGTGAATGTATATATTAAAAAAAACAAAACGAGATTGAGAGTGGAGAGATAAAGTGTAAAACCCCATGAATTTGAATATTATATGATAAATAATAATAAATATGTTATATGATACTAAATAATATATTTTGATGTTTGAGTATGCTAGGAATTGATTTGAGATCAATTCAGTGTATATATGAGTGGAGGAGAGAAGCATGCACGAAATATGCACGAAAATAGAAGAAAAATTACAAAATCTCTACTAAGTCGACATATGAGTCGACTCACAATAAATCAATTTATCAAAGCCATAAATCGACTTATCAGATACGTAAGTCGACTTATAGGCTGAATTCTAGTTTTCTTTTGGGTTTCGGGTTATATCCATTTTGTTTCTATCCTAGACTTATATAAATTATTTTAAACGTATTTTTGCTTCGATTTCTCGTGAGAATCTAGCAGCCACCCCTCCTCTCAAACCTTAGCCTAAAATCTTGAGTTTTTGGAAGATTTTGGTGGGAATTTCGTCGAGAGGAAGGCAGGATCTGTATTTTAGCAAAGGAAGATATCTTGCACGCGTGTTGGGAGGATCAACAATGACTTAAGACGAGATTATCTTCGTCCAAACTCATCCCTATAGTTAAAATAACTAGTTGTAGTTGTTAATATGATGTTTAATATGTGTTTTCATATTTAAATCTTAACTTATGATGTTAAATGTTAGATTTTTTATGTTAAAACTCAATTAAATGCTAGATCAGTAATGTTTTCTTGTTGTTTATGATAGAATCATGATCATGATCATTAGGGTCTTATTTAATTTCGGTTTTAATCTTTTAAACATGCTTAATTCATAAGTTAACCCTAGTTTAAAGTCTAGTTGTCTTTTTATGTTAATTAATCATGCTTAAACCTTAGGCCAATGTTTCCTAATTACTAATCATGTTTAAACAAACTTTTATACTTCTGCCCCTTTGTCAAAAAGTTATCATGCTATGATAATTATGTAATTTTTCATGTCAATATTGAAAATCTTGGATAATCATGTAGTTAACCCTATTTATTTTTAATGCAAGTGTTAAACCTTGTGTTATGACCTCTGTTAATTAGTTTGGATGTTTATAGCATGTTTCCTATAATCCATGATAGTTAGAATGAGTTTTTGTTCAAGAAATATCACAGAAAACATCGAAACAGCAATCTGGAAGTCGACTAAGTCGACTTATAGGTCGACTTACGGGCAGATTTTCCAAATCGTTTCCAGTTTGTTTTTGCACTATTTTAAGACGCGTTCGAGGGGTTCGACCTGTATTTTTTACATGTTTATTCACGAGTACATAAGTACAGTGTTGTTGAACATACATGAGTATCCTGAAGAGGAGTATGACGGGTTTTATTCTGTTTATATTGGAATTAGAGATTGTTAATTCATAGCTCAGTACTACCTGGGGTAGTACGTTGATATACTTATTGTATAGGCCATTGAGTCGGATTTTTGGAGGCTTAATTTAGCAGTCTATCCCGTACTAGGGGGTGATGAGGCTCGTGAGCCATATTTCTAGGATGCTTATTTGGTAGTCCGTCCCACACTCATGTTACGCACTGAGTTGCGATGAGACTAATAGGCCGAGTATACAGTTAGGATGCCGACTTCGTAGTCTGTCCCGTATGTTACTGTGATGAATCATAACCTGTATGGATTTTCATAGTGATAATTTCTTGATAGCCTGAGTCCATGGAGGATGCCAGTTATGCGTAAGACTCATCGCTGAGATATAATACCGAGATACTTTACTCTTGAAAGTATACGAAATTATATATTGGTATTTATTCTATCTCCCTAGTGATAGTGGAAGATATTATAAAATCGATGTATTAATGTCTTTATTTTCTTTACTGCTTTCTCTATTTCTTAGTTTGAGGTCAATAATTAGCGATTTACAATTTGAGACATATGATATATACATGAGGGTTTCCTTATTTGGATTATTTCTTTCGACGTACTAGATCTCGCGTTCTGAATTTCTAATTATTGATTTTATTTAGATTGTTTATCTCTAGATTGGTATTAATGTTTAGACATCTACAATTTGAGATATATGGTATATACATGAGGGTTTTTTTTTGTTTGGATTATTTCGCTCGACGTACTACGTCTCATGTTGTAGGTTTCTAAATGTTAATTCCACTTAGATATAAGGGGAAAATAATCTAGGTAGACTATGCTTAATAGATAGAGCCTTCACTCCACCTATTAGCCCTTCCCTTGGGGGCGGATGGAGGTAATCTTGCTGTAATGCTCTGACGCTCTTGTTGTTGTTCTTTTTATTATTTTCTTTTCTTCCAAGCGGTACAGAAGTACGGAGAGTCGTAGGATGACGGACTTCTTGCATAGTCGGAGTCACATGAATTTTAGAGACTCCACAGTAGATTTTTTTATTTTATTCAGACATTAGAGTTTTATTATTATATTGTAAAGGCAGTGTGCCTTAGTACGATTCTAGTTGATTCATATTGACATTCTCATTATTTCAGTTATCACATGGGTTATAGTTAAGACATGATTCTTTTATTTATGAGATATCTTTTCTATATCATGTCTATTATGTTCATTTGCATATTTTGCCTGTTTTGTATCTGTAGTTTTATTTGATTACACTAGAGGATATATCTATGACTGGTGAAACATGTTTGTGCATAGTGTGGGTGCATGACATGTTTGCTATCTTTGGGTTTATCTTGGACTGTAGCCTTATGTGAAACCAAAGGCATCACAGTTCGTATCAGAGTTCTAGTTCCAGCATCCTTAGGATAATCCTGTATCGAGTCGTGGAGCTAGGATAGAGTTTCCTAGGATTCATGTAAAGAATCCACTAGGATTCTTAGAATGAGTTAGGACGTTATATACGTATATTCCGAAATTTACGAATTTTTTTATGACTACCTTACTTTGATTGAAAAGTAATTACGTGAATGATTTATGATACGATTTTCCTATTGTTATATATTATGTTATGTATGTTTGTGAAGCTCTCCTCTTAGTATTATAAATATCGGGATGAGGACGTGGTAGAGGTAAAACTCGTATCCGGATAGCTAGGTAAATAGAGCCCGAGCTGTAGCAGACTCCACAGTATTTGATCGGCTTGGTAATGCCGATTGTAAATATAGAGACTAGCAACTCTCGAGGAGTGAGTAATAAGCCAGATTACACTTTCTGAAGTTCAACCACCAGGCATACCAATCGTACCTATTGAAGAGGCAATACCAACGATTACATCATCACCACAACCAACTATTAATAGAGACACAGAGCATGACGCTTGGCTCTATAAGAATGAGAAATATATCAGAAGATGAGAGCACCAGAGTTTTAGGGAACATCAGATTCATTTGCATCCTATAAGTGGAAGGAATATGTGGGAATTTTTTTTAGATATGCTTAATGTCGACTCAGTACATAAGCGAAGATTAGTTATATTCAGCTTAAAGGATAGCACTGGAGGATAGCACCAATTTCAGTTTCGCCGGAGCAGCGAATGTTAATTTCATGGAATGATTTCAACTACTGTTTTGATAAGCAGCTAGAACTAACTCGATTAGGATAGGGAGACATACTAAGAGTTAATTTTGGAAACAGGATTATCCGGAGACCAGGACAATGATAAGAAACTTTTTGCAAGATCGGGAGGACCCCAGCAATAGGGTAAGGATTTTCATTACCACCAGCAGAACAATGGTCAGGGTCAGCAGTCGCAGGATCACGGTTACGACCAGTAGCAGAGGATTGAGGCACCACCTACTATTTCGAGGACTAAAGGGCTAGTAGGCCAGTTGTACGCTATCCAGGAGATTCTTGAGGGATAGATAGTCCTATAAATTCCACCACTAGTAGCACAACAGTCACCAAACCACCGACAGAGTTTATGCAGTCGTATCGCGTGATCATGGTGCGAGCGAAGCTTTCTTAGTGAATATTCCTTTCCTGCTCGGATCTTGTTCGATTTAGGTGCTTCGTATTCTTTTACCTCTCATACCTTCATGGATATGTTTCAGCTAGTTGCACATCCCTTAGACTTTTCGTTATCCTTCTCTACTCCATTAGGGGAGGTATCCCTATTGAGGTATCTGTAAGGACCATGAAATTTTGATACTAGTTAAAATAATTTTTTAGTATTTTAAAATATTTAATTATTATTTTTAAAAGAGTATTTTTATTTTCTCGATTTTCCATAATTTTCTATGATTTAAAAATCTGATTATATATTTATTTAAATGAATTTGATATTTATAAATTTATTTTGTGCGGTAAATATTTTTGGAATTAATTTGTTGTGTTATCGGTACTGTTACGTATTATTTTAAATAATATGTTGTACTATTAATATTATTACGTAATATTTCGTATAATACTTTGTATTATTAATTACGTATTATTTGTATAATTAGTTGTATTATTTCTACTGTTACATATTTTTTTTTCGTATTAGTATAACTAGTATGTTTTACTGTGTATATAATTATCCCATAATTATTGAATTTTAAATGTAAGTAAAAATATTTTATTTATTAATTATTCTTGTTTAATTAAATAATATGGGTATATTTTGACTATTTTGTATCAATTGTTGTAATAGCACAACATGTACGTTTTTATTTATAGATAATTATTATATAATTAGTTTAATTTTTAAGTACCCAAAAGTATTTATTTTAAATATTTTAACATAAACCCTAACCCTAATTACA
>NC_033797.1:98936606-98939743 GCF_001876935.1 Asparagus officinalis | reverse complement strand
CATCTCTGGCAGTTCCCCTCTCTCCTCCCCGTCGAGATCCCGCGCCACCGCCTCCACGAACTCCAGCAGCATCTCCGTCCAACTCCGTCGACTCCCCGATCTCCTGAGCTCGCTGCCCTCCTTTCGCAGATCCACCCATAGCCTCATCATCAGACCCCACGGTCTCGTAGGCAAGATCCCGCTCCTCTTGACTCGTCATTTCTAATTTTTATCTATCGTTAATTAGTTGTATAGATTAGATTATGAATTGTTATTATCCGCGTGAGCTTGTTGATGAATTGGTGAATTATCTGGTTATGTTAATTTATAATTATTATTATCCGCGTAGGTTTGATGAATAATATTGATTTAAATCATAGTTATGTGATAAATAGTATTTTCAGAATAATGATAATGAAGTGAAAGAATTTATTTTGATAACAGAATCATTTTGGATAATTTATAATATTTAAAAAGAATTTATTTTGAGAAAAAGAATTATTTTAGAATAATAATTGATGAGAAATAATTTTAAAAAATTTATTCTAGGAAAGACAATATTTTGAATTATTATAATGAGAAATAATTTTTAAAAGAAATTATTTTAGAAAAGGAATTATTTTCTGAAGTATGTAGTTGCTTGTGAAAATTTTACTGTATTCGACATGTCATGATGTGGTTGCGTGAAATTAATGTTATTATTATCTCGTTGTTGTGTTTGAGAACCTTGGTAGTTTATGACTAGAATGACCTGTGTGACGTGAGTAAGACCTAGATACCTGTGTATTGTGGACTTAAAAAAACAAGATGAGTTGGGGTGGGAAAGTCCGTGTTTATGTAATCGGATAAGACTGTTGATATATCTTCTAGGTTCGTACCAGTGGATCGGTGTCGCCACTGGGGTTGGTTGGTTGAGTCACAGTGGATCGGTGTCACCACTGAGATTGGTTAGTTTGTTGAGTCACAGTGGATCGGTGTCTCCACTGGGGCTGATTGGTTGGGTCAAAGTAGATCGGTGTCGCTACTTTGATTCCTGAATTTATTTGATGGGATGCACGTAGGGGATATGTGAACAGTCAGTTATCCGATAATATGAGCGTTGACTCTGTGTGAGATGTGAACCAGTGACCTGTTATAGGATGGCTATTTAGATGACTTGTTACCAGTGGATTGGTGTCGTCACTGTGGTTGGTTTGTTGAGTCAAGGTGAATCGGTGTCGTCACTTTGGTTAGGATTTATGGATTCTTGTGAGATGTAGGCCAGTTGTACTTTCTTCCATACATAGATCGGGATTAATATTTAATTATCTACAATTTGAGACATAAGGTATATATATGAGGGTTTCCTTGTTTGGATTATTTCGCTCGACGTACTACGTCGCGAGTTGTAGATTTTTAAGTATTACTTCCATCTAGTTGTATGACATTGTCACTTGGATGATTAGACTGAGTTGTAGATTTTTAAGTATTACTTCCATCTAGTTGTATGACATTGTCACTTGGATGATTAGACTGATTGATAGCTACATGATCTCGTTACCTGATCGGTTTTGGATGCTTTATGTTTTCATGATTTAGTAGTGTTTTCGTGTTGATTTGTGGATTTCAATTGTACGATCTTTTATTGTTTCTGTTATCGTATCATTTTTCGCATTGGATTTTCGTTCGTTCTATTTTCTTTGTAGGGTCGGGTCTTGCCGTGTGCCATACACGCTGACGTACACCTATTTTCTCTGGTGTACATCAGACTTAAAGGAAGAACATGTTCAACAAGAGCTAGAGGATTCTCAACAGGAGTGCCTTGTAGACGGAGCAGAAGGAGTCGAAGCCTATTCTTTGATGGTTCCAGTTTACCCTTGTAGTTCCTTCTTTTTTCATTGATCTATGTATGTTTGCATCTCTTCAGTATTCATTTGTTCAGATTTGTATAAGGGCATGTTTGACCCGTAATATTATGTCTCGCATGTTATCTCATTTGTGATATGTATCATTTTGTTCTGAGTTTGTTCATTATATTCTTGCTTTCTGTGATCGGGGACCTGTGACTTCGTATTGTATTTATTTCCAGACGCTTAGCGTATTGGATTGAGAAGAAAAGAAAAGAAAAAAAAATAATTGTGTATATTTCTTCTTAATCTAATACGTCGCGGGCTTGTTCACGTTCCGATTTCCTGGGTATTTTGGGAAACGGGGCATGACAGGTTTTTTTGGTGGCCCATGCAAGTCACGGTTCCGATCACGGTTCCGAGTTCTCATTAGTAAGAATATAATGGACTCTTTAGATACATATCATATTTCATCTGTAAGACTATAGTTAGCCCTTATCCTCTCATCTCGATAGATTTCGTTTCGTCCCTATCTTATCACTTTTTGACTCCAGAACTTCCCACTATTCTTGTCTCGTAACTTCCCCTTGTTTCTTGTTTCTGTCTCATCTGCTTATGGATATCATTCCATATCTGTCCCTGGGGTTCTTATTTTAATTCCGAGGGCGGAATTTGTTTTAAGGGGGTAAAATGTAAGGACCATGAAATTTTAATACTAGTTAAAATAATTTTCTAGTATTTTAAAATATTTAATTATTAATTTTAAAAGAGTATTTATATTTTTCTCGATTTTCCACAATTTTCTATGATTTAAAAATCTGATTATATATTTATTTAAATGAATTTGATATGTATAAATTTATTTTGTGCGGTAAAAACTTCTGGAATTAATTTGTTGTGTTATCGGTACTGTTATGTATTATTTTAAATAATATGTTATAATATTAATATTATTACGTAATATTTTGTATAATACTTTATATTATTAATTACGTATTATTTGTATAATTAGTTATATTATTTCTACTGTTACATATTTTATGTCGTATTAGTATAACTAGTACATTTTATTGTGTATATAATTATCCTATAATTATTGAATTTTAAATGTAAGTAAAAATATTTTATTTATTAATTATTCTTGTTTAATTATATAATATGGGTATATTTTGACTTTTTCGTATCAACTGTTGTAATCACACAACATGTACGTTTTTATTTATAGATAATTATTATGTAATTAGTTTAATTATTAAGTACCCAAAAGTATTTATTTTAATTATTTTAACCTAAACCCTAACCCTAATTACAATTATATATATATATACATAT
>NC_033797.1:98925776-98936154 GCF_001876935.1 Asparagus officinalis | reverse complement strand
CGTCGACGTCGATTCGATCGACAAAACCCGAGGCAAGATCCCGCTCCTCTTGACTCGTTAATTCTTATTTATATCTGTCGTTAATTAGTTGCATAGATTAGATTATGAATTGTTAATATCCGCGTGAGCTTGTTGATGAATTGGTGAATTATCTGGTTAAGTTAATTTATAATTGTTATTATCTGCGTGGGTTTGATGAATAATATTGATTTAAATCATAGTTATGTGATAAATAGTATTTTCGGAATAATGATAATGAAGTGACAGAATTTATTTTGATAACGGAATCATTTTGGAGAATTTATAATATTTAAAAAGAATTTATTTTGAGAAAAAGAATTATTTTAGAATAATAATTGATGAGAAATAATTTTAAAGAATTTATTCTAGGAAAGAGAATATTTTGGATTATTATAATGAGAAATAATTTTTAAAAGAAATTATTTTGGGAAAGGAATTATTTTCTGAAGTACGTAGTTGCTGTTCATGATTACATTTCATGTTTTGTGAAAATTTTACTATATTCGACATGTCATGATGTGGTTGCGTGAAATTGATGTTATTATTATCTCGTTGTTGTGTTTGAGAACCTTGGTAGTTTATGACTAGAATGACCTGTGTGACGTGAGTAAGACCTAGATACCTGTGTATTGTTGACTTAGAAAAACAAGATGAGTTGGGGGTGGGAAAGTCCATGTTTATGTAATCGGATAAGACTGTTGATATATCTTCTAGGTTCGTACAAGTGGATCGGTGTCGCCACTGGGGTTGGTTGGTTGAGTCACAGTGGATCGGTGTCACCACTGAGATTGGTTAGTTTGTTGAGTCACAGTGGATCGGTGTCTCCACTGGGGCTGATTGGTTGGGTCAAAGTAGATCGGTGTCGCTACTTTGATTCCTGAATTTATTTGATGGGATGCACGTAGGGGATATGTGAACAGTCAGTTATCCGATAATAAGAGCGTTGACTTTGTGTGAGATGTGAACCAGTGACCTGTTATAGGATGGCTATTTAGATGACTTGTTACCAGTGGATTGGTGTCGCCACTGTGGTTGGTTTGTTGAGTCAAGGTGAATCGGTGTCGTCACTTTGGTTAGGATTTATGGATTCTTGTGAGATGTAGGCCAGTTGTACTTCCTTCCATACATAGATCAGGATTAATATTTAATTATCTACAATTTGAGACATAAGGTATATATATGAGGGTTTCCTTGTTTGGATTATTTCGCTCGACGTACTACGTCGCAAGTTGTAGATTTTTAAGTATTACTTCCATCTAGTTGTATGACATTGTCACTTGGATGATTAGACTGATTGCTAGCTACATGATCTCGTTACCTGATCGATTTTGGATGCTTTATGTTTTCATGATTTAGTAGTGTTTTCGTGTTGATTTGTGGATTTCAATTGTACGATCTTTTGTTGTTTCTGTTATCGTATCGTTTTTCGCATTGGATTTTCGTTTGTTCTATTTTCTTTGTAGGGTCGGGTCTTGTCGTGTGCCATACACGCTGACGTACACCTGTTTTCTCTGGTGTACGTCAGACTTAGAGGAAGAACAGGTTTAGCAAGAGCCAGAGGATTCTCAACAGGAGTGCCTTGTAGACGGAGCAGAAGAAGGAGTCGAAGCCTATTCTTTGATGGTTCCAGTTTACCCTTGTAGTTCCTTCTTTTTTCATTGATCGATGTATGTTTGCATCTATTCAGTATTCATTTGTTCAGATTTGTATAAGGGCATGTTTGACCCGTAATATTATGTCTCACATGTTATCTCATTTGTGATATGTATCATTTTGTTCTGAGTTTGTTCATTATATTCTTGCTATCTGTGATCGGGGACATGTGACTTCGTATTGTATTTATTTCCAGACGCTTAGCGTATTGGATTGAGAAGAAAAGAAAAGAAAAAAAAATAATAGTGTATATTTCTTCTCAATCTAATACGTCGCGGGCTTGTTCACGTTCCGATTTCCTAGGTATTTTGGGAAGCGGGGCGTGACAGTATCTGTAGGAGATGTGTCATCAGTTTAGATGAGTCCGAGATCATTTTTGATCTTATAGTTTTTCTGATGTCGGAGTTTGACGTCATTCCCAGTATGGATTAGCTATCATCCTACCATGTTAGTATCGACTATTTTTCTAAAACAGTCAGCTTGCGAGCATCCGATGGGTCTGAGTTGATAGTAGCGACCTCACAGGGTAACCAGTTTGCGGAGTCATTTCTGGCGTACATCGAGGAGGTGATGCTGAGGGATCAGAATACTGATTTATGCGAAACTAGAGTTATCTCAGATTATCAGAATATTTTTCAAGATATACATGGGTTACCTCCTATGAGAGAGGTTGAGTCCTGCATCGAGTTGTAGCCGGGAACAATACCGATATCCCGAGCACTCTTTCGTATAGCACCTGTTGAGATGAGGGAGCTATAGACTCAGTTAGATGAGTTGTTATCTCAGGACTTTATTCGTTAGAGTCATTCTCCGTAGGGAGCGATGGTTCTCTTCGTGAAGGAGAAGGACGGTAGTATGCGCATTTGTATAGATTACAGTGAGTTGAACAAGGTCACTATCTGGAATTAGTATCTACTATCGAGGATTGATGACTTGTTCGATCAGCTGCATAGAGCGTAGCATTTATCGAAGATTGATCTTCGTTCTGGCTATCATCAGTTGCGGGTTCGGGAGATGGATATTCCAAAAACTGCCTTTTTGACTCGATATAGGTCCTTCAAGTTTCTTGTCATGTCATTTGGGCTGACCTATGCACCCGATGTATTCATGGGTTTGATGAATCAGGTTTTTCGTCCATATTTGGATAAATTCATGATCATATTTATCAATGATATTCTTGTCTATTTGAGATTGGAGGCAGAGCACGAGCAACATCTGTGATTGGTAATGCAGATCTTGAGGGAGCATCAATTATATGTCAAGTTTAGCAAATGCGAGTTTTGGCTTTCTGAATTTAGATTTTTGGGCCATGTCATCAGCAAAGAGGGTATTGCTCATTGTGCTCAAACACAACATCGGGCCACACAATACCTATGAGATGTCCAAATCCCTCCCATTAATTTAACCATATGAAAATGTTTATTACTTTATTATACATGGTATATTATGCACTGCGCCCATATAACTCAATCCATATTGAACATCCATCTCGAGGGTGCCCTCTCCTACTGGGTTTATAAAGCAAAAAAAAGTGCATCAATTACCAAAGTAAGTCATCATGACTTGATACACGCAGATACTAGATCTCTTTCTTGTTTTCTATTTCTTAGTTTCTCTTTCTTGGTTAATTATATTTTATACTTGATTAATTTCATAGTGGTGGAGAATCACAAGCCTCCACTCACAATCGTAATTTATCCCAAACTGAGAACTTTCTTAATTTTAAAATAGAGAATGTTTTTTATTTAGTATCACAAGGGACATGCTCAATATCTAAACATAGGCAATCATTGTCATCATGTATATATCATAATGGTGCCTAATCATGCATAACCCTAGGGCCATGTCCCACAATGACATACCGAGAAAAAAAATGGCAATGTATAACCTAGGCTAACATGCATAATGTTCATGAATTCTAGGTTAGAACATAGCATAGAATAACGTGACAGTACATACGATAACAATATAAGATAACATAGCACAACATGCATTTTGTGCATACTTAAACATGAATATATCATGATTCCAATAACACAACATAAACACAGAGTTATAGCCAAATGACTAATATAAAATCCACTTTATCTCAAGATGACAAGAGCAAGATTAATTGCATTACTGATATCATAACCCATGAAAGAAAATAAAAAAATTTACAAAAAATAGACTTAAACAGATTAAATTCTCAAAATCAAAAGAATCTATTTTCTTGTACTGAACACATGTCCTCAGGGGATGGGCACGTGCGCTCACACCAATGCCACATCATAAAAGTTTTGAAAGTAGACTGAGTAAAACTAAAACTAAAATCATTTTCAAAAATCCCTATTGAGCACGTGCACTCATTGTTTGGGTGTGTGCGCTCAAATTCTATAGAAGATTTTATTCTTTGGATTTCAGGTGAATGGCTTCATTCATAAGCTATTATAAGGTGAATTTGGACAGAAATGTATTTTCAGAGAGGGAAGCGATGGGAGTGGGTATAATCGTGAGGAACTACGCAGGCAAGTTCTATGCGGCCATGTAAAATATTATACGGATAAGAGATAATTCTGAGCACACTGAATTTCAAGCGACGTGATGTATGTCCTCATCAGATCGAGCACGTGTGCTCATGCTAGAAACTGCAAATTTCAAAAAGTTTCCAATCAAATACTCACTTGATTTAAAACTAAATAAAAAACTAAATTTTACTCAAGTTCTATACTACCAAAAGAAAAATATTCCACTAATTTACACTTCAAGAAATCAAATGTTGAGATCTAAAAAATAGATAAAACTCACAAAGTTGTACCTCAAATCATGAAATAAAGACTCAATTTTGTAAATTATTTTTTATCTACAATATAGGATCCTTCTCCTTGAAAAAGATTATTGATTGAGGTCCACCTCTCTAAGAAATCATACACTTGATCCAAACTAATGAATTTAAAAAGAAATGAAAAAGCAAAATTTTCTTGGTTGAAAGGATAGAGGGAATCGTGTCTAAAAGATTTATAAATTAGAATTTTAAAACAATCAACTTAACAAGCAAAACTATTTGCATTTGTGTCCAGAGGTCTCTTCTCTTGCCTTGAAGCTCTCCAAATCTTAGCCCTAAAATTTTAATGAGAAAAATATTTTTTTTATATGAGGTTTCATGAATCGGGTTGTGGTTAAATGGATACTCTCCTAATGAATCCAACCCAATAAGATAATATGCTTTCAATCCTATTATCTCTCTTAAGCTCAGGCCATTATGAAAATCCAAAATAAAACAACTTGATAAATCCAAAACTTGATTTTTAAATAAAGAAATAAAATAACAATGTGACCCTTTCACTTGCATAAAGAATGTAACACGTGTTAAAATTTGGAATTCAACAAAATCAGATGGCTTGAAATTTTCCAACTAAGATCTACAGTTGAAAATCATTCTACCAGATTAGGTGAAATTACCCTAGAGGGGGAGGGGGAGGGTGAATAAGGTAACCAAACAATAAATATACAATTAATAAATTTTAATGCAATACATGACACAATTTTGTAATATGACAATTAATAAGAGAGAGATTTAGAGAATAGTTAGCCAAATTGACACGATGATGTGTTCACGAGGTTCGGTCCTTATGACCTACATCCTCGACCAACTCTCCCGATGGTAATCCACTTCACAAACCCAGTTTGGAAGCCGGAACTTCTTCACAACGATCTCCCCAAGATCAAATTCTCCACACAATGATATCCTCGAGATCAATCTCTCCACACGATACAATATGATGAATAATGTCTCTTACAATGATCCTATGGTAAGGATTAAGAGATGACAATTGAAGCTTAGGGGTTGTGGGATTTGAAAATGAGAAATCGAAATAGAGTAAGATGAAAGTTAGAGCTCAAAACACACAAAAACAAAACTCTAGGATTTTTCTTTGCTTGACTAGTTACTTGTGACGCCCTTGATTTCACACGAGGCTGTAGTCCAAGGTGAATCCAGATATGTCAAACCTACCATGCACCCACACAGTATAATAACACATTTCACCATCACAGTAATATCTCCCTAGTGGAATCAATTAAGAATAGTGCAGGTACAAGCAGATACGAGAAAAGTAAAAATGCAATAAACATGCCAAGAGAAAGAAATATCTATAGAATATCATCATGTCCCAACTGAATAAAAAGAAGATAACCGATGAACTGAAATAAATGTGAAAT
Organism: Asparagus officinalis; assembly: GCF_001876935.1. Taxonomy (NCBI): domain Eukaryota; kingdom Viridiplantae; phylum Streptophyta; class Magnoliopsida; order Asparagales; family Asparagaceae; genus Asparagus; species Asparagus officinalis. Next base: position 98,930,280 of record NC_033797.1, on the reverse strand, counting down.
ATCTTAATACACGGAGTTAACTGAAATAATACTAAGGCTCTCAGCCTTCAAGATGAAATACAAGTTTATAAATCACTAAACAAATACTAAACTAATGTGGATCACAAACTGTCTATTAAGAAATGACGGTGACTATGCAGAAACTTTGTCACCCTACGGCTCTTCGAAACTTTGATTTGCTGCCTAAAAAGAAAGGGAAACAACATTGTCAGAGCGCTAGCAAGATCATCTTCATCCACCCCCAGGGGAAGGGCTGCTACGTTTAATGGAGGCTCTACCTATATATGCATAGTCTATCTAAATCATTTACCTTGTACTAGATGGGGTTAATAGTTAGAAATCCCTAACACGAGACTGGTACGTCGAACAAAATAATCCAAACAAGGAAACCCTTATGTATATACCATATGTCTCAAATTGTGAATCACTAAATATCAACTACAAAACTAAAAAAAAGAAAAAAAATGCAATACTAAAATATCAACCAAACCAAGTCATATATGTCAACCCAACATCTCATACTACCCTTGGGTAGTCAATATGAATATCTAAACCTAATACTGTAAAATCCACAATACCATATACCCCATCACAAAAGAACTTAATAGTGAACCACGTAAATAAATGACCTCTTGCCTAAAACTCGAGTTGTCCTAGGGTTCACAACATTATCTCTTGCAAAGTTTTATGATATCATCACATCAATATGCAGAACGAGCTACATGTTCAAGCATCCAAAGTAAATACAACCCACTAGCCTCATTGCATCACCATGCAGAATAGACTACCTCCTCGGGTATCATACAGATACGGCTCATTAGCCTCATCGCATCACCGTACGGAACAGACTGTCTCCTCAGACGTCCTCATCGCATCACCATGCGGAACGAACTGCCTCCTCAGGCATCTAATAAATACACATCAATAGCCATATCGCATCACCATGTGGAACGGACTACCTATTCAGGCATCCTGCAATTACGGCTCAATGGCCTACTTCAACGGTATACCGATGCACTACCTTAAGAAGTATACTAAGTTGTGCTCATATACGGTATCCATAGACACATATATATTGTTCTAACTAATCATCTCCCCATCGTGGTAAAAAACAATACACGCAACTATCCCCTTCTCAAAAGTTCGTGTGTGCCAAGCCTCCATAGGTGTACGTCTATGTTGTACGTGTAAATTGTTGTATGTCTCGAACCCCGTGTTAACTAACAACGTGTAATAAATATCATCACAAACAAGACATGATGTCGATCGACTTCCCTAGGGCATTGGTCGACCGATGACCAATTCGCATAAACATACGTAAAAAAAAACTTCGGTCGAATAAAGAATAACACAAACTCAGGGTGGGATCTGTAAAACCCCGAAAAATTTCTATAATGTATATATGTATATATATGTGTGAATTAGTAATAGTAGATAATCCCCTTGTGATAAATAACTATATAAGCATAAGATATATATGTGTATCAGAGTTTGGGAGCCCAGCAGGTGTCTGCAAGTGAGAGAAATTGAGTGAGTTGGCGATCAGCAGGTAAAATGCCATCAGCAGGCATTTTTGTGCTGATCGGTCGACCGGCGCGGTCGACCGGCGCGGTCGACCGATCAGCGATCAGAGAGATTACCAGGTTTTGGTTTCGGGTTTTTAGTTGTTGGGTTTTGGGTTTCGGGTCGGGTTGGGGAGTTGGTATTTATACCAACTCAACCCAGGAGAGATCTCCTCAGCCCCAAACGTAAACCCTAGCCCCCTCTCTTCTTCTTCAAAACCCTAACTGGATTTTGGCAATCTGGGAGCAGTCCTTGGGGATTTTTGGCAGATCGTGGGTTTTCAGCGAAGGGGATCAACATCTTACAGATCTAGGGCATTATCAGCAACCAAGGCGAGTAATTTCTCGCCCAACCCCCACCCCTTTTGGTTTAAACATCAAGAACTGAGTTTTTATTGGATTTATGGAGCCAAATTCGTATCTTTGTTTAGCTAATAGTTTACTATAGCCTAGAATATGGGTTTGGGGCTTAATATGTTGTCAAAACTCACCCATGCCCTGTTAAAGAAGATCTAGATCTGAGTTTTTGCCTAAAAGAGTTTCAAACATCTTTACAGCTTTTAAAACGATTTGGATTTGTTTCTCATGGATTTAAGATCTTGAAAATATAGATTTCAAACTTTGGTTTTGGTTGTGTATTTTCAGTATGATCCCATTTTTATCAAATACCCATGTTATCGAAATCTTTGGTTCCAGGTTTTAGCAGCTGACAGAACCCAGGTAGGGTTCTGTTCGCTCGGCGGTCGACCGACGCGGTCGACCGCTGAGCTCGAGTCAGGGCTTCGGTCGACCGCGTCATTTATTCGGTCGACCGCTATTTGATTTCGGTCGACCGCGTCATTTTTCGGTCGACCGCGATGTCTGGTCGGTCGACCGATATTCCTGGCGGTCGACCGTCCTGATTTGTATCAGAGTTCGGTCGACCGTATCGATTTATTCGGTCGACCGCTATTTGATTTCGGTCGACCGCGTCATTTTTCGGTCGACCGCGATGTCTGGTCGGTCGACCGATATTCCTGGCGGTCGACCGTCCTGATTTGTATCAGAGTTCGGTCGACCGTATCGGTCGACCGCCGACCCTCTGTTGCAGATTTCCAGATTTGGTGTTTTTGGGTATTTTTTACTCCTATTCGGGGTTTTGTCTGGTTTATCTGACCTAGTTATTAGCCCCACTATGTGTCCATGCATGATAGATGACCTGAGGGTATGAATTTGGGACACATATACCGATTTGGTTATGAAAACTGATAAGTAGATTTCACTACATACTTGTGGCGGCCTTATGCAAATCCCTACAGTCCTCGTGTTGGACTATAATCCATAAGAAGTCCTCGTGTTGGACTATAATCCCTCTCAGTCCTCGTGTTGGACAACTGCCATTTATTCCATGAGTTTGGAAAACTACGATAGTTGGACCTTGCATCGGACATGGTTCTTCTTCCTGCGTGTGATTATTGTACCACATTTCACAACATACTGATTATGCAAATTTTGTACCACACTTATGAAGGTATTGACACAATATTTATGTAATAAATATTGTGATATTTACGTTGACTATATCACCACACTGTAATTATGCTCTGGTGTTTGCTGTATTTCTTTTATTATTATTTCTGTACTAGAACCTCGGGTTTGGTGTTTAGAGATTTACAATTTGAGATACAAGGTATATACATGAGGGTTTCCTTGTTTGGATTATTTCGCTCGACGTACCTATGCTCGTGTTGTAAATTTCTAAATACTAAAACCCTCTTTAGTAGGATCAATGATTTTAGATCTATTATATATTATCTGTATTTTCATATACAACGAGCCCTGTCCCCTTGGGGTTGGTTGTGATGTTACTCGCTAGCGCTTTGACGCTCGTTGCCCCTCCCCCTTTCAGGTCACGAGCCAGGAGCACGGAGAGCCGCAGGTTGATAGCGGACCACATTAGTGTTCAGCTTTACTTTCTAGCTATGTATTATTTTCTTTGGTCTCCACTGTAGTGAGGTTAGACATTTGAGGGTATTATTCTAGAAGTTGTAAAGGCTGTGAGCCTTATTTCCTTATTGTCAGATATTTGTATTTGAGACTTATCAAGTATTTCAGTTTATCTACTCAGATCTTGACTATGTACTTCTATGTTGTTGGATGATGAGATATTTATGTGACTATTATCATTTCATCAGTATTCCTCGTAATGTCTTTTACCTGTTTTGTACCTACACCAGTTGTTGACTCTACTAGATAGATGTTAATTGTGATGGTGAAACATGTTATTGCACGGTGTGGTGCATAGCAGGTTTGACATCCTAGGTTTCACCTCGGACTGCAGCCTTGTGTGAACCCAGGGGCGTCACAGTTGGTATCAGAGCTCTAGTTCCAGTATCCTTAGGATCATCCTGTGTCGAGTCGTGGAGCTAGGATAGAGTTTCCTAGGATTCATGTATAGAGTCCGTAAGGATTTCCTAGTATGAGTGAGGACGATATATGCATATATCTCAAAATTTGAGAATTTTTTTTTGACAACTATTTTTGTATAAGTTTAAAGTATTTGTGCAAATACTATATGTTGTGAAAATTGTATTGTGATACGCTATTTATAGAAGTCTATTTTGACTCATAAACTCTTATTTTCTTACGAGCAGAGAGATGGCAGGATGTGGTAGACCTCGTACCAGGAGAGCTACCCAGGCAGAGTCACAGCAGACTCCATCCGAGCAGCAGCCAGCTCAGTCCGAGCCTCAGCAGGCACCACCCGAGCCGCAGCAGGCTCCTCAGTACTTGGTGGATCTTATGGCTCCTCTCATTGCCAGGATGACGGCCATTGAGGACTTGGTGACGACTCATATAGCACCACGAACACCACCACCACCGGTAGCACAGCAGCAGGGGATTCCTGCCGTTCCTGTCAGAGAGAGACCCCCAGAGGTCACGCCTGCAGCTATTCCTCTAGC
>NC_033797.1:98904571-98922288 GCF_001876935.1 Asparagus officinalis | reverse complement strand
CGGTCGACCGATCAGCGATCAGAGAGATTACCAGGTTTTGGTTTCGGGTTTTTAGTTGTTGGGTTTTGGGTTTCGGGTCGGGTTGGGGAGTTGGTATTTATACCAACTCAACCCAGGAGAGATCTCCTCAGCCCCAAACGTAAACCCTAGCCCCCTCTCTTCTTCCTCAAAACCCTAACTGGATTTTGGCAATCTGGGAGCAGTCCTTGGGGATTTTCGGCAGATCGTGGGTTTTCAGCGAAGGGGATCAACATCTTACAGATCTAGGGCATTATCAGCAACCAAGGCGAGTAATTTCTCGCCCAACCCCCACCCCCTTTGGTTTAAACATCAAGAACTGAGTTTTTATTGGATTTATGGAGCCAAATTCGTATCTTTGTTTAGCTAATAGTTTACTATAGCCTAGAATATGGGTTTGGGGCTTAATATGTTGTCAAAACTCACCCATGCCCTGTTAAAGAAGATCTAGATCTGAGTTTTTGCCTAAAAGAGTTTCAAACATCTTTACAGCTTTTAAAACGATTTGGATTTGTTTCTCATGGATTTAAGATCTTGAAAATATAGATTTCAAACTTTGGTTTTGGTTGTGTATTTTCAGTATGATCCCATTTTTATCAAATACCCATGTTATCGAAATCTTTGGTTCCAGGTTTTAGCAGCTGACAGAACCCAGGTAGGGTTCTGTTCGCTCGGCGGTCGACCGACGCGGTCGACCGCTGAGCTCGAGTCAGGGCTTCGGTCGACCGCGTCATTTATTCGGTCGACCGCTATTTGATTTCGGTCGACCGCGTCATTTTTCGGTCGACCGCGATGTCTGGTCGGTCGACCGATATTCCTGGCGGTCGACCGTCCTGATTTGTATCAGAGTTCGGTCGACCGTATCGGTCGACCGCCGACCCTCTGTTGCAGATTTCCAGATTTGGTGTTTTTGGGTATTTTTACTCCTATTCGGGGTTTTGTCTGGTTTATCTGACCTAGTTATTAGCCCCACTATGTGTCCATGCATGATAGATGACCTGAGGGTATGAATTTGGGACACATATACCGATTTGGTTATGAAAACTGATAAGTAGATTTCACTACATACTTGTGGCGGCCTTATGCAAATCCCTACAGTCCTCGTGTTGGACTATAATCCATAAGAAGTCCTCGTGTTGGACTATAATCCCTCTCAGTCCTCGTGTTGGACAACTGCCATTTATTCCATGAGTTTGGAAAACTACGATAGTTGGACCTTGCATCGGACATGGTTCTTCTTCCTGCGTGTGATTATTGTACCACATTTCACAACATACTGATTATGCAAATTTTGTACCACACTTATGAAGGTATTGACACAATATTTATGTAATAAATATTGTGATATTTACGTTGACTATATCACCACACTGTAATTATGCTCTGGTGTTTGCTGTATTTCTTTTATTATTATTTCTGTACTAGAACCTCGGGTTTGGTGTTTAGAGATTTACAATTTGAGATACAAGGTATATACATGAGGGTTTCCTTGTTTGGATTATTTCGCTCGACGTACCTATGCTCGTGTTGTAAATTTCTAAATACTAAAACCCTCTTTAGTAGGATCAATGATTTTAGATCTATTATATATTATCTGTATTTTCATATACAACGAGCCCTGTCCCCTTGGGGTTGGTTGTGATGTTACTCGCTAGCGCTTTGACGCTCGTTGCCCCTCCCCCTTTCAGGTCACGAGCCAGGAGCACGGAGAGCCGCAGGTTGATAGCGGACCACATTAGTGTTCAGCTTTACTTTCTAGCTATGTATTGTTTTCTTTGGTCTCCACTGTAGTGAGGTTAGACATTTGAGGGTATTATTCTAGAAGTTGTAAAGGCTGTGAGCCTTATTTCCTTATTGTCAGATATTTGTATTTGAGACTTATCAAGTATTTCAGTTTATCTACTCAGATCTTGACTATGTACTTCTATGTTGTTGGATGATGAGATATTTATGTGACTATTATCATTTCATCAGTATTCCTCGTAATGTCTTTTACCTGTTTTGTACCTACACCAGTTGTTGACTCTACTAGATAGATGTTAATTGTGATGGTGAAACATGTTATTGCACGGTGTGGTGCATAGCAGGTTTGACATCCTAGGTTTCACCTCGGACTGCAGCCTTGTGTGAACCCAGGGGCGTCACAGGATCGGTCGACCAATGCACAGGGTTTGGTCGGCCGACCAGAGTCCAGGACTCATGTTTGAGTCTCATGAAGTTAAGACAATTTCAACAAATAGAACTTATAGAACAATATTATGGGGTATAAAAATATATTTACTCATGTGTTTAACATACTAGAGTTTGTCTAAACAATTATTTATCATCATAACATGATCTTTGGGGTTTAAAAATATTTTAAACATAACTAATCAGATTAAGTTTATATTATTAGGGTATAAAACCTTATTAGTTCATCATCTTAACAATTAACCACGGATCTAAACATCAAATTAATACATTTCCTTCATTTAGTCTTTATATACCATGTGTCTCAAGTCGTAAATTTCTAAATATAAATTCCAACTAAGAAATAATAAATATAAAAGATCTTTTCAAAGTCAATGCCACGTGGCACAACTCAAATATGACTCTTGGAGTGGAGATCCCACTCTGAGTTTCTTTCTAGATTCTTTAATGCACGTGCATCCAAAATATTTCAAGTCAAAGTTTACGTGAACAATGAGTCCCCTTCGAAGAGAAAGATAAAAAAATACCGTCTTTCCCTTCAAAACCGGGTTCATCTCTGCCCTAAGAGGATACATATCAGGCTTCGTCTCTGCCCTAAGAGGAGACATGTTAGGGTTCATCTTTGCCCTAAGAGGAGACATGTCAGGCTTCGTCTCTGCCCTAAGAGGAGACATGTCAGTGTTCGTCTCTGCCCTAAGAGGAGACATATCAAGGATTGTCTTTGCCCCAAAAGAAGACACAAAACTCCAAAAGTCTACATGTGTAGCTAGTTGTTGATACTGATTTAGCAACATTTAAATCTATGCCTCTCATGCATAGTAAATTTTATCTCTGTCCTTAATTAGAGATAAGTCTACGTCTAACATACGTAGCCGGGTAGTCTATTCTCGTAAGAATGACGAAGCCTACATATTCAATATCGTAGCACCAAGTCTAAGAGAGTTTACTCTTTTAGCACAACGTTACATGTGGAATGGAGTTTGATAATCTGCATGCTAGCCTGACTCAAACGGTAGTTGGTAAAGGCTCATCAAACCCGTTTATGGCTAGGTATTTACCAAAAATCCTATAAATATTATACTTATTTATTTCGAACTAAATGGTTAATCATAATAGAGGTTAACCATCATAAAGTTCATTTCATTCATGAAAGAAAACAAAAATACAAAAGTGATGCTATCACTCGATAAGCAGCTTGTGATGGCGGATCCACTCCTCTAGCTTAGAAAGCTTCTCTTCATAAGCTCGTGCAAGCTCTACTTTCAAATTAGTTTTTATGGCATCCTTAGTGGTAGTCAAAGCTTTAGCGACCTCCTTTTCCATCTCTGCCAGTTTCTCTTCTTGAGGCTTCATTTTCTCGAGCATCTTTGCACAAGCACTCTCCACGCCGACCTAGTCGCCTTCCATGATGGCTCGATCATTCTTGGTGTCTTCAAGGGCTTTCTCGAGGTGGGCTAGCTATGCTTAGTTCGACTCAAGAGATAGGAGAAAGTTAGCCTTGGTTTTCACCTTATCTTTAGACTTCCTCTCATCTATTTGACATGACTCTGTAGCTTTTGGAGTTCAAGTCCAGCAGATGCCTATGTATCCCGCCACGTATGTAAGCTGGATTCTATATGAGCAAATATATGTGAAGGAGCACCAGCAGTCCAGAGTTCCTTTAGCTCTTGGAGTTTCTACTCTAAGTGAAGCAAGTCTGCTACAATGGAGTCGGCCAAATCTACATATCCTTCTTCCCTGATGTCTGTTACATGCCAATCAAGGAATAGTCTAAAAGTGTTGAAGGGCAATCCCTTATGAAGGACTTTGTCGATCATCATATTCAGGAAAGAAGCGAAATTATAAAGCTTCGTACAAATTGCAGCCTTCTCCGGATCTTCATCCAACATCAGCGCTTTAATAGAATTATACAACAATGAAGGAGACGATGAAAGAGAAGAAGAAGAAGTAAACACTTAAGTTATTAATAATGATTCTAATACTTGGGACTTAAAGTAATTATGAGAGAGAACATACTGATTCCAGCAGAAGATCCTTTAGGTTGGCGCTCTTGCCCTGGCCCCACTAGCTCAACCTCATGAATCGCTGGAGTTTGTGCAGACTCAACGGTCATTAATGCACCAGCTTTATTAGTTGGTTTTATGACTTGAGTAGTCAGGTTAACCTCGAATCTAGCTGAAGTCTCTATAACCATTGAGTCCAATGACTTGATGACTTTCCTTTCAGAAGGAGCCTGAGATACAGTCTGAAGGACGATAGCTTCGGGTTGGGAGGTAGATGGTTAGGCTTTAACAATATCCTGCCCTAAACCCGAGGTATCAGAATCCTTAAGTTGTTCAGCAGCCTCAAAAGTAGTAGCCGCATCAGCACCAGTGGCTGGTCCTACAAATTAAAACTCCCACATGGTAACTCATAATTAACAATATTAAAAGTAACTTTAGAATAAGATGCATACCTACATATGAACCAACTTTCACAGTTGGTCCTGTAGCTTAACTCTTACCCGGTTCTGATAACAAACCAAAAATTAGATTATGGTCAGACTTGGAGAGAGTAATCATCTGGCTGAAGTCATGCTCAGGAAGATCTCCAATTGTACCATCATGAGTAGCCTCCTCTTTAGCCAACTCTTTCATAACAATGTCTGCAAAAAGGGGATAACTTTTAATATAAAAAAAACAAGAATCCACACCAAGTGGAGGTCAACTTTACCTTGAGCTGCTTCGATGAAGCCAGCAGTTGTACCTGCTTCCTTCAGCTTCTCTAAAAGAAGACAAAGCGCACAAACAATTAGAGGGGGTACAAATTCTGAGGCACTTAATTCTCTGAATTGCTACCCAAATAAGGTAGTATATATACTAGATATACCTAGGCTGAAGGTTTTAGGGATGATGTCAACAACGGGATCAAGTTGGACCCCGGTATCCACATCAACCTCATTATTCGAGGGCTCTTCATTAATAGCGGCATGCATTTGCTGGGTGAATCCTAGTCCCTCAGGTTTAAGATTTAAACATCCCTAATGATCATGATCATGTATACTAATTAATTACAAAATTATTCTGCTATTTATCGCTTTGATTTAAGATTTAAACATCATAAATTAGATTCTAACATATCAGATTAACTTTAAGCATGAGAATTATCATAATTAACACATAAAACATGATTTTTACACTAGGGAAAGGTTTAGACAGAGGTGATCTTACCTTATCACATGCACAACCCTCTGAAATGAACAACAAATGATCTCTCGATGTCGAACACCGCAAATCCTATCTTCTCACTTTTTGCCTCATGAAACTCTCCCAAGAACTCAAATTTTGGACTAGTGTTTGAGAGAGAAGGAGAGGAGCTACTAGGGTTTGGAACACTGAAGAAAATGTGTGTTTTTCGTGACAAAAACATGCATATATAGGAAGGTACCCGAATACAAATAGCCAAAAACCTGAAACCCGAAACATGAAATCTAGTCAGACTGGGATGATAGTTTTCGGTATTTTGGCTATAACTTTTTCGTTCAACCTCAGGATGAGGTGATTTAAGATGCGTTGGAAAGATATTGAAGAGACCTACAATTTTTGTTTTTTTTTTGAGTTTTCCATATTCGAATTGCATCTGTGTATAATACATATATACTCTTAATTGGTCTTAAATCAATTACTCTCATGCTCATTCATCATTAAATGATATTTATCATAATATAACTCATTTAATACTATTTACCATAGTATTTTTAAAAATAATTTATGGGGTTTTATATTACTAAATAAATGAGGGCTGTAAGATATATATAGGAGCTCAAAATAACAGCCCAAATCCAACAAAAAACAGCAAATCCTAAAAAATCAGGAAATTTTGGAAATAGCCGTTATAGTGTCATCGGTCGACTGATGTACTGTTTAGTCGACTGATGAGCGGATCATTGGCTAATTCTGGGAAACTATCGGTCGACTGATGGAAGCCATTGGTCGACTGAAAATACTATTTAGTCGACTGATAGAGGTTAGTCGACTGAGCAGAAACTTTTTAGCAATTGTAGAGTAGTTTGTCAGTCAAATGATGAATAGTGTTGGTTGATTGAAAACATTGTTCAGTCGTCTGATGAAGGTCGGTCAACTGAGTAGAAACTTTTCCACAATTGTAAAATGTGACGCCCCCGGGTTCACACAAGGCTGCAGTCTATGGTGAAACTAAGGATGTCAAATCTGTCATGCACCCATACTGTGCAACGACATGTTTTACCATCACAGAAATATCTCTCTAGCGGAATCAAATAAGACAATACATGTACAAGCAGATATAAAAGAGATAAAGACATGAAATAGAACAAAGAATTAAATGATAAATCTCTAGATAATCAGGTCTCAACGGATATAAAAGAAAATATGTCCCACAATCTGATACAAATGATCCAAAAATCTCAACTATAAGAGTCAACTGAAAAGTACATAAGCTCTCATAGATCTCAAAATGAAATGCAAGTCTAATAATCAACTAAAAACAAAACTAAACATCCGGGGAGCAGAAACTACTATAAATATCTCACGGCGACTATGCTAAAAGTCTGTCAACCTGCAGCTCTCCGAAACTCTACTCTGCGGCCTGAAAATTAAGAAGTGGAATCAACAGGGTCAGAGTGCTAGAAAGATCATCTCTATCCGCCTCCAGGGAAATGGCTACTAAGTATGATGGAGGCTCTACATATAAGTACATAGTCTACCTAGATCATTTTACCCTTTACTATATGGAATTTATGTTTAGAAATTTACAACACAAGACTGATATGTCGAGTGAAATAATCCAAACAAGAAAAACCCTCATGTATATACCATGTGTATCAAGTCATAAATTTCTAAATATAAATTCCAACTAAGAAATAATAAAAGAAAGCAATAAGGGAAATACCACATCAACCATCTTCGAGAATATTATTCAACTCCTACTATCCTTGGTAAGCAAAATTGATATCAATACACTATTCCATGTAACTAAGTTGTGAAATACCTTGACAATAGATTATACCAACAGAATGTCAATAATCACCTACACTTAAGTTATCATCAAATTTATCAAATCGTCCTTTTCTGGAATTCTTCAACCCATCGCACCCCCATGTAGACCAATAAATAGGTATATCAACTCATCACACCCCTGTGCGGACCAACAAATAGATATATCAACCTCTGCGCATAACCATGTAGACCGATAAATAGGTATATCAACCTCTGCGCATAACCATGCGGACCGATAAATAGGTTCAATGACCTCTACGCACGCTCGTACGGACCAAAACTACATAAATAAGTGAAGTTCATCGTGGTCTCATAGCGGTCCAGACTAACACACTCAGAGTATAGTCCATCAACGGTCTTGTTGCGAGCCCCAACTAACCCCACCTAGCCTATCATAAATATAATATTCTATAATAGTCGTTACCCGTAATGATTGCAAACTATTTGTCTATCCCTAATAATAGATTTGTATGTACTCAATCTCTTTATGTATACCCCCCAAAATATGCGTAAATAACCACATATAACTTGCACTACATGCTCACACAACGAACCAACATGCAAGGAACCAAAATCACAAATTTGAACCTGATCAGTCAACTGATAGAAAGCTTTAGTCGGCTGATCGGGTCGTCCACAGAAACAATGCACACACGAGCTCGTTAGTCGACTGATGATTGCCTTCAGTCGACTGATGATTGTCGTTAATCGACTGATGACCTTTCGTCAGTCGACTGATGGAAACATCAGTTGACTGAACAGATCAAAATTTCACAGATTAGGGTTTTTTCTTGTTTTTCTTCAAAGCTTGATTTTTTAACTTATATGAATAAAACTTGATTCAATAATCATGAATACTTAACCACATGTTCGTTTAAACATGATAGTATCACATAGATACATGAATCTAGGATTTAACATTCAAATTAACTAAAACTTGTTTATCTCGACAAGTTAGTGCAAATGAACCTAATTAAAGCATAAACTTATATGTTAAAACAACCCTAATGATCATGATCTTGTATACTAATTAATTATGGAATTATTCTACTGTTTATCACTCTGATTTAAGATTTAAAAATCATAAATTAGATTCTAACACATTAGATTAACTTTAAGCATGAGAATTATCATAATTAACATATAAAACTTGATTTTTAAACTAGGGAAATGTTTAGATAGAGGTGATTTTGTCTTATCACATGCACAACCCTCTTAAATGAATAGCAAATGATCCCTCGATGCCAAACACCGTAAATTCTGTATTCTCGCTTTTCGCCTCATGAAATTCTTCCAAGAACTCAAATTTTGGGCTAGGGTTTGAGAGAGGAGGAGAGGGGCTGCTAGGGTTTTGAACACTAAAAAAGGTGTATTTTTTGTGACAAAAACATATATATAGGTAGTGATAATCATATTTTATTACAATTTTATACCCTCATTATCTATTTTATATGAATAAATATACTACTAATAATTGTTTTTTTTTTAATTGCAGGTTAATGAAGAATAAATCTCAAAACTCCCATCTCTCAACTAAAACCCGTGGATTAAATGAAGAAATGAAGCAAAGAAGCCCATTGGAAAATCAATTTTCAAATTAGCCAAAAGCCCAAAAGAAGAAAAATATCCAAGCTCAAAAGTGAAGCAATGCCCAAAGTCCAAAGCCCAAAAGCAAACAACAATGGATTCAGCGGACAGCAAGAGAAGAGGGGTAGGCATCGATGCCTGCATCGATGGGGGCATCGATGCCCGCATCGATGCCTGTATCGATGCCAGCATCGATACCCCTATCGATGCTGGTATCGATACACTGAGCAGTTTGTTACGAATTAATGGCTGAAAATTGATGTTTTTGGATAAGATTTCAATCCAATGGCTCTCATTCACTGATGTTTACTATAAATAGGGGTAGAGAGTGAGGGGTTAGAGGTGTGAAAATTTTGTAAACTCCTTTTGAAGAGGAGGGCTACTCTTAATTGAAAAGGCCTTCCAAAAATTATAACTTTAGTTGCAATTAATAAAAATAATTTTTTCCTCTTTAAATTTGTTCTTTCTCCTCTTTGTTGAATGATGAGGATGGAGATGAAGAGCAATTTGAAGGTTTGCATTTCTTTTCTCTTTTATTTCTTTTTAGTAATTTCTTTATTATTGCTTATTAGTTAGATTTAAATTCATGCTTGTAGTGTAGATTTATTTTCTTGTCTTTTTATTTCTTTTTGCACTTTAATTTGTAGAGTAGATTTATTTTCTTGCATTTAATTTTTGTAATATATTTTGTAGTTTAGATTTTAATTTTTTATAGTTAGATTTATTTCTTGTTCATAGTTTAAATTTTTCTTTTCTTTTTATTTTTGTAATTAGTTCTTTTTCTTGTTTTTATTTCTTAAGATGTGAATTTAATTCTTGTAGGAATCTTAGAATTGTATGAAACTAGTCTAATTTCTTTTATATTGTATGAATTATTCTCTTGTACTTAAAATGTTCATGTTTAGGATAATCAACTAGAGAACTAATCGGTAGAAGAAGAATTTGATAATCTATGCTTATCTTAAATGGTTTGATAGGTTATGCTTATGAATTCTAGGATTATTATCATGTTGTTGTTCTTATCATGAATAGTAATTTTGACTTAGATGATAATTTGATAGGTTACACTTTCCTTAAATGGTTTGATAATCTATGCTTAATAAATCTAAGTTGAAATATGATAAAAAGAGAATAGTTTATATTTTGTAATTGAAATTGGTTAGTGGATTATATTCTAGATTTCTTACCTCTTTTGAATCCTCCATCTTGACTTTCTTAAATTTTCTTTTCATTCTTGGTTTATTTCTTGATTTTATTCATTTTTCTTTCTTGCCTTGTGATTTTATTTATTCTTTAATTCTTCCTTCTCTCCTCTAAAATTCAATTTATTATCTTTTGCATATATTCATAACAATCGCCCAACAAAATCGCACTTATTCTTTATTCCTAATTGTCACACACAAAACATAAGAACCATTTCTAATAATCTCTTAAAATCACCTTCCTCGTGGGATCGATATTCTTTTTATACTATAACTTGATAAATTGTGCACTTGCAATTTTTGGTACATAATTATCCGCATCAAGTTTTTGGCGCCGTTGCCGGGGAAAGGTGCTAAAATAGGATTTTATTAACTTGATTCTTTAACTTGTGTATTTTTCTTGTGAAGGAACCGCTTGGAGCTTGAAAATCTTGGATTGAAGATCAAGAATTTGGAGCATTGCTTTCGGGTAAGTCTTCTTTCTAGTTTTTAATTCCACCCTCTTTAGCTAGCTTCACAATTAGAGACAATTAGGATAAAAAAAAGATTTTATTTTTGTTGACCATAATAAAATTCATCTTTCACTTGGACATTAACTAACAAGATAATAAATTCAAACATGAATCATCTTCTCACATTTGCTTGTAGTTGACCATAATTAAAAAAAAAAAGATTTTTTTATCATCCTTTTTAGTCGCTTTTAATTTCTAGGGTTGCATTTCATATAGTGTAGGAATTCACCAAAGTGATTGTAGCACTTGATTTGGCACACACTTAAAACATTCTTAAGGGCAAAACCCCAATCAAGATAAGGTAAGGGATTTCATCACCCTTTCCTTAGCCCACAAATCACTAATTCCTCACTTCACAAACCCAAGCCTTCTAAAACTCATTAGACGTTGGCCCCTAAGGATTCGAGCTCAATAAGGAACAAGAAATCCTTAAGTGAACGGTTAAAGTTTTCTCAGAATAGTTGGTGTCTAAGGAAAGGTTTAGGGGTTGCGTAAAGCGCTCCGCAAGGAAAGAGGTACTTAATTGATCTTTGATCACCCTCTAGTACTATCCTTACCTGGCTAACTACCTGGGTAAAACTTTGATCTTTTCACTGTAGGAATTTTTGGTTAGGAGCTGGTCTAGTAGAGTTAGGTTAAACCCTAGAGTTAGAGTTGATTGAAAAGTGATTGCCTTTATTTGTTTTAGTTAGGATTTTTCTTTTCCTTTATCTTCTCATATTAAAAAAAAACTAATTTTCTTTCTTCTTTCCTTTATAAAAAAAAACTAATTTTCTTTCTTTCCTTCCTTTAAAAAAAAACTAATTTTCTTTCTTTCCTTAAAAAAAAAAAAATTTGTTTTGGTGTATGCAAATTTGGGTTCGGGATAATTTTCATCGCTTAATCCGTGTTGAACCAATCCAAGAAATGGCAAATCAACCAGTTCTTCAGGATATGTGTTACCCCACCAGAAATGCAATTCCATCTTGCATAAGACTCCCCGAAGTAAATGGAGCAAATTTCGAGCTTAGACCGCATTTCATTAACATGCTTCCCAAATTCCTAGGTAATGAAACAGAAGATGCATATATATTTATCTCGGAATTTGAGGAAGTATGTATTATGATTAAAATGAGGGAATTAACTGAAGATGCGATTAAGCTTAGATTTATTCCATTTGCTCTAAAGGACAAAGCTAAAAAATGGCTGTACAGCTTACCGATAAATTCCATCTCAACTTGGGAGGAATTTATCACCGTTTTTCTCAAGAAATTTTTCCCTATTCACAAAACGGTAAAGCTTAGAAACAGCATTCAGAATTTCAAAATTGTCCCGGGAGAGCCATTCTGGAAATACTTTGACCGATTTAAAGATCTTTTAATCCAATGTCCTCATCACGGTCTAGAAAAATGGCGACTGTGCCAAGTCATATATGAAGGATTGGACTATTCTTCAAAAACATCTTTAGAATCGATGTGTCAGATGAAGGATTGGACTATTCTTCAAAAACATCTTTAGAATCGATGTGTCAGAGAGATTTTATGAGAAAAACACCGATGAAGCTTGGGAATTCCTAGAGAGTCTATCCGAGAAAACAATGCAGTGGAAAACTGTGATGACAGGGTTTCATCTGTTTCCCAATCTAAGTCTAGTGGTCTTTCCCTGGAGTCAAACATTGCATCTGAAGCAAAGATGGCGACGATTATGCGGAGGTTAGAAGCCTTAGAAGTTAAGGAACGAGCTCCGGCTCAAATCAATCATATTTCTGCCCCGGGATGTCATAACTGTCAGTCTCCTACCCACGTTTCAGAGGAATGTCCTCTTCTAGGAAACAACCATGCTTTAGAACAGATGAACGCTGCATTCCAGCGCCCTAGAAATGATCCATTTTCTCCAACCTACAATCCAGGTTGGAGAAATCATCCTAACTTTGCTTGGAACCAAGGAAACTCTCCCGGAAATCAAAACTTCATTCCTGCGTCAAACCCGCAATTCCCTAGGGGAAACACTGTCCCGTTCAATGCACCGAATAATTTTGCTAACCCACCCTTTTCAAACCAACATCCTCATCCTCACCAGCCTACAAATCAATCAAATTCCGATCATGACAAACGTTTGAGTGTCTTAGAAAAGGGTTTAGAAGCTATGATCAAAGCTTCTACACAAACTACCAACATGTTGACCCAATCATCCACCACTCTAAATTCATTCATGCAAACCACCGGCCAAGTGCTCAACTCGAACACACAAGCCATAGCCCGGTTAGAAACCCAACTTGGGCAATTAGCCGCTGCCGTGAGTGAGAGAGAAAAAGGAAAATTTCCAAGTCAACCTGTTGCAAACCCTAAAGACACTGGATCCAGTTCCAACAACCCAGCTCAACTGAATGCAATTCACACTCTGAGATCAGGAAAACAAATAGACAATCAGGTTAGAATGCCACCGGATCAAACCCCTTCTCCCATTCAAAACACTCCTTCCGATGAAACAAATCCTTCCGATGACCAAAATGTTGAACTTGAGATTAAGCCTGGTCTAGATAGGTATAGGCTCGTTGCCCCCTTTCCAGATAGACTCAAACCTAGGAAAAACTCCCCGCAGGTTGAGAAAATCCTAGAAACATTCAAACAGGTCAAGATCAACATCCCTCTCCTAGATGCAATCGAACAAATCCCTTCTTATGCAAAGTTCTTGAAGGACTTATGCACTAAGAAAAGAACCACCAATGTCCCCAAGAAAGTCTTCTTAGCTGCCAACCTCAGTGAAATCTTTTCGAAACCAATGCCGTTAAAATATAAGGACCCTGGTTGTCCCACAATTCCATGCGTCATAGGTAACACTCACATTGATAAGGCACTTCTAGACTTGGGAGCCAGTGTCAACCTCCTTCCTTATTCAGTCTATCAACAGCTAGGTGTAGGAGAACTTAAACCGACAAGATGCACTCTACAGTTAGCTGATAGATCTGTAAAAATTCCCAAAGGAGAGGTAGAGGATGTTCTGATCAAAGTTGGAGAGTTCATTTTCCCTGTTGATTTTATTGTCTTGGAAACGCAGCCCGTTTCCAATCTCAAAAGTCAAATCCCCGTCATTCTAGGAAGACCGTTCTTAGCCACCTCAAATGCTTTGATAAACTGTAGAACCGGTCAGATGAAACTATCTTTTGGGAATATGACTGTTGACCTCAATATCTTCAACTTAGGGAGACAGCCTAGTGATCCATCTGATGAACCCATGGAAGTGAATTTCATTCAAGGAATATCCAGTGAACAACAAGAGGGAGAGTGTGAGTCTGATTCAAATGCATCTGATTTAATGATTGAGGAGCTTTCTGATGACGAACTAGAGATAAAACCGCTGATCAATCATGTTTTTGCTGTTGGCTGGCAACGAGAACCTTTAGAGATAGAACCCCGAGTCCAGCTTCGCCCATCTGTGGAGGAACCCCCTAAGTTAGAGCTCAAACCTCTACCCGAAAATCTAGAGTATGCCTACTTAGGGGAGAACGAGTCTTTACCAGTTATCATTTCTTCTGAGTTGACTACCGGTCAAAAGGAAGCTCTCTTAGCTGTTTTAAGAGAGAATAGGGAAGCCATTGGATGGACCATGGCTGATATCAAAGGGATTAGTCCAACCATTGTTCAACACCGAATCCATTTGATAGATGATGCCAAACCTACTAGAGATGCTCAACGTAGGTTAAACCCAGTGATGAAAGAAGCCGTTAGGAAAGACATTCTGAAATGTCTCGATCATGGGATCATTTATCCCATTTCTGATAGTTCATGGGTGAGTCCAGTCCAAGTTGTTCCAAAGAAATCTGGGATCACCGTGATCCAAAATGAGGCTAATGAGCTGATTCCCACTCGGATCCAAACTGGATGGCGAGTCTGTATTGACTACCGAAAGCTCAACTTAGCCACTAGGAAAGATCACTTCCCTCTTCCTTTCATTGACCAAATGTTAGAGCGTTTAGCAGGACACGAGTTCTACTGTTTCCTGGATGGATATTCAGGTTACAATCAAATCCCTATCGCTCCAGAAGATCAGGAGAAAACCACCTTCACTTGCCCGTATGGAACATTCGCATACCGACGCATGCCTTTTGGCCTGTGCAATGCACCGGCCACATTCCAACGTTGCATGATCAGTATTTTTTCCGACATGGTAGAGCGATTTCTCGAAATTTTCATGGATGACTTTTCCATTTTTGGTGACACATTTTCCCAATGTTTGCATCATCTTAAACTGGTCCTAGAACGGTGTAGGGAGAAAAATCTGACTCTCAATTGGGAGAAATGTCATTTCATGGTCAAACAAGGCATTGTCTTAGGACATGTAGTTTCCAATAGGGGAATCGAAGTGGACAAAGCTAAGGTAGATCTCATTTCCAATCTCCCTCCTCCCAAAACTGTCAAAGATGTCAGATCGTTTCTTGGTCATGCTGGTTTTTACCGACGTTTCATCAAGGATTTCAGCAAAATTGCTAGACCCTTGACCAATCTCTTAGCCAAGGATACATCATTTGTCTTCTCTCCCGACTGCCTCAAAGCTTTTGAATATCTGAAAAAGGAGCTAACCACAGCTCCTATCATTCATGCACCGGACTGGACCTTACCATTCGAACTGATGTGTGATGCATCTGATTCTGCGATTGGAGCTGTTTTAGGACAACGGTTTGATGGAAAACCGCATGTGATCTACTACGCCAGTAGGACTCTGAATGATGCCCAGCAAAACTACTCTGTCACAGAGAAAGAGTTTTTAGCTGTAGTCTTTGCCTTAGAAAAATTCAGGTCCTACCTCATCGGTTCCTTAACCAAAGTTTTCACTGATCATGCCGCACTAAAGTATCTTTTGACCAAAAAGGATGCTAAAGCACGGCTCATTAGATGGATTCTCCTTCTTCAAGAGTTTGACATTCAAATTCTTGACAGAAGGGGAACAGAGAACCCCGTAGCAGATCACCTCTCTCGACTCCCAAATGCACCAACATCAACCGTTCCAATCAATGAACATTTTCCAGATGAACAACTCCTAGAAATCCAATCTGTTCCCTGGTTCGCCGACATTGTGAACTACATAGTCATGAACCAGATCCCTTCTCATTGGTCCAAACAGGATAGATCCCGTTTTCTCTCCCAAGTAAAATACTTTTACTGGGATGATCCATATCTGTTCAAATACTGTCCTGATCAGATCTTTAGGAGGTGTGTTCCCACTGAAGAAACTAGGAGTGTTATATCCTTTTGTCATAAGGAAGCCTGTGGGGGCCACTTTGGCCCGAGAAAAACAGCTGAAAAAGTTCTCCAATCTGGGCTGTATTGGCCCACTCTCTTTAAGGATTCATTCGAGTTTTGCAAAACCTGTAACCGCTGTCAGCTTTTAGGGAAGGTCACTAGGAGAAATATGATGCCTTTACAACCCATCTTATCTGTTGAACTTTTTGATCTGTGGGGTATCGATTTCATGGGACCATTTCCAAATTCCTTTGGAAATGTCTACATTCTAGTAGCCGTTGAATACATGTCAAAATGGGTTGAGGCGGTAGCTTGCAAAACTAATGACAACAAGGTCGTTGTCAAGTTTTTGAAAGAGAACATTTTTGCCCGGTTTGGAGTACCTCGAGCGATCATCAGTGATAACGGTACACATTTCTGTAACCGTTCTTTCGAGGCTTTGATGAGGAAATATTCAATCACACACAAATTGTCAACTCCTTATCACCCCCAAACCAGTGGACAAGTAGAGGTCACAAACAGGCAGATCAAACAAATCTTAGAAAAAACAGTTAATCATAACAGAAAAGATTGGTCTGTAAAATTGTGTGATGCTCTGTGGGCATATAGAACAGCTTTTAAGGCCAATTTAGGGATGTCACCATACAGACTGGTATTCGGGAAAGCTTGTCACCTACCAGTAGAATTGGAACATTGAGCAATGTGGGCAATAAAACAGTTAAATTTTGACTCAGACTCGGCAGGTAAAAACAGATTGCTCCAAATAAATGAGTTGGAAGAAATTCGGAATGATGCATACATAAACTCAAAAATTTACAAAGAGAAAACAAAAATTTTTCATGACAAATCAATTTTGCGAAAAAATTTCTCTCCAGGACAGAAAGTTTTATTGTACAATTCAAAATTGCATCTTTTTCCGGGAAAATTAAGATCAAGATGGACTGGTCCATTTTTTGTTAAACAAGTTTTTCCACATGGAGCTGTCGAGATAGAAAATCCTAAAAATGGTAATATTTTTAAAATAAATGGTCAACGTCTGAAACCATTTTTAGAATTTTCTACGCTCGGAGAGGAAGAGGTGTTGGTTCTTCATGAACCTCATTATCTATAAAAAAAAAAATTGAATAAGTAACAAAAAATAAAAAAATAAAAATAAAAAAATAAAAAATTACTTACAATTTTTTTCTTATTTGATTTCTTCATCCTCATACTAACAGTAATTGCAGATCCTTATCATCATTGTCAACCGAACAACTGTAAGTTCTTCAATTTTAACTGCTTTACTTTGTGCTTCAGCGAATTTGCATTGAGGACAATGCAAAATTTAGGTGTGGGGGTGAGAAATACATATTTTCCTCTTTATTTTACCTTTTTAGTTATATTTTTCTTTCTTTTTGTTAAAAAAAAAATTAAAAATATTGTCACTTGCCAAATTAATAGAGTTAAGTAATAATTGATCAAATTGATAGATTTTAAATTTTCTAATTCTTAGTTAGTGACATATTCAAGTTCACCTTTTATGATAACTCCAAATAAAATTCTTAAGAAATGATTTTTCAACTAGTATACTTTACTTAAGTCTTACCTTAGATTTTTAATTAAAAATAATGAAATTTTTGCATGCTTAACTTAGAGTTGAAAATATTTTTTCAAGTTATCTTAATTTACACAAATTTTTTTAAAAGACTATATATACTTACACATACATATATTAAAAAAAAACTAACATTATAAAAGAAGAGTGCGAAAAATGGGCACCACCCAAAAAAAATAATAACTCTTAAATTCAAGGTGATTCTATCTTATAAAGCCAAAGTTGACTGAGCAATTAAGCCCAAGGAGTATCTCTATACTTAATGACCTAAACCCAATTGGGTTGGGATTCATTGGCCCAAAACTCGTTAAATGGTCACTTAGAAAGCCCGTTAAAATAGAAAACAATCACCAAGAATTAGAGAGTGAGAAAAAAATATA